>NC_066888.1:7860052-8460052 GCF_022985175.1 Labeo rohita | reverse complement strand
GTAAGATTTTTAATGTTTTTTGTAATGATTTAGTCTAAAAATAACTAAAACTAAATAAACTAAATTTTAATAATAACTATATAGTCAACAGTCTTTGAACAGTAAGATTTTTAAAGTTTTTTTTAAAGAAGGCTCTTCACCAAGGCTACATTTATATGACCCAAAGTACAGCAAAACAGTAACATTTTAAATATTGTAAAATAACTGTTTTCTGTTTGTATACATTTTAAAAATGTACTTATTAAATATGAATATATATATTAAAAATGTATGTACTGACTTCAAAGCTGAATTTATGAAGGATCCTATGACTCTGAACACTGGAGTAATGATGCTAAAAATTTAGCTTTGATCAGAGGAATAAATTACATTTTAAAATATATTCAGGTAAGAAAACCTCTTTTTTTTAATTGTAAAAATATTTCACAATTTTACTGCCATTGCTGTACTTTGGATCAAATAAATGCAGGCCTGGTAAGCAGAAGAGACTTCTTAAAAAACATTAAAAATCTTACTGTTCAAAAACTTTTGACTGGTAGTTAATATAGTTATTATTAAATTGTAATTGTTTAATTAGTTTTAGTTATTTTAGTACAGTTATTTTAGTAAAAATGAGAAAGATTGCTTTCTAGCTACTACACTGTAAAAAACTATTTGTTGAGTCAACTTAAAACAATTCGTAACCTGGTTGCCTTAAAATTTCAGTCAACTCAGTCAAAAGTTCAGTCAACTCAAAAAATGTTTATTCAACTTGAAATGTTAAATTATACTAAATCACAACTTAGATATTTGAGTTGAATCAACTTAAAATTTTAAGGCAGATGGGCTACTTACCCATCTGTTAAGTTTAGCAAACACAAATATCTAAGTTGTTACTTAGTACAAATTAACGTTTCAAGTTGACTAAACTTATTTTAGTTGACTGAACTTAAAATTTTAAGGCAGCAGCGTAACAAATTATTTTAAACTGACTCAAATTTTTTTTTTTTTTTTTACAGTGTAACTGCAATAAAATACATTTTATTTGTTTTTATATTTTTAGCAATTTATAAGCAATTTATTACTACAGCAATTTTTTTACAAACTTTTTTTTTTTTTTTTTTTTTTTTTTTAAGATTTGTTTGATAATAATAACCCTGGGTTGAGGTTGAAAAAATGTCACAGAAGACCAAAATCGCAGGTCCATCCCAAAAGCTATGCCATTTTATCATGGGTAAAAATCTTAAAAGTAATAACACATTTCTACTCAACAAGCTGCAAACTTTAAAGCACCATTTATGTCGGTAGCACAAGCCGTTTAGAACAAACCCCTGACCCTAATCATGAGCAATAATAAGGCAGACATCCTTAAAAATTAGGTTATTGCTGAGCCATGATCCATAAAGGAGCCTATTCCCTTCCACAAAAAAACCCTACAGCCCCCACAGGCTTACCTGTCCAGTGTGCTCTTTAAGTCTGTCCAGCTAGCGCCAGTACTCTGATTTACTCTGACTCTAAAGCAGGAGACGCCATTAAGATGGCTGTGGACTCCTAACAATGGGTTGGATATGACAGGATTACTCTATGACCTTTGCCCAGCCCTCCATTAGGACCCTAGTGATTTCTGACCATGGGCTCGAGGGCAATGAACTACAGAACACTAATTACAGGCACATAGTGACAGGCCTGGGACCACAATGGGCTTTTATGAGGGACCGGACAGACTGGCATTAAAACAGAGCAGGGCAGAGGACATGACCGGGCAGCTGTTCCTCAAGCTCCAATCGGCTCAGATATAACATGATTCACAAACTCAAATGCACAGCGGCTCTGATGCTAAAACGGTTCTTTTATATACAATAACTGTTATTTTATCATATCATTTTACCTGAATATTCTCTTGAAGCAACTGCTAAGAAGAAAACAGTCTGTTTTTGTCTTGGCAAGTTGATAATTCAAAGTGAGGAAATATCAGACTGAATGGTGCTACTGACCAATTACAATGGAGTATTTCATAACACCATGTAATATTAAATACCAAGAGGCATGTATATTGAAAACAGCATAGGGCCTAAGACAGATCCTTGCAGAATGCCATATTTTACTGGCGTTAACTAAGATGATTCCCCATTTAAATAAACAAACTGGTAAAGGTCGGACAGGTAGAATCCAAACCATCTTAAAACCTGCCCTTACATACCCAAATAGTTTTGTACTCGATCTATAAGTATGTAATAATCTATAGTAGCTATGGTGAGAGTCACCATATCCATATATCGGATACAAGTTGGCATTTATATCATGATGCATCATTTCAGACATATTTGCATTGGTAAAAACTGATTAAATATACATATAACTATTTTTCGTTTTGGTAAATTGGTGGCTAATTGGTTCATACAAATTGCTTAGATTGAATATACATGGACAATAATTAGTAAATATCAGACCACTGAATGGTGTGACTGACCAATTACAATCAAGTATTCCACAGCTCCACGTAATAATAATTATCAGCATACATATCTTGGTAACACTTTACAACAAGGTTTTATTTGTTAACATTAGTTGAGAAGTTTCATCTTGTCTTATTGACATATATAATTGAGTACCATCAACATAACAATGGAAACTAATCCTGTATTTTTTTTTTTTTTTTTTTTGAAATATTACCAAGGGGCAACATGTATATTGAAAATAGCAGAGGCCTCAGACAGATCCTTGTGGCACTCCATACTAGAGATGCACGATATTGGATTTTTGCCGATATCCGATATGCCGATATTTTTTTCATCTCATTTTGGCCGATACCGATACCGATACCGATATATATCATTTTATTAAAGTTAGTTTTTAACAATAACTTATTCGTTAGGATTAAATAAATAGTAATGAACGGTTTACATTCAATCCCTTCTTTTTCATCAGTAGACTAGCATTATTTATGATCTGAATTTTGTAAATTAAGTTCACTTTTGCTATGTTATAAGCCGAACTTCGGATGCTTTCACTTTCGAATTCGCAATCTGAATATGACATTTCAAAACGAAAACAGAAAAGTAGAACTAAACTGGGTGACTGTGAGGGTGCTTTGCGGGACATGAACAGGACATAATTCATTGCTACAATTTCTTAATTTGTTCCTATGATTTATTAATTTATTAATTTGTAAAATGAGGGAACGAATTAATATGTAGTATTAACGAATTGTTAATTTATTTCCACGAAATATTTTATTTCCCACCCGCAATTTATCACAGTAAGAGATACGAAAACATGGATTAAAAGTGAATGACAAGAAAATAAACCTAAGAAATTAAAGGGTGAGACGGTGAGGATTTGGGAAAATAAAAATATTAAGTTATGTCGCAATTCGTGACCAACTGGCAAAACAGTACACTTTTTTTTTTTTGCACAAGAATACCAACATGTTTACCTTCTCTGGTTTAACAAGCGGTCTTTTACCCTACTCGAAAACCAAATCCTCCGTCCGCCATCGTTTCCAGAATAGTCGCGTTCTTTTTGCCGTCACCGCCTGGCTCGTGCTGACACTACAAATACAAACCAGGCTCTACACCCGAAGCGCTCACAACGAAAACTACTCTTCGCGTGATCAGTGAAATCCTGAATATGCCACGGCTTTGTAACTCTGTAACCCGCGCGCTGTATGGAGCAGTGCGACCACGTCAAATTTTAACTTGCACATTTAAAAAAAAAAAAAAAAAAACATGTGACAGTTTTGATCAGTCTAGAGCCCTGCAATACAAAGGCATTCAACATGGAAAGAAAGTAATAGAAATGTAGTCACTAAGTCATGTTTAATTATAATTTCTAATTATTTTATATGGTGCACTGTGCTCTGACAGGGCTGCGGGACACGAACATAATTATTTCCTACAACTTGTTAATTCGTTCCTACGTTTTATTAATTTATTAATTTGTAAAATAAGGGAACGAATTAAAAAGTCTTATTAACGAATTCTTAATTTATTGCCACGAAATCTTTTATTTCCCACACGCAGTTTACCCGCATAAATGATACGACAACATGGATTAAAAGTAAATGACAAGAAAACAAACCTGCGAAATTAAAGGGTGAGACGGTGATGATTTGTGAAAAGAAACTATAAATATTATTAAGTTTGTGGCAATGTGACCAACCGGGAAAACAGGACACACAGCCGCTTATGGCTTTAAATGTATTGGCTCGAACGGCATGAATCCAAAAGTATGGTCGCTACTAACATTTGCCTGCTAACCAATTATTTAACTTATAAAGAATGCTTTATACCTCACTTGTGTCATATTCACGAAAAATGTTTCATATGAGCAACAGTGTGTTTTGCCGTTGCGCCGCCGAAGAAAGAGAATTTTACTTTTTATTTTAAATGCAGATCATGTCATGTGCAAACACAGCCATTGGGTTTCAAAATACAACAAAGAGCACCATAAAACCATTTAAAATGTGCATTTAGCGATCTAGTGACTGGATATGAAACAGGCAACAGTAAATTATCCCAAATGGAACAACGGCGCGTTTTCTCCTATAGCCTCTGCTGCCACTGCACGTGCTATTGCTATGCATCATTCTGTATGTGTATTCTCAGTTTAAATGCATCCATCCAAAACAGTGAATCTACTCCTCATTCAGTCAAAACTTTGCTTCAAGAATGAGCCACACTGCTGACATGATCTAATCCCTAGCACACCCTTAGCACATGTGAGTTAACATATTCATCTTATCGGCAAAACATATCGGCATAATTTTTCATATCGGGCCGATGCCGATATTTACATTTGAAGTCATTATCGGCCGATTCCGATATCAGTCCGATAATATCGTGCATCCCTACTCCATACTTTACTGGTGTTAAATGAGATTGAATAAACAAGGTGGTAACAGTTGGACTGGTAGGATTTAAACCATCAAGTAAAACTAGTAATGAGATGCAGCCTTGGTCTGATTTGTAAATGACTTTTGACTTATTGACTTATTGTAAAGCATTAACAATGTCTTTTGTATAATGAACAATATATTTCTAAGTAAAAAGTACATTTAAAAAATGAAGACAATGGAGTAATATACATATCAAATGAAGAATTTCAGGTGTGCAAATAAGGAATTATATCAAGAATGCACTAAGCATGTAATTACAATAAACACTGCTCCTTTTGGATTTACTTCCTTATTAGGTGTGACCAAGAACAGAATGTAACTGGATGTTATATATGGACGAAAGTTCCAGTAAAACAAAATGTTCCCATTCTACTAATGGTAATGGAAAACACAGCTGATTTAGAAAGTGAAGCAAACACACCCTTTAACAAAACTAAAATTGTTTTAACCTGATTAACAACACAGCAAATTACAGCATGTATGTTTGTATGAATCCAGTGCTATGTGTTCAGTTTTCACAAATTCAGCATATGGCGGAGGGCAATTACTACAGCAACGTCTCAGAGGCGGGTGACTGGGCCATATTTACACAAGACCCTCCTCATAGACGGACGGACCACTGCTGAGACGACTGGGCAGCCAGAGGCTAAGTTACTGCAAATAACGACAGGCTGCATGTCAAAGAAAACACACCATGCACAGCCCATGGATATCTGATATTAACCTAACAGCTATATTAAAGATTATAGTATATACACTGATGTATAAATAACTGCTTTTTCCATGGGTGCAAGGGTAACGCTGAAGTACAAGGCTCTACCTGGGTGGCTCAGACACTGAAAGATATAAGTAGTAATGACATAAACAATAAGATTCTTGTATATACATAAAAACGTATATAAAAATAAAGAAAATTTATATTGGAGTTACTGTCATCCACTATAGATGTAACAGCACTACAGAACAGCTTATGTGAGGTAAAGCAGGTGATTGTGACGAACTGTCACTTTAAGCCGAACGTACAGTCTGGAAGACACTGCACATGTGAGGCTTAAAAAGGAAATGTACACCTGGATATCATAACACACCTAACACGTAACAAAGTACACCAGTAAGAAAGGTGACGTGAATACAAAGAAAGCTAAAAAAGGAAAGAAGCAAGTAGAAAGGAACTGGTTTCACAAGCAAGCTGCCATTTTCTCCATTTGGTCTGGGTTGTGCTGCCCAAACAAGTTTCTGTCTAGTACAAAAACAAATATGACTTCTCTCTGTTGTAACTTTGGACATCCCCTGCTGCCTGCATTGGTGATGTAGATGTGTGGTGTTCAGAAAGAGGATGCAGGATGCTTCAATCTGGTCATGACCTTTAATTTACAATAAAACCCTCATCTGACCTTTGTGCACTTGAACTATGAATGATAAAAGATTTTTAAAAATCCAATAGAAATTCCAGTAAACCTGACAGTAAATATTGCATAATCCATCCAAAAGCCACATCTCAATCATTACACTGTCCATGAATGTTATTTTGTATCATTCTTTTAGACTCACGAAAGCTGAAGTACTAATTGAGACCAAATTGTAATAAAAAATATAAAAATTGTTCTCTTTCTTCAATTTGAAATATTAACCATATGGTTCATTCATATGTTTTGTAATTCTTCTGTTTGTTTATTATAGTAGTAGTAATCAGATCATCATCATCATAATGATGCATATTGTTATGTAGCCTATACTAATGTTATTTGTATATCTTAGATTTGTTCTAAACACACTGTGGGCAATTCACTAAACTAAAGAATTACATTCTAACTAAATTGATTATTGTTTAATTTGAACAGAAATAATATCAGATTAAATGAACATCAACACTGATTCAACATTGAACGTCGTATATTTGGACAAAATAAATACAGTTTGTGTTAAAATACAGAGAACAATTATAGTCTGTTTATTAAAGTTCATAATTTGTATCGAGTGACACTTAATGTCATGTTTACGTGCTCGGGCACTTGATCTGTCGCAACAAAGTGAAACGTGTCAGAGACCATCGACAAGTCCTGGTGGTTACTGAAAACGATCTTGTGCTTGTTTTATCCATGTACTATCGCTCACACTGCTTTTGTTGTTCGTGTTTTTCCTACATAAAATGTCATAATCAGACTTGCTTTACGTAATATTGTTTACAGCAACAATTATAGCTACAAACAAACCGAAAAAGCTCATTCACAACATTAACTGTAAATAAAAGTGTAATTACATCTTTGCATACGTCTAAAAGTCATGAAAACCAAGTGAAAATATGCCAAAGTGAAACAAATCTTTCTTTAATGTCACTTAGCTATTGTCACGTTGAATTCGATTAGTTTGCGGTTGTGGTTTGAACAGAGTGACGTTTCACACGGGTGTATGTACTTTTGAGAGGATCTCTAGGGACTGTCACGGAGACGGCCGATGGACCTTGTGGCACGCTGTCACTCCACAATAAGACACGCCCCTTTTCAAAACCATTGGCTGACGGAGCAAATGCACTTTGCCGTAAAACACTAGACTATTGCCCTGTTTCTTCGCGCCACGGAGTGTATGTTAACCTGTTTAAACTCCCATTTGTATCAAAACTCGTCCGGTCATCCTGAGAGTTTACAACACGTTATTACGGGACGCGCGGCTGTGTCTTGTGAAACTCACGAGTGAAATTGCCCAACTCTCAAACGCACGCACTCCCTCTGCCTGCTGCCTCTTCTTCCCAAACAAACGCCGTCACGTCTATTAAACTGAAAGTTTGAGTTGTAAAAGTAGCACGTTTTACAGAACTCAGCTTCTTTGTATCCCGCCACTGCCACGGTCTAAAACAGCTAAGCGGGTAACCAGATATTCAAAAACAATACGTAATCCCACAATGCACCGCTTCTTCGACTTACAGCATTACCTCATCCCATCAGCCACCGCGAGAAGAAGAATCTTCTGGGTGGTCGTCTAGGCAACGCGCCTTATCTGAAGTTGGAAACGCCCAGTAAATCGCCTCCAGCCAATAAGAGACTGCGCGCATGACATCATTGCTATTTTTAGTGGGGCAGCGGTAGCAGATAAGGTTTGCCTCCACGCTGGAGAAGCTCAGAGTATACAGATCTCGCCACAGTGAAACATCTAGGCAACACCACTTGAGCTAAAATAAACAAGAAAAACTTTTCGGCTCAGCGCTGTTTGTCCACTGGCATCCTTGAGCTGAACGGAGGTGGGAGAGCGCTCGGTCCGCGAGAAGCAGCAGAGTTCGGGACGCTGGGCGATAACTTTTACGCAGTAAGTTTCTCGCGGGACGGGGAGTTTACGAACTTTGCGAGCCCTCTCGCTTTTGTCTCTGAGAGCGCGGCGCTTGTTTCTGAAAGCGGACAGTGCTTTAGCCGCTTGCGTTTGTGAAAGGCAACTTTTGAACTAAAAAGTTTCGTTTTCTCTTCTATGTCTACCAAGATGGAAACTACTTTCTACGATGACTCTCTAAACAGCGCTTTCTCTCAGCATGACAGCGCTACTTTTGGATACAACCACAAGGCACTGAAACACAACATGACGCTGAATCTGACCGACCCAGCCGGCAACCTGAAGCCGCACCTGCGGGCCAAAGCCAGCGACATCCTCACCTCCCCCGACGTGGGACTGCTCAAACTGGCTTCGCCGGAGTTGGAGCGGCTCATCATCCAGTCCAGCAACGGCCTGATCACTACGACGCCGACTCCGACCCAGTTTCTGTGTCCCAAGAACGTGACGGACGAGCAGGAGGGCTTCGCGGAGGGCTTCGTGAGGGCACTGGCCGAGCTGCACCACCAGCACATGCCCAACGTCACCTCGGCTCCCCAGACGACTATTAACAACAGCATGGCACCCGTGTCCTCCATGGCAGGTGGCGCGGTGTACAGTTCGTCCATGCGCTCCGACCCGCCCGTGTACGCGGACCTGAACACTTTCAACCCCGCCATCAGCACCGCGAACCCCGCGATGAACTACACGAGCGCCCCGCCGCAGCACACCGTGAACACGCAGCTGCCCGTCCAGCACCCGAGGCTTCAGGCGCTGAAAGAGGAGCCCCAGACGGTGCCCGAGATGCCCGGCGAGACCCCGCCTCTCTCCCCCATCGACATGGAGAGCCAGGAGCGGATTAAAGCCGAGCGAAAGCGCATGAGGAACCGAATCGCCGCGTCCAAATGCCGGAAGAGGAAACTGGAGCGGATCTCCCGGCTGGAGGATAAAGTCAAGACCCTGAAGTCCCAGAACTCCGAGCTGGCGTCCACCGCCAACATGCTACGCGAGCAAGTGGCCCAGCTCAAGCAGAAAGTCATGAACCACGTCAACAGCGGCTGCCAGCTTATGTTGACGCAACAGCTGCAGACGTTCTGAAAAGAACCGAAGGACATTTGAGTTCACTTAAATAGACGCAAGAGACAAACTTCAGGGGCTACATGTCTGCGAGCCGGCACGACTGCTGGCATTAGCCCGCTGGGACCGGGACCGTCCGGCCGGCCCTGTGCCGTAAAAGGATGTTCTGACTGG
Organism: Labeo rohita; assembly: GCF_022985175.1. Lineage (NCBI taxonomy): Eukaryota > Metazoa > Chordata > Actinopteri > Cypriniformes > Cyprinidae > Labeo > Labeo rohita. The sequence continues at coordinate 8,450,631 of NC_066888.1, read as the reverse complement.
ACTTTTTGGGGAGTGCAAAACTTCACGAACTCGGTCCGACAGCGACAGAGGGCATGAGACTCACTCTGTTACACGTTTTACTTTCTGACGAGAAAAAGAGACTTATCCTTGTTCACTTCGACCAGGTTGTGCATGGACCTATACCCTTCAACGGAGCACTCAGTATTATAGGAGTAAAGCAGGGGACATGACTACCGTACAATAGGGATATAAATTGTCTGGCTCACCAAGCAGGAAGTTGTGTCCGCTTAAACTTTTGATAAAAGCTGCCTGACTTCTGAGTTACATATTGTATCTTTTTTTGTTCTTAAACTGAATGGAATTGACTTTTTCTTTGAGTTAGTCCAACTTCAGCAGTTTCTTTTTTCTGAAAAAGTTCATTAATGAGGTTTCACTCATTGTTATTTGTAAATAAGATCAACCAGGAGTACTTAAGTTTACCATTTGTAAGTAAAGTACAATATAATTTTTTATGTTTGTTTTCTGAGCACCTCAGAAACTAATCAATATTTATGAACTGTAATAAAGTATGTGAAACGAAAAACTGTCTCTGTTGTCTTAATGGAGCTCGGATGTGTGTGTGTGTGTGAGTTCACCAGGACAAACTTGTAGTAACATGTTTTGGGAGAGACTGCTTGTTTGGCAAAATCCACGTACTGGATTGAATATACAAGCAGAGAGGGGATGTAAAAAGAAGAAAAAAACAACAATAACTAAACCCATAACACTCATTCAATAGTAGCCTAATAAATATGACAGTATGTATTCTAAATCAGTTTGAAATGTTAAGTCCAGTCTTTTTAAATATAATTACAGCGACTTAAATTATAAAAATATTCCAACAGAAAAATCACTCACTTAACTTTAAGGTCTAATAACACTGCAATTAACAAATCATCATTATACAATGTAGTAGTAAATTGTTAAAACAAAGTATGCAATCCCTTAATCAGGGGCTCATCACTGTGTCAACTGAAAAATATAAAGCTCTCTATGGGTTCGTGCATATTTGCCTACAAAGGTGTTCAGTAAACGTGATTTTCAGCAGCAATCCTCTTTGCACCAGCAGAGGGAGCCGTCGGCTTGCTTTCGGTCAATCTGGAGCAGCCACTTGGATAGATGACGAGTTTCTATTGTGATTTCAGTTTCTTGGATTCTGCTCAGAGTAGTTAAGGGGATTTTCAGAGACTGAGAACTTCTGCTTGACTAAATGCTCAAAACAAACAATCTTCTTTCAACTGAACACAATACAGAGGGTGAAATATTTCAGCGTTTATGTTCCCACTTTTACCTAAAATATCTAAAAAAAGGAAGTATATTACATTAATGACTGTAATATACATGCATAAAACGATCATAATCTCTCTGTTAGACGAATACATAATAAATGTTTTTCAAATCGCACCTATGATCACAAACCTCTATCATCCGTTTGCTTATTTGTCACCATACACAAAAGAGGCAAGTGCAACTCTAATTTCACATTCAGGTCACCAACACAGATTAATATTTAGCATCTTTGAGATCCTCTTATTTCACTGCCCAAACTTGGCAAACGATGACATCATACCGGAAAACCGGCACCTACCTATCCATATTAGGCAAACGCGCGGTCGGAAGACCTACGTCATCTGAACTAGTGGGTGTGTATTACGGGAAGAGGAACTCCTCGCCTCAGACTAATCTCCATAAGACTGACAGGCAGACCTTTAGTGCACTTTTAGTTTTGGGAACGAGGGATTGATCATTGACCCGGCGCATTATCAAAAAACAATAACGCAAAGTAAAGCAAGGACATTACTAGAATGCAGAACATATGAGAAAAATGACCGAAAAGAGACCTGCTTTGTACTATTTACAGTACAAACATGTTAAACAATGTCATGTCGTAATGCACATATTGGTTTAACAAACCTAAAGCTATATTAAAGACAGTAGATGTTCTCTTTTAAGATGTCAACATCATAATGAGTTTTAATGAGTTAATGAGTTTTAATTTGACATTAATACGTTCAATATGACAAGGATTCATTTTTGTCCTTGAACAATATTTGAAGTGTCATTTAAACTATCATTTATAGCATTAATAACACTTCAAAATATGCCATTTTCTGCATAAATAGCACATAATTGGCATGTTAAATGCAACTGGCTAATTGAAAATGAATAGTAATTTCTATTAAATGCAATTAGCTGAACTTTGGAGTGTTTTTTTTTTTGTCCCGTATAAGCATGACTAAGTAAATATATTTGTAGTTAAATACTTGTAATGATGACGTTGTAATTTAGTGCATTTAAAATATATTTATTAAATATAGTATCAGCTAGCACACTTCAATTAAAAGTATAATCAAGTGCTTTTGTATTTTAGAAAACACATTAAAATAAGTGCACTTTGTTAAAGTCACAAAAATTATTAAAAAAAAAAATATTTTAAAAGTGTACTTTAGGTACACTTTCGTGGCCTTTTATTTAATAAATCATAAAGTGTAAAGTATATTATAATTGCATATTAAACAGTTAAGCTCACTTCTTTTTTTCACAAGTGGTAATATCTGAAAAACTGTGCAGGCATTGTTCTAACACTATAAACTCAAATACAAAAGACAGTGTCATGGTTACAGTATCCATGTAGTATAAGTTTCTTATAATATTAGATGAGGCAGGACATCTAAACAGAGAAACTGACTATTCATTTGCAGCAGGTGCATTTTATCAAAAAATGTTTCAGTTACCAGAACAGATCACCAGTGTGCGTTCTATTGCTTTGTGGTTTTAAATATTAATCATTTCTGTCAGGAAGTTACAAATTCTAATGCTGATTTTTACTTTTGTTTACATCTTGTTGCTAAGAGACAGTTTGTTCTTAGTGATAAAGACGTAGAGAAAGAAGTTCTTTCAGAAACAGCTCTGCTTTGTCATGCTTTTGTTTAGTTTTCAGAAGCTCACTGCTTTTCTTCAGAGGCTGACATGGGTTCAACCAGCTTTACCAATCCGTACGCGATCGAAGTAATCCGGACGAAGAAAAACGAGCTGGTGAGTGGCATTTTGAATACAGAAGATTTGCTGGATCTTCTCATTTCAAATGGCGTTCTCCAACCCGACAGCCGAGCGCTGATGTCCAGCATCTCTGTGCGAGAAGAAAAGAACTCCAGGATGCTAAACATCTTAATCTCAAGAGGAGAGCGCGCCTGCCGTATCTTCTTCTACCCTTGTCTGAAACGAGTGGAACCTGACCTTTACCAGCACATGAGAATGTATGTAGGTGGGGTTAACGATGGCATTAAAGATGCTCGGAGACAGCTGATAGGATATCTGCTGGAGAAGGACAAACAAGGTCTTGTCAAATACTTAAAATCCAACAAGGAACTCACTCCTGAAAAAATCCAACCAAAGCCTATAACGAATAAGGCTACAACTTCAACAGAACAAATCCACAAATCTGAAAATGAACATGATGCTATTCTCAAAGCCATATCCTCAGGTGATCTATATCTTCTCCAAGAGCTTCTCAGAGGTTTGGATGTCAATACTGCTGGCTCGTCCACTGATACTCTGCTACATCTTGCTGCTGAACATGGTAAGGAGGCAATTGTGTATTTTCTGCTCAGACAAAGGGCGAAACTGAACTTGAAGGACAGTGAGGGGTGTACAGCCCTGCACAGAGCTGCAGAACGAGGCCATACTGCTGTTGCTCTGGCCCTTGCGAAGGCTGGTGCGGACATTCATGCTACCGATCTTAAGTCAAAGACTCCTTTGCATCTGGCTGCTCAAAATGGACATGAGAGTACAGTCAAAGCTCTTGTGCATGAAGAGAAAAAAAGCTTCAAGAATCAAACAACAGTTTTGCACATGGCAGCTATTGAGGATGACGCGACACTGGCAGAGGTTCTTCTGCGTAACGGCGCTTTAGTAGATACAAGAGATGGTCAAAGGAAGACGGCTCTCTATCATGCCGTTCGGCATGGAAATGAGAAAACCGCTGCCGTGCTGTTGAAGGCCGGGGCCCAGGTGGACTCTGTGATCGTGGATGCTGCTTTTGAGCTGAACAGGAAGTCTCTGTTGTCTCTGTTTTTGCCGTATGTTCACAAGTCCATGTCTCAGAATGAGATCACCTCTGCTCTTTTTAAAGCAGTACAGAGGAACTTGGACGAGGTCGTGGCTGCGCTTATTAATCATGGTGCGGATGTTAACTGTTGTAATGAGCTTGGATATACACCTATGCTTCTTGCCGCAGAGCTGGGAAATGCTGAAGCCTTCAAAGTGCTGGTGTCAAAAAAAGCAAAGCTGGATGAGAGACTGCCAAACCAGATTTCTGGTCTTCATCTGGCTATCCAAAGTGGGAGTATGCAAATTGCACAGGTGAATTACTTTTTTTTTAAAAGTGCATTTTAAATAAATAAATGTTTTATCATATCTAAAATAATAATTTATCATCCACTGGTTGTTCACAACTAGTAACCAATTATATATATATATATATATATATATATATTCATATTAATGAAATAATTTAATGCAATATTTAGTTAGTTTTTTATTATTTTGATAAATTTGATATAGATACTGTTTTTTTAAATGTATATATATTTTTAATATTTAACACAGTTTCAATTATGATAACTTTTTTTCATTTTATTAATTGTTTAATGAATTATGATCTTTATTTTATTTAATACAATTATTTTATTATATTTTTTAGTGTTTTTAGTTTTTGATTTTAATAAATTTGATTATTATTATTATTATTATTATTATTTATAAAAAAGAACAGTATTTTTAGGGCTATGAGAGTTCATTTTTTATTATTGAAATAATTTAATGCAATAGTTAGTTAGTTAGGTAGTTAGTTTTTGATTTTGATAAATTAGATATAGATACTGATTTGATTTTTTTTTAATGTATATATATATATATATATATATATATATATATATTGCATTTTAATATTTACTATTTCATTTTGCTTTCTGGTAATTATGGTAATCTGGTAATTATATCATTATTTTATTATTTTAAATAATTTTATTATCATTAGTTATAAAAAAAAAAGTATTTTTAAGCCTGCCAGAGTTAACTATATATCAATTAAATAAATTAATGCAACATTTAGTTAGTTTTAGAGGAAAAATAGATCATACAATGTACACAATATATATAATTATCATTATTTAATATTATTATTAATATTTATAAAAAAAAAATGTATGGCTGCCAGAGTTAACTTTATATTGATTAAATAATTTAATGCAAAAGTTAGTTAGTTAGTTAGTTAAATAAAAGTAATAAGTATATATATATTTCATACTGATAATTTATGTTTATACATCTATTATTACTTAGCAGGTGAAAATATGCAGCAACATTTTCCAGATAATTGTTGTTTATAATATCACATATATAAATATTTTTTTATAAATTCACAGATTTTTAAGGTGTTTTATTTATGAATTTATACAGCTCCCTTTATAGTTTGGGTCCTTTAGCAGGGGAGTATGTAAACATTATCTATATGGGAAAAATACATGCAGGATTTATGGGTGATGAAAGCTTATGCCACCATATTTTTTGTCATCACCCTGCATCAAAAAACTTGAAATAGAGAATGAGACGAATGATGACCCTTTTGGACAGTAAACCTACATGTTATGAGATATTTTAATAAGAAATCTGAAATCTTCTGTCCTACCCCAGATATTGTTGGACAAGGGCATAGACCCCAACATCAGCGGCCCTAAAGATCAGACCCCTCTCCATCTAAGTGCATTACATAACCAGCCAGCATTAATGGCACTGTTGTTGCGTGTGGGGGCTCAGATTAACTCAGTCACCCAGGATGGGTTCACAGCCCTCCACCTCGCCTGCCAGAGCGGCCACACTGAAGCAGTCGCCCAAATGCTGGAGGGCAAGGCTGACATCCATCTCAAAGACAAACAGGGAAGAACAGCCCTGCACTGGGCGGCAACCCAGGGTCAAGTGGGCGTCATACGGTTACTGCTCACTGCTGGGAGCGACGCCAATGCCACTGAAAAAGAGAAGAAGACCCCACTGCACCTGGCTGCAATGGAGGGACACACTAAGGCAGTTTCAGCGCTGCTGGCCGGTAAAGCAAAAGCCGGAGCGAAGGACATGGATGGCTGCTCTCCTCTCCATTACGCTGCTCGAAACGGGAAGGAGCGAGCAGCTGGCGTTCTTCTTGCATCTGGTAAGAGCAAGATTGTGGATGATAAGAACGTGTGGAGGAGGACTCCTCTGCATTTAGCTGCAGAACATGGTCATGAGCTGCTGGTGGGCATTTTACTGCAGAATGGTGCCAAGATCAACTCTCTGGATAACAATAAAGATACACCGCTGCACTGCGCTTGCCGGGACGGGCATGTTGGAACTGTACAGAGACTAATAAACTGGACAAATGGAGAACGAGCGAAACTACAGGCAACTAATAATGTGAATAAAACAGCTCTTCAGGTGGCAGAGGCAGCGGACACACCGGCTCACCAGAACATAAGCACCCTGCTAAAGAAGAAGATGTTCCTTGTGAAATAAAACTAAACATACAATAGCATCTTAAATATGTTTATAGCAACGTCTACGTTTCTGCATCATTAGACTAATTTTACAAACACTACGTTTGAAGTACAACAGAAACTGTCTTAATTAGGATAATGTACAATATAACGTAACACTTTACTGTAGTAATGTAAAAGTAATAGTAATTGTAGTAATGTAAATAATAGATACTTATCATTGATCTAATAAAGCAATTCATAGTTTCGTCTCCAGGTGTCACTCAAACACAGCATTTAGGAACTTCGTATATTAACAGCATCTAAAATACATCGGGAATTTAGTTTCTGAGATTAGATAAACATACAAAATAGTAGAAAAACGGATGTAGCGTTAAATATGGGTTATCGGCGCTAGCTAGCTAGTCACTTTTTGCTCTAAAACTCAGTGTATATTGCTTTATAGAAGAAACATTTCTTTGACACAAGTCTTGCCTACAAAAACTACTTAAGATTAATCCATTCATGCCTAGAAATGTAAGTTTTGAGGACAGAATTCATTAAAGTATTCTACTTTAAGATGGTTTCGTTGAAACCCAAAAACGCCAGTTTGAGAGAAAACGCACGTTTGCGTAATCGTATGTTTGACTTAAAACGGTTAACTTAACTTTAAAATAGTTACTTAAACGGTTGTTGTGGCAACTAAACATTATAAAACTGATATAAACGTAATATTTTTACACATATGGGGTTAAAAGATTGACGTAGGTTGAAATACCGTGTCATGTGACCGTCTGTCCACCCGTGTCACGTGACCGCGTGTTGACGGAAATGCTTCAGGAATGGCGAGAAACGAAGAGAAACAGCTTGGAAAATTGAATCGGCTGTGGCTCCAAAAAGAGAGAGAGGGTATGAGACGCATTTACGCCAGGTTAATTGGCCTTAACGTGAAACGACGTAAAATGCAATCGCTATATCTGTGTAAGCCACAGTTTTCTCCCATTGTTTTGCACGTGGTCAGTTTGCATAATGCATGTGTGTTCTGTTTCCAGAGGGTCGCTTACAAGATGTTCACGTGTCAAGGCCAAAGCTTGTAAGAAATCTCTTTCGTTGCCATACATCTTTTGGCATTTCAATGAGCCCGCTTGCCATAAATGACAACGTTGTAACCTTTTGACACGCAGGCGACGTTAAACTCGGTGGCAGCAGTGAAAAAGTGGATGCCGAGCATCAAGAAGGAGATAGAGTACTATCTACAGGTACTGATCATACCGTCAACACGGAAAAGTAGGAAAATACTACCATCTGTTGGCGAATACACTAAATCGGACAAAACTACACTTTGAAAAGCACAAAAATAGATGCCTTATAAATGTTTGGGATCAGAAAGACTTTTAATGTTTTTTTTTTTTTTTTAAATAAGTCTCTTATGCTCATAAAAGTTGCATTTATTTGATGAAAAATACAGATAAAATAGTATTATGTTATGAAATATTATTGCTGTTTAACATGATGGTTTACTATTTTTATATACTTTAAAACACAATTTATGCCTGTGATGCAAAGCTGAATTTTCAGCTTTGTTACTTCAGTCTTCAGTGTCATATGATCATTCATAACTCGTTGTAATATACTGGTTTATTAATAATATTAGAAACCATTTTTGCTGCTTTTTTTTTTTTTTTTTTTTTTGGAAACTGTGATACCTTTTTCAGGATTCTTTGATGGAAAAAAAGAACAGCATTTATTAAAAAAAAAAAAAAAGTAATAATATACGCTACTGGTCAAATGTTTGGGGTCAGTATTTTTATTTATTTATTTTTTTAAAGAAATTAATACATTTATTCAGCAAGGATGTGTTTCGTTAATAAAAAGTGATGGTAAAGAATCACAGGTTCCAAACAAAATATTAAGCAACATAGCTGTTTCCAACTTTGATAATAAATCAGCATATTGTTAATATGATTTCTGAAGAATGACACTGAAGACTGGAGTAATGATGAAAATTCAGATTTGCATCACATAAATAAATTTTACAGTATATTAAAATAGAAAGTTTTTTTTTTTTATTGTAATAATATATCACAATATTACTGTTTTTTTTCTGTATCCATGATAAGCAAAAGAACCATTGTCCTCATTATGTACTTTATTTAAATTAAATGAAGTCTAGCTTTATTGCAGAGGTAGCATTACAACTTCCAACCACTGTAACATAACGTACATTACATTAAATAATAACATGCATTCATATTTACTAATTAAATCATAATTCCTAATCATTTTTAATACAAAACAACTATGAGAGTCGTATATGCTTGTCTCCCACCTTGGTCAGGTGGGTATGTTGGCTGGTTTTGAAGGGTTTGGGGCCCTTTTTAGTTGGTCAGGCTGAGAAACCAAGCTAAGACTTGATCAGATTCAGATTCAGATTCAGGCATATTGTATGTGTGACCTATGATGGCCAGATAAGAGGGTAAGTCCTGGCATGGCAATAAGCTTTGCAGTTAAACCAGCAGGATGCCATCATCTGGGTCATGCTAGAAGACATAAACTACAGCATATATCTGTACTGTGTCAATTGTACTAGATGAAACTTGTGAGTAAATATGAACAAAACAACCTCAGTTCTTGATACTGATCTTTGGTCACGAATCTCACATATTTGGGTAAAAGAAGACTTTTATCTATGTATTGATTGCTGATGATAGTTGCAAATAGTTACATCTTTGCATCTGTATTTTGCAGCAGTCGCAGTTATCTCACTACCCAGAGAGGAAGATAGATGAGTTCCGTCGACATATTGAGGAACTAGAGGTCGAATACAAACGCTACCTAAAGAAACTACGCTCCCTGGACCCTACCTGCAAACACAAGCCTTGGGAACCTCGAGCATATGCCAAAAGGAGGCAGGATCCAGACAGCAATCAAAACACCTGTCAGTTTATGGAATTATAGCACCAGTCTTTGTTTCACAGTGCTGACATTGCCGGTTTAAAGGAATAGTTTACCCCAAAAAATAAAAATTTGTCAAAAAATTACTCACCCTTAGGCCATCTGAAATGTACGAGAGTTTTTTTCTTCGACAAATTTGGAGAAATTTTGCACTTGCTCACCAATGCAACCTCTGCAGTGAATGGGTGCTGTCAGAATGAGAGTCCAAACAGCTGATAAAAACATCACAAGTAATCCACATGACGCTTAACATCTTGTGAAGTGTAAAGCAGTGTAAGAAACAAATCCATCACGTTTTAACTTTAAACTGTTGCTTCTGTCTAAAATATGAGTCTGTAATGCATAATAACACTTCTTTTAGTGGACAAGTCCATTTCCAGTTGTCCTCTCACATCAAAATCCACCAACATGTTCGTTTAGAGCTGATTTAGATTGTTTTCGCTAATAAACAGTGCTTGATCTTTGCATATTTCTCTCCTGATTCAGACGAGAGCACTTCCTTTTTGCTGGAGAAAGAAATGTTATGGATAGAGGGCTTGTTTGAAATTAAAAATGTTAATTGATGGACTGGAGTCATGTGGATTAATGTTTTTAATGAACCGTTTGGACTCTCATTCTGACGGCACCCATTCACTGCAGAGGATCCGTTGGTGAGCAAGTGGTGTAATGCTAAATTTCCCCAAATCTGATGTGATAAAGAAACCAACTCATTTACACCATGGATGGCCTGAGGTTGAATAAATCAGCAAATTTTTATTTTTGGGTGGAGTATTCCTTTAAAAGAAACGTCATGGCCTACATTTGTCACAACAGTGTGATGTCATTACATATGCAGATTGTGTACGCAGGCATATTTAAGCAGCTGTGGATCGTATAAATCATGTAAACATCAGAATTAATGTAGACCTTAATACAGCTAAAATATAAACCTAAATATGAAAAATGATGATGCGTATAAATGTAGTCATCCTGTTTTTCTTTTTCTTAGCTAAAAAACTGCGCCTCCACAGCCCAAGCGGCCCCAGCAGCCCCAGCAGAGAACAAGAGGATGTTAATGAGAACACCAACCGAGAGGAAGCAGGAAACCACACATCTCACACTAATATTCGAGAGCTACCCACCCCATTAGCTCGTGCTACCACCCAAGCTTTCGACCCTCCAAACCAGGACCTCCCTCTATGCTTCGATCAGTCCCGACTCGCTGTGGCGGTGGCCAGTTCACGTGTGGCTCTTGCCGGCCAGCAGCAGGACACCGGTACACTGACACGAGTGCTGCTCACTGGCCTGCCCAACCTCCACAGCCTTCCGCTAGCACAGACCACAGCAAAAGAATCAACACGTAAGCAATCCAGTGCTGAAACAGGCCAGAATAAAACTGAACATTTATTGGGACTCGGCTGCTATTCGTCATCCTCAGATGAGGAGATATAACGCAAGTGAAATTCAGTTTGTTAAATGATAAAATATCATTATGATTAGGTGATTATTTTGTGTTTTCTGTGAAATACACGTTTATGCACATTTAAAGGGATAGTTCACCCAAAAATTAAAATCGTCATTTACTTACGACAGCGTTTTAGTGGCAAGAAAAAAAAGCTAAAAAAATAAATAAATAAAAAAAAAGGCGAAATATTCTGAGCATAAAGTCAAAATTCTAAAAATAAAATCAAAATGTTTCGAGAATACAGTAAAAATTATTAAAATAAAGTAGAAGTGTTTCGAGAATAGTGTCAAAATACTTTGAGAATTAAATCAAAATTACGAGAATTAATTTGAAGCAATTACGAGATTAAAGTTAAAATATTCTGTTGCACATAAATAGTAAATATTATTTTTGGTCATTTACTGTATTATACCGTGAATAAAACATCTTGTGAACAGTCACTTACACACCTTAAGAAGAGACAACAATATAACTTATATTAATGAGCTGGAGTCCACTTAAATCTTTAGAATGTTTCATTGTTGTTTTTAATTAAATACATGTGAGGAATGAAAGATTGGATGCCACAGACGTTTTTGTGGAGTAGGTGGTGGAATCTTCACAAAGAAAACAGTTTCATTACTGATTCACATGAATACAGCGATGTGTCGTACCACATTAAACGTGAAAAACACATTATTGTAAGACACATTGTATTTTGCTATAAAACTGACAGATTTTGAAAGCTGAGACTTTGTTTTATTTTAAAAGTACCAAAAGCACAAAGCTTATTGCTGTTACTGGGTGGCTGGTGCACTAAAAATAGGCCTAATGAATGCAGGCGAAGTCATGAAATATTAAGCATACTGTCCCTGCCAATATAACATATGGTATGATTTCTGTTAATAACGCCACATGTATTATGGCGTTATATAAATAAAAATAAATTCTGGTGGCCTCTCAACTTCACCCGGTGCTCCCAGTCTGGGCCATTTGTATGCACAGGCTATACTCTCAAAATATTACAACTTTAATTGCTGTGATTTAATTCTTGTAATTTTGAATTTATTCTCAAATCATTTCAACTTTATTCTCGAAACAATTTGACTTTATTTTCATAATTTCGACTTTATTCTTGAAACATTTTGACTTCATCCTCATAATTTTGACTTTATTCTCATAATTTCGACTTTATTCTCGAAACATTTCAACTTTATTCTCAGAATTTCGCCTTTATTCTCGAAACATTTCGACTTTAATCTCAAAACATTCTTACTTTATTCTCATAATTTTGACTTCATTCTCGAAACATTTAGACTTTATTCTCAAAATATTCTGACTTTATTCTGAAAACATTCTGATTTTATTCTCATAACTTTGATTTTATTCTTGAAACATTTAGACTTTATTCTCATAATTTCGACTTTAATTCTTGAAACATTTCAACTTTATGCTCATAATTTTGACTATTCTCGAAACATTTCAACTTTATTCTTGAAACATTTCGGCTTTATTCTCAAAACATTTTGACTATTCTCGAAACATTTCGACTTTATTCTCATAATTTTGACTTTTTCTTGAAACATTTCAACTTAAAAGTCTAAATGTTTTAAGAATAAAGTTGAAATGTTTCGAGAATATTCTCGTAATTTCAACATTATTTTCAAAACATTACAACTTTAATCTCATAATTTTAGATTAAAAAAAATGTAGGCACTAAAACGCTGTCGTATTTATTCACCCTCATGTCGTTCCAAACCCATAAGACTTGGGATAATCTTTGAAAACACCAATGAGGATATTTTTATTAAATCTGAAAGATTTCTGTCTCTCCTTTGAAAGTCCAGGTAACTAAAGCCGGAATCAACCGGCTTAATTTAAGTAGTTTTACTGATGAACAGATTTAATTTGCACACACAAGAACCACTGAGGTTTGTTTTAGCATGTGACACACAAAAGTCTGTTTATTATATGGGATTTGCAATATGTAGGTGCTGTATATGCAAATAAAAGACTAAATTAACTTCAGACAACCTTGATTAAACTGCTCAATTGATACGGATTAATTTTTTTCGACGCCTTTATAACCTTTGAAGGGAACCCTTTAAAGGGTATTAAGACTTGTATGGGTTAATATAATGTAAATGATGTCTCGTACAAAAATATATAGCCTAAATTAGCCATCATACTTTTCTGACTGTATTTACATTTGCTTGAGCAACTTACAAATCTAGAAGTCAAATGCATTGAATGATACATTGTTTATATTTATTACGTGAATATGTTTATGAACGATAGTATTACTGTACTGTGATAAAAGTGGATCACAATGCTAAAAAAGCATTTTTAGTAACAACATTTGAATTTGAAATCAAAGTAATGGATGTTGTGTTTGTGTTAAATGGCTTCAGATTAACAGCGGGCTGCAAACGCGTCCTGTGTAAAAGTACAATGAGCCCGTGCTGCTTCTGCACCGCATATGTAAAGTGCATGGACTGCATACGCACTGCAAACAGAGTATGTGTGAAACAGGCGTTGGTCGCAGTATCAAATACAAGCCAGTCTCTCTTTGATTCATTGTTAGTAGAACACACACTCTCGCTAACGCCGAGAACCGCCATGACCTTTATGACTTTCTGGGGTTATGCCATTGAGGTGGCATAACCCCAGGTATGTGTCGCCACATTCTCGGAAGAATAAAGAAGGGAAAAGATAATCTTCTGAAATGAAGCAGCAATATCTTCTGAGGTAAAACTTATTAAGACCAAGTCTAGGGACAAGCTAGCCATCACACTGCTCTGACCTTATCAGCCCATATGTATCCTATTATTTAATTTGCTCTTGTCGCTTATGACAAACAGTTAATCTTGATGATCTTGTCTTCTGAAAAGTTTATTTTATTGGCATACGTCAGAAACAGCAGATCTCCTTAAAAACTGGCTGTTGTTCTTACTACATTGCATTGTTATAATTCGTAAAAGTTTTACCCTTCAACAGGCGAATGACACTGTTACATATACTCGCCAACGCCACATTTGGCACGTGGTGAGTGTTAATTTCAGGCCCTGGATGTAGGTCTTCACTGCTTTTACTAGCAATAAGAAGAGGAGAAATGAATGGGAAGATGCCTGTGGATGAATAAAACTTTTCTAAAGACCTTCGTCTTTGTTCTGCATCTTTTGCTATACTTTAGCCCTGATCCCTTTGCGGTTTTTAGCAGACCACAGCTACTGAAAGAGCTTACAAATGGCAGAGACAAGAAACGCTAGATGCCATCCTGGCAGGAGGTAAACATGGCGATGCTTGTCATGATGCTACAGCCACTGAAGGAGTTTCTCAGTGCGGATTTCACTTGATATCCGGGAGCGTTTAGACTCCTTGTGGGGAACAGATGGTACAGCATTTGGTTTAAGCCTACATTTATGTCCATCACCACCTGTAAGCTTTTTCAGTGGCTGTGGCATCATATAAGTATTTTATTTTCAGAGTTGTATAGTAGCCAGTAGCTCACGTCATCACACTAACAGTGCCCCCCATAATCCAAAATATGTATAAAACGATGTGATTTTTTTATATAACGTAAATCTTTCATGGAATTTCTACTACATATTTAAGTAAGAGACATAATTTATGTTATATTAAGCCATACAAGTTTCACTACCCGGAGTTCGCTTTAAAGGAGAAGTCCACTTCCAAAACAAAGATTCACATATAATGTACTCACCCCCTTGTCATCCAAGATGTTCATGTCTCTCTTTCTTCAGTCGTAAAGAAATTATGTTTTTTGAGGAAAACATTTCAACATTTTTCTCCATATGATGGACTGATACGGTGCCCCGATTTTACAAAATGCAGTTGAAATGCGGCTTCAAACGATCCCAGCTGAGGAAGAAGGGTCTTATCTAGTGTAACAATCGGTTATTTTAAAAATAATGCAATTTCTATACTTTTTAATGCCAAACGCTCGTCTCGTCTTACTCTGCCTGGACAGTTTTTTTCCGGTTCATGACAGTTAGGGTCTCATCTCATGTTCTCCCTCAACTTCAAAATCGTCCTATATCACTGTTTTACCTTTTTTGTTAAGGGTGTTTGATCTTCTTTGCATGTTCACTTTGCAAAGACTGGGTCGGTACTTCTGCAGCGTTGTAGGATGATTATGAAATGATTTTTGAAGTTGAGGGAGAAAATACGATTGGACCCTAACTGTCTTTAGCCAGAATACACAGAGTTCAAGCAGAGCAAGGCAAGACGTGCGTTTGAGATTAAAAAGTATGTGAATTGTATTTTTTAAAATGAAAATAACCGATCGTTTCACTAGATAAGACCCTTCTTCCTCGACTGGGATAGATTACAACTGCATTTGGGATCGTTTGAAGCTGCATTTAAACTGCATTTTGGAAGTTTAAACTCGGGGCACCATCAGTCCATTATATGGGGAAAAATCCTGAAATGTTTTCCTAAAAAAGCATAATTTCTTTACGACTGTAGAATGAAAGACATGAACATCTTGGATGACAAGGGGGTGAGTACATTATAAGTAAATCTTTGTTTTGGACATGGACTTCTCCTTTAAGCCTTGGCTACCCAGTCTTTCAATGGAGAAACAGAAACCTCTTAGGTTTCATTACAAATATCTGTGTTTCAAAGATGAACCTATGGGTTTGGAACGATGAGTAACATGACAGAAAAGTGATGAGTTTTCATTTTTGGGCAAACTGTCTCTTTAAGATTGAACATTTGATATTCATAATATCATATCTGTTGCATGAAAGTGAAACTTGAAAGCTTTAAATTACCTGTGTTTGAGAGTTTATGCTATTTGTCTGAACCTAGTTTATTCCAGGTATGAATGTGTTAAGCAGTGTTAAAAAGAAAACGGAAATGGTTGAGGTGTGGTTAGAGTAGAATTCTGAATGGGATATTAGTGACTGCTTGTCAAAAACAAAATATGAAGTGTTTACTGTTGCATAGCTTTATCTAAGAAGTACATCTTCAGTATCTATAAAGTTTCAATTTCAGCCACAAAGGTTTTTTTTACAGGTTGATGCCACATTTTAAGTGACACAACAAACATTCAGTTCACATTTTATTCACTTCACTTGATTTACTTGACAAAATCAGTCATGTACTGGTGCTTTAAGGAAAACAGAAAACAAAACACTGATCTGAAAACCCGTTAATGTAACGGTTCCAATTTTTTTAAATCACTAAAGCACTAAGAAGTCAATTCGAGAATCATCTTTGATCTCTGAAAAAAATGCACAGAACCATTTATGTAAAAGAACTGTGATACAAACCCCAAAGTTTCAGATTGACATGAGTTTATATAATGCGCACACCGCAACAGGTCTTATTAAAATGACTGAGACTTTTTAAAGTTCAGTATGTGCAAAAATGCTGAGTCAGAGAGAGATAGAAAGATGTCTGTGTTCACCAAAAAAAGCCATAATTTTTCCTACAGTTTGGTAACAGAACTGAGGCTTTGTGCTGCACCCACGGTTCGACCCCAAAACCCCTCGTACATCAGTGAGAACTGCTTAGCAAGCGACACTTCTGGGAAACTGAGCAAGAGCAGACTGCTGTTACCAAGCAGCAGCGGTGATGTCTTACTCATTCAGAGTGTCTTTGTGTGACTTCTAACACCATTGGCTACATTTGCTTACACGGCACACAGGGTTTCCCATACCTGTGAGATGAATTAAAGAAACTGATGCAAGCTGATGCAACTATGGCACACGTCAGTCGTCAAACAAGCAAATATTTCCCCTGCGGAATTTACAACAAAAAATCATTGGCTTTTTTCATTCATGACATTGAAATGCCTTGGAAAAGGCTTTGCTTGCGGCATACATTTTGAATTTACCACAATGCTGCAATGACTGGTCATGACACGTGTATTTAAATATATATTTCAACAGTTTAAACATTCTTATTATATCTGACAATTAAATAGATTAATTATATTTGCTTTTAAAACTCAATCACACTTTATTTCACAGTCCTGTTCCACATGTACATGTATGTACTTATTATAGTAATTACAAAAACAGGGTAAAAACCATGTAGTTAACTTGTAATACTTGTAAATGCATATATTAAGCTCAACCTATAATATTATAACTTAATGTAACTAAATATGAATAAATCTAAACCATATAGCATTTGGTATTAATAATACTATATATATATATATATATATATATATATATATATATATTTTTTTTTTTTTTTTTTTTTTTTTGCTTTGTGGGATTTGTTGTTAAAAACATGTCCATATAATTATTATATATTTTTATTTACAAAATTATTATTTATCATTATTTTATTTTATTTTATTTTATTTTTTTTTTTTATTTGATTTTATTTTATTTTTTATTACACCAACTTAAACTTGAAGTTTTCAAGTAATTTTTTAGGTCAGATATAAAATGTAATATTTTTATATACAAATTTTATTATAATATAACAATTCAAAATGTTTCACCCAATAACTACATGCATTTGTTTAAAGCAGACCTCAAACCTCAACTTTTATGGGAAATACTTTAATTACTGGCTTTTGCAGCATCATGTGTGCAATATGATCACAATATTCCATTTGATGATTTTTTGCGGCATCTCCACTCAAATGGCTGATTAAATCAGAACTTGATCCACTTTTGCTTTTGCTCATGACGGTAATGCAAGTTTCCGCCGTTGGGGAGTTTACACTGCAGCAGCTGAAACTCCTCAGATGCAAATAGACGATGATACAGTACATATCCGAGGACTTAAAACAGTGGGAAAAGGGAGCACTTTGGGAAAAAAGGAGCACAAAAGGTACATGTTGTGCAATTTATTACAGTGCTAATGCGTTAGCGTTCTTCATGATGCATGAAAGTAGACACATGAGATTGAGGCCAAGCTACTGACGAAAATGGTTGATTTTTCCAGGAAGGCCTAGTGTTGATGACATGCAAAAGGGTATGCAGCAGGTTGAGGGGGTTAAGGTGATGGCTTTTCCTGCCTCGCTTGGTTTTAACCACATTATTCACCTCACTGTCATAGCCCTAAGCTCTCTCATGCAGACCCCTGAGATTGCATGCTGCAAGATCGAAAGCACACGCACATACTCATATGCGCAGACAGACCGTTTCATGTGGCAGCTCCTGTTCTTTTAGTGGTATGTGAGATTGGGTTTACTGAAACTCATTTTCCGCTGCATCACTGTTTACAAACACTCGAGCAAAAGTTTTTAATGGTTAGATAGCATGTGAGATGGAACAATTTTATTTGATACTTCTAGATGCATATTATTATTAATAAGTAAATAATTTAGGGACATTTTCAGTTCAGTTTTATTACTACAGAGCCTCTAATGGGGAGTTTACACGGAACTGTTTTCGACAAAAAACAGAAAACCTTTTTGTGATTTACACAACAAAGCCATTTTGGAAAACGAAAATGCAAACTTTTGAAAACGTGTTGCCAAGTGCAAGTTTTAGCGCTACCAATTATGTAACGAATGGTGACCTCATGTACATGTACATGTGTTGAGTCTATAGGTTTGTGCATAGGTGGGTAGTGTTTCTTTACAAAGTGTCATTGCCAACTACTGGTCTGACATACATAATACAGCGCTTTTAGGTGTTTTCGTGTATTTGTGTGAAAAAATACTTTCGCACAACAGAGAACACAACTTTCGCAAGTAAACACAAAAGCATTAAAATATAAACTGCATAAAAATGCAATTTTTGCAAATCAAGTTTCCTAGGAGATCGCAAAACTTTTGTAAGCAACCGCAAATATAATTTTGCAAATAGTGATAGATGCTATACTTTTTTTTAGCAATATGCTATTTACATTAAGTGCAAATAGCGATAGATTATGTTTACGCTATGTAAAAACTGCAGCATTTTATTTGCAGTACTATTAGTTACATGCTGTCTATACTACGTGCAATTAGTGGCAAATGTTTGCACCTTAGTATTGTCAACGTGAACTCATGATAATTCGTATGTATTTTATGTAAAATGTGATTCTACAAAACATACAATACTGATGTATTTACAGCATCTATACATACAATACTGACGTATCTTTAGCATTGAAGGGGTGCCATTATGCTTTTTCACTTTTTGAACTTCAGTCAATGTGTGGTGTGTATCTTCGGGCATAAAAAACATCTAAATTTACCAATCTGAAAGTCCACTCCAAAACGAGATATTTCGTTTTTAAAAAATCATAAGCATTGACTAGAGTGGCCCCTACAGAGCGCTGCAGATGTGTGCAGTACAGGGGGTCGAAACACATGCCGAAACCGCAATCTACTCTAGTTGCCGCGTCGGAGCTGTAACGCGCCGCAGACGTATGCAGTGTGTGGTAAGAGATTTATTCATCACACAGTGTAGATAGCTTCGCTTATAACGCAAGTGTTTTTTAAAATGCATAAACTTGTGCTAGAATAGGCTAGGCTGATCAGTGATGATGTTTTTTGATAACGTTAGGCTGCTTTTAGCCTAATGCTGTAGCTGGTTTCAGGCAATGAAACTAAGTATGTAAATAATTAAATACATTAACATGATAATATCATGTATTGGCGACCTCGCAGACTGATGATAGGACCCAAAACAACGTAGCGTATTATTTACTCACCCTCCATGCATCCTAGGTGTATATGACTGCCTTCTTTCAGACGAATGCAATCGGAGTTAAATTAAAATTTATCCTGGCACTCCCAAGCTTTAGAATGGCATAGACGGGTGTTTCTACGGTGGTCGAGAGAGCTCAACATGCTGCAACTTAAGAAAACACATGCAAATAGAAAAAACGACAACAAATTAAGAAAACATCATCAGTTTGACAACACAGGCGCTGCAAATCCTCGCAACGCAAACACAAATACGGAAATGCGCTGCAAATTCTCACAACACAACCAAACACACAAACGCGCTGCAAATAGCACGGAACACAATGGAAATGTTTCAGGGGGACCTCAAAAAGTGACGAACCCAGCTGGGACCTGATTATTTGTTCAGTGGCTTTTGGTCAGAGTAGAGGTGTTGTCGGTGAACTAAAAGGTGAGTTTTTTGTTTATTTTAACATCCTGATCATACAATTCCTTGATCTTTTGGATATTATTAGACTAATCTGACGAATTACACACTTAACTGTGAAACGTTATTAACTGCAAATAAATATATAAATAAGTAAATATATGCAAATAAATATAATGTTCAAAGTTCACGAAAAAATTCTGCAGTGCTTCATTAATGATTAAAATCAGGTCAGAATTCAGGTCCCAGCTGGGTTCGTCACTTTTTGAGGTCCCCTTGAAACATTTCCGTTGTGGTCCGTGCTATTTGCAGCGCGTTTTTGTGTTTGGTTGTGTTGTGAGAAATTGCAGCGCCTGTGTTGTCAAACTGATGAAGATGTTTTCTTAATTTGTTGTCGTTTTTTTCTGTTTGCATGCGTTTTTTGAAGTTGCAGCGCGTTGAGCTCTCTCGGCCACCGTATGTTTCTCCTCATCTCCTCTCAAATCAAAACAAGTCCAATAATATGCATTTACACGGCTCCGGGTGGTTAATAAAGGCTTCCTGTAGCGAATCAGTGTGTTTTTGTAAGCAAAATATCGATATTTAAAACATAAGAATTACTTTAATCTAGCTTGCGCTAAAAGTTGTACACGGAGCTTCTCTGACAAGGGGTGTGGCCCGGAACTAATTGAGCCTTATGTGCCAGCCTGGGAGAAATGTATTGTAATAATGTCAGTTATGTTAAAAATAATGTGTTTTTCGAACTACCAAGCATGAAAGCATGTTCTAGTACACCCCCAAAACAAAATCAAGACTTTGTAAAAGAGCATAATAAGACCCCTTTAAAGGCACAATATGTAAGTTTTCACCACTAGAGGGTGCATATTCAAAACAAACAATGAAACAAAGGCATAGATTAATAACTGTGATTGAGTGTGGAATTATGGGAGTTGTTGTCTTCATCCTCACAGCCAATGCAATCTGACGGGACTCAGGTAGAAATCATGTCCATGTATGAGCTAATGTATTAAAGTTTTATTAACGTCATTGTAGTATGAAGCAGGGTGGGGCTGAAAAGCCATGGAAATGAAATGAGGACATTGGAGCGATTGCTAATGAAGGACGAGAGCGAGCCACGGCTTGAAAGCAGTGGAGATTTTATTATGTCACAGTCAACTGTTTTGCTCCTTCCGGTCATATGTATGTAGGAAAAATCAGTGCTGTTTTATCATACTAGATAGATTTGAGTGTGTTAAAAGTTCTGTTATAATGCTACTCTGTGCATTCATTACCTGTCTAATAAAATGCATAACATATTAAAGTGTCTTTGGGACGAAGCAAAATATCTAACACTGTTCTAGTAGTTTTTTTATATTTTAATCAAATATCTTACATATTGTGTATTCTCTAAAACAGACACATACTGCTATAGGAAATGACTTCTTTCATTAATTCTTAGACAAACCTTTCTGTGAACAAACACACATATTCTCAGGTCATTATGTATATTATTACTGTTCTGGTATATTGTCTTTTGTACTGTATACTGTTTTATACATGTGTTATGATAGATCACTAGTTAGTATACCACATATACAATGTTTGCTCTCTTTTAATTTGTATTTTGATGATTTAAAAGATGGTGTATAGTATATGTTGATATATATGCAACATATTAGTGTTTTAGGAATCTTTAATAGTTTTGCATCAACACCCAATCGAATTACATATGTAGAGCCCTATGAAATCTGTTTTATTTTTTTTTCCAAATTCCGTTTTTTCCGTTTAAATTTTTCTGGATTCCGTTCTTTCCCGTTTTATTTTTTCTCAACTCCTTTTTAATGGTTAAATTCAATTTTATTAATCAAAGAGCATGTTTAATTAATTAAAAACATGAAACTTATACAATTTCACATCAATTTAATGAAGGTTTAACAAAAACGACATGTTTAGGGCCCTATGAAATGTTTTATGCTGAAATATTTTTTTCTCACCATATGTTTTATTGTTTGCAAATTCTGTCTTTTAGCATGTCTAATTATTTAAATGCATACTTAATGTATTCAAATTTATTCTTAAAATAGCCTTTTTTTACCCTCAAAAATTCTGTGTTGTGTATTTAAAATGTTCTGGTTATCAAATGAAGGCATAAAACATTAATTTCATTTATCTTTTAATTATTGAAAATTAAGCAAACTTTTTTTTTTTTTTTGGCAAACAAAGGGGGATTTACTATTAAAATTAAAACATGGAAGAAATGTTTTGTAATTACACCCTAAAAAATAATGTTTGTTTCATTTTAGTAGTAGTAATAATAGTAGTAATATATATATCTTCAAGTTATACCAGACTTTCATTTTGACGGGTTGCCGTGACTATCTTTACATTTCTGAGTGTATATGATATGACGCTAGTTTTCCTAAAATGGAACGGTCAAATGCTCATGAAGTGACTCTCAGCAGATATTGTTCATGTATTTATATCCTCAAGTAGTGAGACGACAGATGCTGAAATCACCGCAAGCTTCACACGCGCCTTAGTGTGTGTAGTAAACAAAACTGCTCGTCTGCTCCATTCATTAAAACAGAGACACACAGAACATGCAGGAATCACATTTAAATGGTATTTTTGCGGCGTAATATTTACAGATACTAGTCCATATTGTGGTTTGATTTTAGAGTAATGACCTACTTTTGATTAATTCATTCAAACTTTGACAAATTCCGGGACATTCTGCATTATTCAGTAAATTCCGTTTTTATGACTGGATTCCACGATTCCGTCCACTATTGAAAGTCACTGTTGGCTCTGTGACCTCCCAGAGATGTGAGCTCAATAGGAGATAAGCTCTCACATCAGTGACCGACTTCAGTCAGTCTGCGAGGATGAGCTGGAACTCTCTTGGGCCCCTAAGCGTTGTGCCAGGCCTTGTCTTTCCATTCACCAAAGACCTCCGGATTTTAGATGGGTCTCTCTCCTAGCTCTTGGTTCTTCTTCACTTTCCACCTGGGAAGAAACTCCCAGTCACCACAGAGTCAGATTAACATCTTTGGCGTTCATCACTCTTCAAACCCGAAAGAGCGTGATCACATTTCCAAAACCACCACTGCTCTAAAACATCAAGATTTTCACCCGAGACTACATTCAGATGCTTGTTCAGTGACCAAGGCAATGCAAGTATTGTACCAATTGTATTGTATAAGCAGAGTGTTTGCTTGTTGTGCACCTATAGGCGCATATTACTAAGGTGCCACGGTAAATGCCACAACTGTTTTCAGTAATGCACCAACAACGCACCTGACACACACCTCTTTTTCAGACCAGCACGCCCAAGGGTGAACAGATGGGAGCAATTGCATTTGCTATTTAATCAGTGTGGCGCTGGACATGAAACTGAATCGGGCTGAAACTAGCAGAAAAAAAAAACTTGGGTTGCACCTGGCGTCACGTTGCGCAGAGTGTATGATAGGGCCATTACTGTAAATAGACACTCTGAATAATTTTTTACTCTTATTTCATATTTTTTCCATCACCATGTCTCCTCAGGGATTCCATAAAAGAATACAAAACATTTCCGAACAAACACAAGATTTTTTTGGGAGAACGCAAAGCTACTTGTGGGAGAATGCAAATTTTATCAGCTGAGTATTATATTATTTCAATCTATAGTTCTTGTGAACGCAAAACTTTTGCACAAGAATGTAAGTTTTGCAAGCCAATGCCAAGTTTTTTGGGAAAACACAAAATTATTGAAGGTTAAGTATTTTAAGTAATTTTATTTCAGTCCAAAAGTAACAAAAACTTGCAAGTTAAAATTAAATTAATGTTAAAAAATGTTCTCTAGTCACTATTTCTATTAAGTTCAACGTTTAATATCTAATAAAAAAATTATAATAAATAGTCCTGCAATCTAACAAATGAATTGTTAAGTGGACAAGTGCTAAATAACAAATGGATATTGCTTTGCATAACAAAAGCAGGCTTAGCAAAGTGTGTAAAAATAGTTCAAGAGTACATCATGTCACACCGTCAGATGGAGTGGTGGGTTTGACACAGTAGGTCATGTCACAATCAAAGAAACCCATTTGAGAACTTGCTTTAAAGTTTCTATTCTCAGTCAGCCTTTGTACATTATGGGATGGCTGACAGGATGCTGGTGGTCTTTAAAAAGACATGCATCCTTCTGAAGAACTCCTTCTAGGTCACAGGCAATCCTTCGCCTCATATGCAGATGACATGCCACACTGACCTACGGAAGAGCCTGAAACTTACAGTAAAGCAAGTTAGTTTAGATTTCTTTTTAATGCGTTGACCAACAGACAGACAGAGTGCATTTTTCATGCATTCAGTCACACAGCCATCTGTCTGTCTGTTGGTCAATGCATTAAAACAAATCAGAACTAACTTGCTTTAGTTTTTGGCCAAAGTTCAAAGCTAAGCATAGGCACAATTCACTTCAAAATTACAATTATTCATTATTTAATTTCTTCTGTGGAACAAAAGATTAGTTTTGAAGATTCTTCACACAGGTCATTTTCATAAAATATCAAAGTTTGTTAGGGCTGGTTAGGCTTCAAATATTAAAAAGCACCATAAATGTAGTCCATATAACTTGATTTGTGAGTTATAAAGTTTTTAATTATTTTGTGAAAAAGACCAAAATTCACTTTTTTTTTTTGGTTACACAGGAAATAAAAACTGAATTTGAAATAAAATTAGGGTTTATGTAAATGTAAATGACAAAACTTGTCATTTTGAGCTAAATGCTTTCTCTAAGAAGTAAATCTTAAATCGTATTTATTCATATGCTACAGTTACTAATAACTGTGAAAGCAGTTATAGTCTGCAAGTGCACAGACGACTCAAGACGAATGGTTTCCTGTCCATGATGTCACTATTATACCCCTTTCAGATATGACTTTATGCACATCGGTTCGCCACAAATGCATTCAAATGCTGATGCATCGACCAAAAAATTCATATTAATCCATGCTATACTCTTACATCCAGGTGCATGAGAAAATGAAAGAAAAGATCAGAGACAAAAAAAAATGAGTGAGATAGACAGATCTTGTGTGTGTGTGTGTGTGTGTGTGTATACATGTATGCGTATGTGAGTGTGGGTGGGAAGTCTAAACCACACTGCAGGACCTTTTTAAAAACTGATGTTCAGCAACAACCCTCTCAAGACATACTCTCTCATAGCTCACACCTTCACACACTCTTCTGAGCTCTGCAGACATGAGCAGTAACTTTGGCCACCCGTCTCAGCCAGTGTTCATGGTGGATTCTGGCAGAGGTCAACCTAGACAACATCAGTACTACCACCAGCAGATGCCCAGACACACAGAGCCACGACTGGTGCCCTGCTGGACGTTCCCCCCTGCACAAGCTGAGATGAGGAAAAGGGACTCGGGGAGAATGAATGCTGGGATGGCCTGGGTACTGACACTGTTA
Organism: Labeo rohita; assembly: GCF_022985175.1. Classification (NCBI taxonomy): domain Eukaryota; kingdom Metazoa; phylum Chordata; class Actinopteri; order Cypriniformes; family Cyprinidae; genus Labeo; species Labeo rohita. Next base: position 8,425,276 of record NC_066888.1, on the reverse strand, counting down.
CTCCTGCTGGTTTTTGCAGCCCTGGGAGTAGGAGCCTATCAGATCCTAATGTTACAGACTGAAGTGCAACGGCTGTCACAGGTAAGAGCTACTTAGCAGTGTATTATAATGTGTGTGTATATATTAAAATGTATTTAAAATGACCCAAAATAATGTTATTTGATGACAAAATATCAAATAAGGTATATACATCTATAACTATATATCTATATGTCTGATAAAGTGACATTTTATTTCAAGAAAGATAGCAAAAGTGAAATATTTTACAAAAAACTAACAAAAACAACAGATATTAATACTGTACACTCTTAAAAATCAAGGTTCCAATAGGGGTATTTTTGCAGTGATGCCACAGAAGAACCATTTTTTGGTTCCACAAAGAACCTTTCAGTGAACAGTTCCTAAAAGAACCATTTTGAAGAACATCTTAAAAATCTAAAGAACCTTTTCTGTGTTTGAAAAGTTCCATGGATGTTCAAGGTTCTTCACAAAACCACTGATGCCAATGAAGAAGCTTTATTTTTTAAAAGTGTATTAAGTATTTTTACACTTTCTGATTACCAGATGTTACTGGATCATGTTCATACTTAATGCCATGAACTAGAGAGGAAATTAGTTCTGAAAATGATGCTATTTTAATTTAATTGTGTGGAATTAAAATCCATTTTTAGGTGTTCAAATGCTTTGCAGTATACTGACTCGCATATATATTGACACATCACAATTTGTAAAAGATTTGAAGGCTTGATAATTAGTCATAAACTACCTGGAAAGCAGCCAAGAGCTTTCTTATTTGTTTATGTAATCTGAATCTCTTTGATGTGCATGGGAGTATAATTTTTCAGTTTCCATTCCATCGTGTTACACGAGACTGAGTAGGGTAGAATTACAAGTGAGAAAAAAACTTGTGGTCACTGGTCACAAGGCTACAGGAAATCCTCCACTTCATCTGTAGAGATGTCTAACACCATACTCTCTTTTTCACAAATAATAGTCAATTCACTTTAGACATATCTATGTTTGCAAAATGACCTGTGTGTATCTTTTACACTGTATCTGAACAATTTATGAGCCTTTTTTCTACTCTCAGTGGCAGGAAAAGCCCGCACAAATGCAGAGCAACGCTCCACTGAAACAAGTTGGTGAGTTGTGTGAACAAGTTACCCATTATCAGCTTCTTCCTGTGCTAAAACCTAGTTAATGTGATGACCTGATTACTTGCTTTCTCATTCGACAGGCCTGAATCCTGCTGAGCTGAACAGGAACACACAAAAATCTGCTGCACACTTGATAGGTAAGATTTGCTTCAGAAGGCACTTATTCATTTTCTTGCTACAAAATGGTATCTTATCAGCATATTTTGTTCAGGTCGTCCCGACCAGAGCACATCATCTGGAACTCTGAAGTGGGAAGCAAAACTCGGCGAGGCCTTCACAGAAGGCGTCAAGTACATCAACGGCAGCCTTCAGGTCAACGAGACCGGTTTGTACTTTGTATACTCCCGGGTGGAGATTCTTTCACCGAAGTGCAACCCCAAAGACTATTACACTCACAAAGTGGGTCTGAAGAGAAACAGCCGTGACCGGACAATCATGGAAGATCACCGAGAGGGCTTATGTGTGGTGGGGAGCAATCAACCGTGGATGACCGGCAGTCAGCTAGGCTCGCTTCAGCATCTCAGGGAGTCCGACTGGCTGTTCGTCAGTGTCTCACACCCCCATCTGCTCAGCAAAAATTACCACAGCAACTATTTTGGCCTCTTCAAGATCCACTGATCATGGAGGAAAGTTAGGTGATGCTTAGGAAGGGCATGATTGTGAGTTCAAATGAAGAGCTCAGCAGTCACCTGACTACCCTGAGATCCTCAGAGCTTCATTGCAATGCAGTCTGTCTGCTTGGCATTGTCAAATCACATTTGACTTTGAATGTATCAGTTGCCTGTGGCTATTCAGTTCTTTTGGAAAGTCTTGCAGAAGACTTTCAGATTGAACGAACACTAATATGCTTCTGTATCAGGAGAAAGTAGATTAAATACAAATATTTATTTTCTTTAAAGTCTAATTGTAAATGATCAATGGTCATATTGACTAAGTAATATATAAATAATGGTTAATGTGGTCAATAAAACTTTGAATTGTAAAACCTATTCTTGATTTCAAAAGTGATTCGAGGGAGGATGTCTCACATACTTGAGTGTCTCGAGGTGTTTCCATAGCCACTAATATTTGCATGTGATAGTGGGTTGGTTGTCTCTGGAACGTATGCTAATCTTCTGGTAGAATATTTCCAGAGCTATTTATTTCATGTTCCTTCATTACACAATAACAGTGCTCCTTTACACAATAACAGTGCTAATGTAGAACAGAGAAGAGCTCAAAGATGAATGTGACTCAACTGAGCTTGTAGTCAGCTGTTTTAAATATCCTCTATGGACCACAAGACAACTTTTTGCAAGGTTGCGGGTTCATTCCTCGTCATTTCTGCAAAGACCCTCAGGTTGGCTTTACTGCAGTGTTTGCTGAACCACACATGAAGATTTAGGGGTTTTATGCAAGCAGTACACTTTGTACTTCTATTCTCATGCTTCCTTCCTGTGTTTAGGTATAGCGTCTACAGGGGTCAAACAGCTTTGGTGGGAAATGAAAACAAAATATGTTTTCGATCACTCATTCAATTACTCACAAACTATAACACAAAAAAACACAAAAATCTCAGTGTCGGCAATATATTATTTTGAGCCACTCAAATAGACACTATGTGAGTAGAAAACCTCTTGTCTTGAAGCTTATGCTTTAGCTGTTTTAAGATTTTTGTTGTGTTGAGGCTCTAATGAAACTGTGTGTTATGCAGTATGGTGTGTGTTATCGTCTCGTCAATCTATTACACCTCAATATTCCACTTACTATGAGGGTGAGTGGAAACAATGCCTACTCTTTCAGCACCTCCAACTCTTTTGGACATGGGTAAGCATGCACACACACACACACACACACACACACACACACACACACACACACACACACACACACACACACACACACACACACACATCGCATATACCCCACAGGAAGTGACCACTGGAGAGTCATCACCCACAATTCATCCACTTTCTCAAACTCTGCTTCAACCTAACAACAACTAATAGCACAAAAATTAATATTTCACAATCTGGAATTACAGTCAATGAGATCCATTCCTACTCTCAGACAGATTTTTGATTTCAGTATCTTTAAAATCAAATATGTGACCCTGGACCACAAAACCAGTCATAAGGGTCAATTTTTCCAAATTGAGATTTATACATCATCTGAAAGCTGTATAAATATGCTGATTAAATAAGCATTGATTTATGGTTGATATATGCTATGATATAACAATATTTGGCTGAGATACAACTATTTGAATATCTAGAATCTGAGGGTGCAAAACATTTTAAATATTGAGAAAATCACCTTTAAAGTTGTTCAAATAAAGTTCTTAACATTCCATATTACTAATCAAAAATTAAGTACAGTAGGAATTTTACAAAAGATCTTCATGGAACATGATCTTTATGTAATAACCTAATGATTTTTGGCATAAAACAAAAATCAATCATTTTGACCAATAGTATGTATTTTTGGCTATTGCTACAAATATACCCCAGTGACTTAAGACTGGTTTTGTGGTCCAGGGTCACATATATGTTGTTAAACTATGCATACATGCTTTCATTTCTCATATGGTCAGTTCCAACCTACAGAAAATGTTTTGTACTGTTCTGTAAAGTTTTGAAAGAAGTCTCTTATGCTCACTAATGCATTTGTTTGAACAAAATAGAGTAAATAACACTGTGAAACAGTGCCATTTAAAATAACCTTTATCTATTGTAATATTAGTAGTAGTATTATTTTGCATTAATACAGTCCTTGAGTCTGCAAGAGTAACTGTAGGTGATACATAAATTAGCTCAGGTTTCACAATGAATCACTACTGCTCGGTGTCCCGGCATCACGATTATAAACAGCAAAAAATGACTTCACTAATGACCTTGTGGGCTTGAGTTTCTCAGTTTAACCTGGAACAACCCTTCTACTTTCCACAGTGACCAACAAAGGTGCAAAATAGATGTCAGACTAAATGACTTGTAAATATATGAAGCCACTGATTTTCCACATGTGACTTCAAACATGCACTTTTTCTAGGACATTTACTTTCAAACGATCTTATCAATCCTGACCCCAAAGAACTGCTGATTTGGCCTAGTAATACAGCCACAGCTATCAGGGCTTTTACATGCCTCTGCTCATGCTATTGCCATTTTATCAAAGGTTTAGCAAAAAGGCAGCCATTTTACAGACACAAATGCATGCTAAATTTTCTTGGGCGGAACAATGCTAAGAGACTTTGTTGGTTAAAACAAGGTTATGGAAAGTTTTTATGGAAAGTAATGCGTTACATTACTTAAATGATACCTATAATGATAAAAAAATCCATGCAGTGGTTTTTAATTAATCTGTAAAAATAATATTCCCTTTTCAAATCGAGCCATTCTCAGATGCCTGTCGTTGTGGTTTCACACCAACAGAGGCCGCTCCCACATGAGCGTTTTACCCCGGATCAGCCGTCACAGTCTGTCCTCTTTGTTTTGATGCCGGAGCAGGGATGTAAGTTAGTCGAGAATATCTCAGATTGAGCGAATGTTGTGTTGCTGGATGTAATAATGAACATAGTGGTCGCATTTACTCCTGACATCTGAGCCACCTAAGATGCAGTAGATTACATTTGTTTGTGAAGGGAATGTGCCTCCCGATCTACATATATCCGTTTATGTTTGCGCGAATCATTCGTGATCCAGCTTCACTTACAGCAGAAGTGAGTATAAGCGTTTTTTTTTACGAATCTTTGCGATTGCCTTTCCTAATAATGTGCTAGTTAGCAAGTTTAGCAGGTAATGCGCTAAATGCGACAAAAGTACTCTCCACAGAGAGAAGAGAGGGGCAGGGCAAGCAGAGCTCATTTGCATTTAAAGCAGCCTTGACCAGAATTATATGATTTTTGCAGAGCTGATTTTGGCAAGGTAAAAAGGGTGTTGTTTTACACAACCATTGAGAATTTTTAACCAAAGTATATTATAGACTTTTCATTAAGACCCTAAAGAATCATATCAACTTGTGGAGAATGGGCATTCGATGACCCCTGTAAATAAGCCCTTAGGCTGAAGGAAATGTAATTTTATGTCTGTACAGTAGAGGGCACAGCTCAAACAAACCTTTCAGCTGTGCTGCCAATCTGGATTGCATGAAGAATAGGACACAGGACGATTTCACTGCATAATGTTTACACAGCACACACAACACCTTTGCACTTACTGCTGATTTCTCTTATTATGGCGACAGTAGAGCTGTCAGTCAATAAAAGGGGAAACAAGAAAAAGTAGCTCAGATATTTTCCTGTAAATTAAAAAGTAATGCGTTACTTTACTAGTTACTTGAAAAGAAGTAATCTGATTACATAACTCACCTTACTTGTAATGCATTACCCCAAACACTGTTTCCAATTTCTTGTTAATGTGAACAAAGTAGATCCAGAACCAGGTGAAATGTGAAGTTTATTACAGACAAAAATTAAATAAAACCAAAAGTTTGGTTTTATAAGGCCATATGGATGGTGTAAAGGCGTCATCAGATGCCCATTTCCCACATGCTGATATGATTCTTTAAGGTCTTATTGAGAAGTCTATAACATACTTTAGTTACAATTTCCCAGTAGTAGTGTAATAAATGCCCTTTTTACCTTGTCAGAATCAGCCCTGTTCAGAGTGAGCCATTCTATTGCATGTTCCCTTAAATGCTAATGAGCTCTGCTCACCCCGCCCCTCTCTTCTGTGGGGTGATGAGCCAGTCTGTTTACTTCAGCCGCATTTAGCCTTGAAACTTGTTAACTAGTACGTTATTAAGAAAGGCAAAGGTGCATAAAAATCCTCGTACTCACTTCTGCTGTAGGTGAAGCTGCATCACGAATGATTTGCGTGAACATAGACGGATATATGTAGATCAGGAGCCGCATTTCCTTCTAAAACAAACGTAATGTTAATCCTCTGCTTCTTCAGCGGCTCAGATGTTGGGAGTAAATGATGACTGCTATAATCAATGACTGACTGTCAGGGTGTGTCTAAGGTAAGACGGTCATGTCAATCAACTATTGTGGGAACGGCCTTTGTCAGTCTGACGTCACACCGACAAGAAGCTGAGAATGGCTTGATTTGAAAAAGGGGACATTGCTTATAAAGATTACAAAAATACCACTGGATGGATTTTTATCTTAATAGAGTGGTTGTGTGCACACACTGCCAACACAACATTTATGTTCAAACAACATGTAGAAGTGAGTTTTGCATGCGGTGACCCCTTTAAGTTCATAATGGTAACATGATTAAAAAGTCTATTGGAGATAATAATGTCTCCAATAATGTTTCAACCTTCATGCCAACATGCACCACCATCCTTTCTGACATACGTCAGGGAAAATATGTCTCAACTATGGGTTGGAATTCTTAACAATCACACTACTAAGAATGCACAATTACAATTTTGACAACAATCTTGGAAAAATAGCACAGTACCATTGCCCAGATATGATGCTTATCACACATCGGTTTTGGTAAATTCATGAGTCAAACTAGTTTCGGTGGTCTTTGCAAATCTATGCATCAGTATGCCCAGTCCAAAAAAGGCAAAGCTTATGAGCAGAAGTGAAAATCCTGAATGTATAAAGAACATGGATTCTTTGAAGTATCAGGCCATTTTGGCAAAGATTGTGATGCCTTTGATGCAAAGACTGAAGCTTGATAATCAATGGACTTTCCTGAAGGACAAACATCCCAAAGTATACATCTAAATTTATTGAAGTCTGGTTCAGGGATCGGTCGTGATGTTCTGACCTGGTCAGTCTTCAGATGTAAATCTCGTTGAAAATATTTGGTGGAATTTGAAGAAGACAGTGGTAATGTGAAAACCAAAGATTATCAGTGATCTGGAAGCTTTTTCCAAGCATGGAATGAGCCAAGATTAAAGTATAGGCAGCATTTATTGGTGGTAATAAAGAATTGGTTTAGAATAAAACATTTTGAACAAAATTTGTATTTTGGCGGTTAAATGGTTGACTGTTTTGGAGAGTTTTTTGTTTGTATACAGTATATACATTTATAAGGCCTTTTTTCCGTTATATTAGGACATATGTCATTTTTTGAGAAATTAAAATATTTGAGAAGTATTTTTGAATAAATTCTGGATCTGGATGAAAAAAAAAATGAACATCAAACTATTAACTATACTCATATGTGACTCTGGACCACAAGTCGTAATTAGCACGGATATATTTGCAGCAATAGCCAACAATACATTGTATGGGTCAAAATTATCGATTTTTCTTTTATGCCAAAATTTATAAGGATATTAAGTAAAGATCATGTTCCATAAAGATATTTAGTCAGTTTCCTACTGTAAATATTTGAACATTTTTTATTAGTAATATGCATTGCTAAGAACTTAATTTGGGCAACTTCAAAAAGATTTCTCAATAATTTCCATCCTCAGATTCAAGATTTTCAAATAGATGTGTATAAATACTGTCCCATCCTAACAAACCATACATCAGTGGAAAGCTTATTTATTCAGATTTCAGATGATGTATGAAAATCAGTTTTTAAAAAATGACCCTTATGACTGATTTTGTGATCCATGTGGTTTATTCAGCAATGATTATGATCTGACGTATGCTTGTTCATGGACTTCCTAAAAAAGAAGAGAGAACTTCATTGAAGGCCTTGATTACACCATATTTCACAGCTAGTGGTGAAAGTGGTGAGCGATGTTAAGGCTTTCATGTATGTTCAACCTCACAACCTCATGGGAACACCTGTTATTCACCACATCATACCACACAGAGGAAGCATCATACTTTCATTTAACTAGTAAAATCCCTGTGAACGGATTAACAGGAAATTGTTCAACAAATAAGGAATTAATGATGATTAAAGATTCGAAAGATTTTCTAAAATGTGTATACTTTGATATATGCAAATTAGGTACCTATGTTTTAATTTAACATCAAATTAGATGCTATTAAGGGTTGTTAGTTTATTGATGGGATTTTTTTTAAAGGGGTGGTTGACTTTTTTTTCTACGCTTGACGTGTTAATGCTTCATTAAAAAACAAACAATTTTTTTTTTTTCACATAATTTACCTTTATTCTACATTGCTCTGCCCCTTCTCCGATAAACGCTCTGATGATTTCCTGGTTTTATAAAGCCCCTCCCTCAGAAATACGCAATGGGCTCAGATTGCTTAGCTGGCCCAGTGTGTTGTGATTCGCTAAACTGCCTATAGCGCGTGTTCCGAAACGTCACACCCCTCACCTCAGTGACATGCACTCCTGTTGTATTGTAAATAATGACATTATCAATATTGCTTATCAGTTTGATCCCAAATGAGACCCAGAGAATATTAATGAAGAGGATGTATGTAAATGTCTGGGTTTGTGATTGTAAGTTCATAATGGTATGATAAAAAGTTTATTGGAGATCATAACATTCCAACTTCCATGCCAGCATGCCCCACCATCCTTTTTGACATACGTCACGGTAAATATATCTCAACTATGGGTTGCAATTCTTAAGACTCACACTGATAAGAATGCACAGTTTGGTTTTTGACAACCAACCTTGACCAAGAAGAAGATGAAAGGCCAACTTGAATATGCTAAAATGAATTTTGATAGACCTGTGGAGCTCTTGAAGAATGTTTTATGAACTAATGAGAACAAACTGTAACTTTATGGACCCACGGTTAAGCAGTATGCCTGGTCCAAATAAAGTAAAGGGCTTATGAGCAGAACTGGAAATCTTGACTGTATGAAGAACATGGATTCTTTGAAGTTTCAGGCCATTTTGGCAAAGATTGTGATGCCTTCAATGCAGAGACAATCATCCCAAAGTGTACATCCAGTTCTACTGAAGCTTGTTTTAGGGATTGGTCATCATGTTCTTGAGTGGCATCAAAAAGTGGTTTAGTTTTCAGATTTAAATCTTATTGAAAATATTTGGTGGAATTTGAAGAAAGCAGTGGCTTTTATTATCAGTGATCTGGAAGTTGTTTCAAGCACTGAATGAGCCAAGATTACAGTACAAGCAAAAAAAAAAATGCTTGTCTTGGAAAAGTCACTATTAAAATTAATTGGTTTTTAAAGTATTTTATTTATAGATGTGGATGGAAAAATGAGCACCAGACTGTTAACTACACCCACATGGGGTATTTTTTACCCACTAACGCCTGTATGTATGGAAGCCCATTTCTGCCACTGAATACATTTTTTTTTAAAAATGCACGCCGGTTGTATTGTAAATAATGATATTATCAATATTGCTTATCAATTTGATCCCAAATGAGACCCAGAGAATATTAATGAAGAGGATGTATGTAAATGTCTGGGTTTGTAATTGTAAGTTCATAATGATATGATAAAAAGTTTATTGGAGATAATAACATTCCAACTTCCATGCCAGCATGCCCCACTGTAATGCCAAGCCAGCAGAGGGAGCCATCACCCGAATACTGACTGCACGCTCCCTCTGCTGCTTCTACTGCTACTTCCTGTTTGGCAGTATTTAAGGACTCACCATGTGCTCACACATTGCGAAGTATTGCCAGTTTACCTGCCTTACCAAGCGTTTTCTGATTACTCTGATTTGTTTGCATGTGTATGATTCTGCCTCGTTTTCTGACTACTGATTTCTTGGATTACCCTTTCTGGATTGTTGAACTGTGTGGACTGATATCAAGGTTTGACCTTATTGCCTGGCTTTCTCACTACGATTTACGGATTACCCTTGGACTGTCGAAAGAGTGGACTGCTTTCTGGTTAACGACCCATTGCCTGGTTTTACGTGTATGTTTGCTGCTTTGTACAATAAACCTCTGCATATGGATTCTAACGCCGCCTCAGCGCCTTCGTTACAGAATACTTCGCCTCCCTTGAATCCAGCGGGGGTCTCCAACTTGCAAGCAGCATTTGCTTATCAGAGCGAACTCCTAAAGAATTATCAAGAACAGCTTACGAAGCTGCAGTCTGTCAGCGAACATCTGACACACTACGTGCGAGCCCTCCCTCCACCAATGCCTTCTACGGTAAGCTTTGCTCTCCCTACCAACCTGGACAGCGGGTCTGGCTCTCTACACGGGACATCAAGCTGCGGCTGCCCAGCAGGAAGCTCAGCCCAAGGTATGTAGGCCCATTTAAAATTCTTAAACGAATTAATGAAGTTACATACCAGCTTGAGCTTCCTCCTAACTACCGTATCTCTCCCTCCTTCCATGTATCGCTCCTCAAACCGGTCCACCGGAGGCTGACCCCGGCCAGATGGCCCCAGAACCGCCGCCACCCCTGGAAGTGGACGGCTTGCCTGCATATCAGGTGAAGGAGTTGCTGGACTCTCGGCGTAGAGGGGGTCAGCTCCAATATTTGGTGGACTGGGAGGGCTATGGACCTGAGGAGAGGTCATGGGTAGCCGCCAACGACATTCTGGATCCGTCTCTCATAGAGGAATTCCACCGAGCCAGACCCGACCGTCCAGCACCACGACCACGGGGACGTCCTCGTCGAGCTCCAGGAGTCGCTCCTAGAGGGAGGGGTTCTGTAATGCCAAGCCAGCAGAGGGAGCCATCACCCGAATACTGACTGCGCGCTCCCTCTGCTGCTTCTACTGCTACTTCCTGTTTGGCAGTATTTAAGGACTCACCATGTGCTCACACATTGTGAAGTATTGCCAGTTTACCTGCCTTACCAAGCGTTTTCTGATTACTCTGATTTGTTTGCACGTGTATGATTCTGCCTCGTTTTCTGACTACCGATTTCTTGGATTACCCTTTCTGGATTGTTGAACTGTGTGGACTGATATCAAGGTTTGACCTTATTGCCTGGCTTTCTCACTACGATTTACGGATTACCCTTGGACTGTCGAAAGAGTGGACTGCTTTCTGGTTAACGACCCATTGCCTGGTTTTACGTGTATGTTTGCTGCTTTGTACAATAAACCTCTGCATATGGATTCTAACGCCGCCTCAGCGCCTTCGTTACACCCACCATCCTTTTTGACACACGTCAGGGTAAATATGCCTCAACTATGGGTTGCAATTCTTAAGAATCATACTGATAAGAATGCACAATTATAATTTGACAACAATGTCGGAAAAACAGCATAGTCATAATGCAGTTTCCCAATTATGATGCTTATCACACATCACTTTTTGGCAATTAATCAGTCAAACTAGTTTCGGTGGTCTTTGCAAACCTACGCATCTATGTTGTCCCCTCAAGGAGCCTTAAGATTACCAGAACAATGGCATTGGAAATCATTGCACAGACTTGCAGTGGGGACCTATTATATATTCAAGAAGCGGTGCAGTTCTTTGCAGTTATAAAATGAATAAAATGTTTAATCAGAGCAACTAAGAAAAACCCTAAATAAACTGCCATCGACTTGCAAGGTGACCCAGAGGAAGGAGGAAACAACATTTCAATGCAGAGTACAGGAAGAACATTAAACAAGTAAGGCCTTCAAGTTGGGACACCTTACTGAATGCTACTCTTGACCAAGAAGAAGATAAAAGGCCAACTTGAATATGCTAAAATGAATTTTGATAGACCTGTGGAGTTCTTGAAGAATGTTTTATGGACTAATGAGAACAAACTGTAACTTTATGGACCCACGGTTAAGCAGTATGCCTGGTCCAAATAAAGTAAAGGGCTTATGAGCAGAACTGGAAATCTTGACTGTATGAAGAACATGGATTCTTTGAAGTATCAGGCCTTTTTGGCAAAGATTGTGATGCCTTCAATGCAGAGATAATCATCCCAAAGTGTACATCCAGTTCTACTGAAGCTTGTTTTAGGGATTGGTCATCATGTTCTTGAGTGGCATCAAGAAGTGTTTTAGTTTTCAGATTTAAATCATATTGAAAATATTTGGTGGAATTTGAAGAAAGCAGTGGCTTTTATTATCAGTGATCTGGAAGTTGTTTCAAGCACTGAATGAGCCAAGATTACAGTACAAGCAAAAAAAAAATGCTTGTCTTGGAAAAGTCACTATTAAAAATAATTGGTTTTTAAAGTATTTTATTTATAGATGTGGATGGAAAAATGAGCACCAGACTGTTAACTACACCCACATGGGGTATTTTTTACCCACTAACGCCTGTATGTATGGAAGCCCATTTCAGCCACTGAATACATTTTTTTTAAAAATGCACGCCGGTTGTATTGTAAATAATGATATTATCAATATTGCTTATCAGTTTGATCCCAAATGAGACCCAGAGAATATTAATGAAGAGGATGTATGTAAATGTCTGGGTTTGTAATTGTAAGTTCATAATGATATGATAAAAAGTTTATTGGAGATAATAACATTCCAACTTCCATGCCAGCATGCCCCACCATCCTTTTTGACACACGTCAGGGTAAATATGCCTCAACTATGGGTTGCAATTCTTAAGAATCATACTGATAAGAATGCACAATTATAATTTTGACAACAATGTCGGAAAAACAGCATAGTCATAATGCAGTTTCCCAATTATGATGCTTATCACACATCACTTTTTGGCAATTAATCAGTCAAACTAGTTTCGGTGGTCTTTGCAAACCTACGCATCTATGTTGTCCCCTCAAGGAGCCTTAAGATTACCAGAACAATGGCATTGGAAATCATTGCACAGACTTGCAGTGGGGACCTATTATATATTCAAGAAGCGGTGCAGTTCTTTGCAGTTATAAAATGAATAAAATGTTTAAACAGAGCAACTAAGAAAAACCCTAAATAAACTGCCATCGACTTGCAAGGTGACCAAGAGGAAGGAGGAAACAACATTTCAATGCAGAGTACAGGAAGAACATTAAACAAGTAAGGCCTTCAAGTTGGGACACCTTACTGAATGCTACTCTTGACCAAGAAGAAGATAAAAGGCCAACTTGAATATGCTAAAATGAATTTTGATAGACCTGTGGAGTTCTTGAAGAATGTTTTATGGACTAATGAGAACAAACTGTAACTTTATGGACCCACGGTTAAGCAGTATGCCTGGTCCAAATAAAGTAAAGGGCTTATAAGCAGAACCGGAAATCCTGACTGTATGAAGAACATGGATTCTTTGAAGTATCAGGCCTTTTTGGCAAAGATTGTGATGCCTTCAATGCAGAGACAATCATCCCAAAGTGTACATCCAGTTCTACTGAAGCTTGTTTTAGGGATTGGTCATCATGTTCTTGAGTGGCATCAAGAAGTGTTTTAGTTTTCAGATTTAAATCATATTGAAAATATTTGGTGGAATTTGAAGAAAGCAGTGGCTTTTATTATCAGTGATCTGGAAGTTGTTTCAAGCACTGAATGAGCCAAGATTACAGTACAAGCAAAAAAAAAATGCTTGTCTTGGAAAAGTCACTATAAAAATTAATTGTTTTTTAAAGTATTTTATTCATAGATCTGGATGAAAAAATGAGCACCAGGCTGTTAACTACACCCACATGGGGTATTTTTTACCCACTAACACCCGTATGTATGGAAGCCCATTTCTGCCACTGAATAAAAAAATTTAAAAAAAGATAATTGTGACTTTTTATTTCACAATTCTGACTTGTTCTTGCAATTGCGAGGTGACATCTCGCAATCCAGACCTTTTTTCTCAGAACTGTGTGATATGAACTATCACGTGTGAGTTTAAATTTCGCAATTGTCACTTTTTCTCAGAATTGTGATTTAAGTCAGAATTGTGATATATAAACTTGCAAATCAGAGAATATTTTAGCCCTTTTTCCCTCTCAAAGTTGGACATTATTACTCACAATTGTGAGTTTATATCTCACAATTTTTAGAAAAAAAGTCGGAATTGCAAGTTTTTACCTTTTTTTTATTTCGCGCAATTCAGAGAAAAGGTCTGATAAAAAGCAATTGTGAGTTTATGTCAGTTCTGAGAAAAAACATTTTATCTCACGATTCTGACTTTTTTCCTCAGAAAAGAACAGAATTGTAAGATAAAAAGTCGCAATAACTTTTTTAAATTCTTTATTCAGTGGCGGAAACAGGCTTCCATATATATGTCTTATTCAGCCCTGATAATGTCACGGTTCATGAATCCACTGTGTTCTTCATGTCTCGTGTATTTGACGTGTGTGTGTGTTGTTGTGTATTACGTCACCGCTCATCAGTGCGTCTGCTGATCTCGTTACTCCGCACCAGCTGTTGTCTATTATCTCTTCTATAAAACCTCACTGCTATCTCTCCCGTTTGTCAGATCGTTGTTTGATGTCCGTGAGTGAGTGTCTTCAGTGTGTTTCGTCGTCTTGGATGTTTGATCGTGATCTCGTCTCTGGTTCGTCTCTTCGTGGATTACTTACCTCTGGATTATTACTCACCGCTGGATCTTCACTTTTCTCTGCACTTCATGCTGACCATCTTGTCCCTGCACCACCCATCTGAGAGACATTATCAGTGACTGTGTTTATGCCCATTTCATCCATTTCAATAAACCTGGTTTGACTTGCAATTTGCTTCCTCATCCTTTACGGCCGTGACACAACGATCTGACCAACATGGAAGCAGCAAGTGCCACTCCTTCTTTGTTGGAGGAGTTTATTCGGGCTAGCGTTTCTCGGATGGACGCCCAGGATAAGAGCATGAATGAGTCGGGGCAGGCTATTCGTGCTCTTGTGGTGCAGGTGTCCGAGCTCACCCAACGAGTTCAACAGCTGCAACTTCCCGCTGCGCCGCCCACGCCGTCTACGCCGCCCACGCCCCTCGTACCATCCAACGCTGTCTCCCAGTCAGAGCCCCGCCTTCCAACTCCGGAGCTCTACAGCGGTGAGCCGAATTTTTGCCGAGCTTTTCTCACTAGGTGCTCTATGCATTTTTCGTTGCAGCCACGAACCTTCGCTAGTGAGGAGAGCAAGGTGGCGTTCGTGCTCACCCTGTTGACTGGGAGAGCAGCACTCTGGGGAACGGCGGTGTGGGAGAACCAGGATCCATGCTGTGCCTCGTTCCAGACACTCTCCGCCGAGATGAAGAGGGTGTTTGACGGATCTCAGACAGGGGGAGAGATCCGTCTCGGATTACTCCATCGAATTCCGCACCCTGGCGGCAGAGTGCCAGTGGAACGAGGAGGCGCAGTGGGATATGTTCCTGCATGGGCTGGCTGATCGCGTCCAAAACGAGATCTACGCCCTGGACCTACCCGACACCCTCAACGGGCTCATCGACCTGGCACTGCGGGTAGACTCTCGACTCTCCCGAGCCGAACGGCGGAGGTTACCCGTTCGGCTTCCCCCTGGGGAGACATCTACGCTTCGAGCCAGCGGCGGGGACGCGGTCAGCCCCGTCTACGATCATGAGCCCATGCAGGTCAGACGAGCTCGGCTTTCTCGGGAGGAGAAGGAGAGGCGGAGATCCCAGGGGTTATGTATGTACTGAGGGGCGGCGGGGCACTTCGCCTACAGCTGCCCGGTAAAAGGGCCAGCCCGGCAGTAAGCTTGAGGCTACTGTCGGGTGGGATCTCCGCTACGAAGACCTCATCCAGATCGACCTCCACACTCCTCCCGGTAAGACTAAGTTGGTCAGACCACTCACACGACTGTTCAGCACTTCTAGACTCAGGGGCCGAAGGTAATTTCATGGACTACACATTTGCACACAAGATTCAAGCTCCACTTCTACCCCTCACCCACACTATTGCAGTCCACGCTCTCAATGGCCAAACCCTGCCCACCATTTCATTCACCACCGAACCCATCACACTCACTGTGTCTGGCAACCACAGTGAGATCATATCCTTTTACATTCTGGACTCCCCCTTGCACCCATTGTCTTAGGACACCCCTGGCTCACTAAACACAACCCCAGGATTGACTGGCAGCAGAAGTCGGTATCGGAGTGGAGCAATAAGTGTCATGAGTCATGTCTTGTGTCTGCTTGTCCGTCTGTCGCTGTCTCTGTGTTTCAGGAGAAGGCAGTGGATTTGTGTAACGTGCCCACGGAGTATCTAGACCTGAAGGAGGTGTTCAGTAAGTCTCGGGCTGCTTCTCTTCCTCCTCATCGTCCCTATGACTGTGCTATGGAGTTACTGCCAGGTACGTCTCCGCCCAAGGGCAAATTATATTCACTCTCAGTTCCCGAGAGAGAGGCTATGGAGAAATACATTTCTGATTCTCTAGCAGCGGGGTTCATTCGACCCTCCTCTTCTCCAGCGGGGGCGGGGTTCTTTTTTGTGGGGAAGAAGGACGGTTCTCTGTGACCTTGTATTGACTACCGGGGGTTGAATAATATTACGGTAAAGAATACTTATCCTTTGCCGTTAATATCTTAAGCCTTCGAGAGATTGCAGGGAGCGTCGGTCTTCACAAAATTGGATTTAAGAAATGCTTATCATTTGGTCCGCATCAGGAGGGGAGATGAATGGAAGACTGCCTTTAACACCCCCAGGGGGCACTTTGAATATTTGGTCATGCCCTTCGGTTTGTCCAACTCCCCAGGGGTCTTCCTTCACTCGTCAATGACGTGCTGCGAGATATGGTCGACCGGTTCATATGTGTTTACCTGGATGACATATTGATATTTTCCTCTTCTCTCCAGGAGCATGTGCAGCACGTTCGGCGAGTGTTTCAGAGGCTGCTAGAGAATGGGCTTTTTGTCAAGGCGGAGAAATGCGATTTTCATGCACATCCTTTCCTAGGGTACATTGTGTCGTCTGAGGGTATGCGCATGGATCCTGAGAAGGTTAAGGCTGTGGTGGATTGGCCAAGTTCAGATTCCTGTAAGGCCCTACAGAGGTTTCTGGGGTTCGCCAATTTCTACCGACGTTTTATTCGCAACTTCAGCCAACTAGCCTCTCCCCTGACCGCCTTGACCTCCCCCAGAACTACGTTCAGGTGGTCAGACGCAGCCGAGGCTGCGTTTGCCAAACTGAAAAGCTGCTTTGTTTTGGCTCCCATCCTTGTCACCCCTGATCCGTCACGTCAGTTCGTGGTGGAGGTCGATGCGTCAGAGGTGGGGGTAGGTGCAGTGCTATCCCAGCGCTCACCGACAGACGACAGGATGCATCCCTGCGCGTTTTTTTCCCACCGTCTGTCGCCTGCCGAAACTATGATATTGGTAACCGAGAGTTGTTGGCAGTCAAGTTAGCATTGGAAGAATGGCGCCACTGGTTAGAAGGGTCGGGGGTACCTTTTATTGTATGGACCGATCATAAGAACTTAGAATACATTAGAACTGCTAAAAGACTGAACTCTAGGCAGGCTCGGTGGGCACTTTTTTTCAGACGTTTTGATTTTACTCTCTCATACCACCCGGGTTCCAAGAACATCAAACCCGATTCTTTGTCACGTATTTTTGATCATTCCGATCGCCCGTCTACTCCCGAGTGCATTTTTCCTGAGACGTTAATGACGTGAGTGAGTGTCTTCAGTGTGTTTCGTCGTCTTGGATGTTTGATCGTGATCTCGTCTCTGGTTCGTCTCTTCGTGGATTACTTACCTCTGGATCATTACTCACCGCTGGATCTTCACTCTTCTCTGCACTTCATGCTGACCATCTTGTCCCTGCACCACCCATCCGAGAGACATTATCAGTGACTGTGTTTATGCCCATTTCATCCATTTCAATAAACCTGGTTTACTCGCAATTTGCTTCCTCATCCTTTACGGCCGTGACAGATAGTGGGCAGACGTATGCTTGCTCATGGACTTCCAAAAAGGAACTTCATTGAAGGCCTCGATCACACCATGTCTCATGGCTAATATGATACATAAACACATCCTGTGTCTGTCTCTGAAAGTGGTGAGTGATGTTATGGCTTTCATGTATGTTCAACCTCACAATCTCATGGGAACATCTATTATTCACCACATCATACCACACAGAGGAAGCATCATACTTTCATTTAACTAGTAAAAGCCCTGTGAACAGATTAACAGGAATTTGTATACAATATACAATAAGTAAGGAATTAATGATGATTAAAGATTAGAAAGACTTTCTAAAATGTGTATACTTTGATATATGCAAATTAGGCACCTGTGTTTTCATTAAAGATCAAATTAGATGGTATTATGGGCTGAGGGTTTATATATGGAAATACATTTTTTAAAAACATTCAAGTGTAGTGGCATTGCTACACTTGGATTGGCTTTGGTATTTTGGTGATTTCATGCCAATCCAAACCTGTATGACTTTTGTTTCGATATTTAAGATAATTTAAACAATGTTACTTACCAATCAGCTGGGTTTATTTAAACACAATCGCCCCCTACAGGAAAACGCAACAGCTTTGCCCTTTTCAGAAGGATGTTCTTATAAGTCTAAATCTAAGTTCATAATTGTATGATAAAGTTTATTAAAGATCTTCCATGCCAGCATGCCCCACCATTCTTTTTGACATACATCATGGAAAATATGTCTCAACAATAGGCTGTAATTTTTAAGAATCACTTGATAAGAATACATTATTATAATTTGGACAACAACGTCGGAAAAACAGCATAGTCATAACGCTGTTTCCCAAATATGATGCTTATCATACATCAGTTTTTGGCAATTAATCAGTCAAACTAGTTTCGGTGGTCTTTGCAAACATCTAGGTCCTAGATAACCACAACAACGGAACTAGAAATCTTTGCACAGACATGCAAATGGTGAGCCATTATATTTTCAAAAAGTGGTGCAGTTTGTTGCATGTTAAAGGCCAATTCAGGTGATATAAGTGACCAAGAATTTATTTCTGAAATTAATTAATATTGAATAATAATAATAATAATAATAATAATACTTATAATATAAGTAATATCTCTGCAATCACCTTTCCTAATAATGTGATAATGTAATTTTATGAATCTACGAGAATACTTTTTGTGTACAAAGAAAAGACATTTTTTTCTGGGCCTTAAACGTGTCAGTTGCGTTGCTGTCTGTGCAGGGTCAGAAAGCTCTCAGATTTCATCAAAAATATCTTCATTTCTGTTCCAAAGATGAACAAAGGTCTTACGGGCAGGGCTGGGAATCGATTTCAAAAAGAATTGATTCCTCGATTCCGAGGTGTTGGGAATCAAGAGTCGATTCTAAAGGTCGGAATCGATTCCATCAGGGGGAATCGACTCCCCATTCAGAGCCATTTTCAGTTAAAAAAAAAAAATAAATAAATAAAAAAAAACGTATATGGGCACCTCTCAAACGAACGGCTACATCACACAAAGGCTGGACATCTCGGCTGCTGTCATCAAACGCCGCTGAACGTCGATTCACAAAAAAATAAACTGAATGAAAAGAGTTGGTACTGAGCTCGTCTGAGTTTGAGGATGCAGCCTTCCATTAAGCACTTATTAATTTGCCTCTTGCTCGCCAATAGTGATTAAAATTCTGATTCGTTTTCACGAAAAGGTTCTTTCGGATAGGTCGAACCAGTTCAAAAATTATTCAGAAGTTATTTTACAGTGTAACTGGCTTATATTATCCACATGAGCGCTGCAAAACAATTGATCATGAAGTGATCGAGAGTCTTGGTCCTATTTAATGCTATTTTTAAGCTTTCTATCAGCCTGTGAAAATTCTGAAAGAAAGTGCTGAGAGCACAGATAAGTGACCGAGAGCGCGCCTGACTGACAGATAAACCACAAGCTCTTATATCAGTGTTGTTGTTAATGTTCTGGTTGTTTCGTTACAGTGTACAGTTTGTTAATTTTGTGCAACGCATACGGTTACAGTAAACATCATTCAGCTGAACTATACACGTCTTGTTTCATTTATGCAATAAACGCATGTCCACTGCTCAGCTGTGGGCTATGACTAATTTCATGGGCGATGCGGATAAAAAAATTAGAATTTAAATACAGAAATGTGTCAACATTTTTAAAGACAAAGCTTCATATTATGATAAGGTTACTTTCTAAGACCTTTATATCCTGCAGTAATGGCGAAATTAGGTTCCTCCAACCTAAAAAAACAAGAATCGAAAAAGGATCGAAAACAACAGTGAGGAATCGATTCTTGGAATCGAACCCCATCGATTCCAGAACCAGGAATCGGAACTGGACTTGATTCCAAACTTTTCGGAATCGAACAGCCCTACTTATGGGCTTGGAACGACATGAGGGTGAGTAATTAATGACAGAAATCTAATTTTTGGGTTAACTCAAACTCTCTTTAACAATGTCTCTTCAACTTTTCTTTTAATTGCAATGTTTAATTGTTTGGGAATTACACTAATTACAATTGTCAGTCTCACTTGATACAGTCTGCAACTGTCATTGTCCAATTCTCTTTTTAATGACTGGTCATACATTTTCAGTAGGTGACAGACCTGGGCTGCAGGCAGACCAGTCAAGCACATTCACTCTATGTCTACGAAACCATGTTGTTGTGGCACATGCAGAATGAGACCAGGCATTGTCTTGATCTAATAATAACCATGGACTTTCAATGAAAGACATAATTTTGATGGCAGTATATGTCTCTGTACAATCCCAATATGTGACCCTGGACCTCAAAACCAGTCATAAGGGTACATTTTTCAAAACTTAGCTTTATACAACATCCGAATATGCTGAATAAATAAGCTTTCCATTGATGTATGGTTTGTTAGGATAGAACAATATTTGTTCGAGATACAACTATTTCAGTATATGGAACCTAAGGATGCAAAAAATCTAAATATTGAGAAAATCGCCTTTAAAGTTGTCCAAATTAAGTTCTTTGCAATGCATATTACTAATCAAAAATTAATTTTTGATATATTTACAGTAGGAAATTTACAAAATATCTTCATGGAACATGATCTTTACTTAATATCCTAATGATTTTTGGCATAAAAGAAAAATCTATATTTTGACCCATACAATTTATTTTTGGCTATCGCTACATATATTCCCCAGCGACTTAAGACTGGTTTTGTGGTCCAGGGTCACATATATGTCTCCCTATCACATGTGACCCTGGACCACCAGTCATAAAGGTCAGTTTTCTTAAACTGAGCTGTACACATTATCTTAAAGCTGAATAAATAATCCATTGATGTATGGTTTGTTATAATAGGACAATATTTGGTCGAAATAAAACTATTTGAAAATCTGGAATCTGAGGGTGCAAAAAAATCTTGGGAAAAAAAATCACCTTTAAAGTTGTCCAAATGAAGTTCTCAGCAATGCACTAATTTACTAAATTTACTAAATATCTTCATGGAACATGATCTTTACTTAATATTCCAGTGAGTTTTGGCATAAAAGAAAAATCAATAATTTTGACCCATAAAATGTATTGTTGGCCATTGCTACAAATATACCTGTGCTACTTATGACTGATTTTGTGGTCCAGGGTCACATATGCCAGTCATCCATGCCATTTGCTCTGCTGCACCCCCATACCATGACAGACGTTTGCTTTTGCATCTGTCACTGATCAAAGTCTGGATGGTCTGTTTAGTCTTTGGTACTGAGAACTCGATGTCCATTTTTCCCAGAAACAAGATGAAATGTGGACTCATCTGACCACAGCACACAGTTCTATCGTCTGAGATCAGCTCTGGTCCAGAGAACCCGACGGCATCACTGCATAAAATCGATGTATAGGTTTCTCCTAGAGTAACAGAGATTCAGGTTGCATTTATCGATGAAGTGGCAGACTGTATGAAGTCTTCTGAGCACATATTGCAATATTTAACATCGTAGCATGATGGTTTCTCATGCAGTGCCATCTGAGGGCTCAGAGGTCATGCATATTCAACCTGAGGTTTCTCTGTATTCCCTGGATCTTTTCACAATATTATGTGTTAGTTGACGAGAGACCTAAATTCTTTGTGATTTGGCATTGAGAAATGTGATTTTTTTTATTTATTTGTTGACCCTTTAGAATAAAAATTTAGACCGATTGAAATTTAGACTGTGTTGCAGCCAATACATTTTTTATATATATATATATATTTACAAAAGACATTTAAGCTGGTCAGTGAAAATCCTTTCTTTGTACTTTTGTCAATTAAATAAAAGTTAAAGAAAATTACAAATTCTAGATGAATTATTGAATTATCAAGCTAAAGCAAAAGCTCAGTAAAAGAAATTCATCTGAAAGTTTAATTTTTTTAGTTGACTTATATATAGGCAAATTAATATTTACATATTTATTTGCCCATATTTTAATTGAGGATATGTCATAATAGCAACACTCCACACTGTGTAGTATCCTTTTTTCTGATTAAACATCTTTCAAAAAACAACAAAAAAGTCCACAGAACAGCAACACACACAAAATAATAATAATAACAGCAATAATAATAATAATAATTATTATTATTATTATTACTACTACTACTACTACTACTACTGCTACTGTTAATATTGCCTTAGAGAAAAAAACGCCCTTAGCAGAAAACGTTATTTTTACTGCCTGCAAATGACCTGATCTGCAAATGCAACAAGCCTGCAAATGGAAATGAATAATCAACCAACAATAAAATCATCAACAAAGTTTCAAAAGTGTAAAAATAAGAAAAACAAAAAGGTCCTTTATCAGATCGGATCACTGATAAAAGAGTTGTCTTGTCACTTTGGGGGGCAGCATCATGTAAGGGGAAACAGGGGAAATGTTGATTTTTATCTCAGAAAATGCAACTGCAAAGCTTGCATGCAAAGTAAAACTAATGCGTTTTAGCAAGTTGGCCACAAACGAAAAACATACAAGCCAACGAGTGAGACGCATAAAAAAAGGTGTTAAAACAGAGGTGATGAGGTAAAACAGACTTACAGAGACAGATAACAACCAAAAAACTGTACACATTTGCAAGGTAACCTTGAAACCAATTTAAAATCAATGTTACTCTTTGATAATTAAGATGCTTCTTCAGCTGTAAGCAAAGTTCAGCATTAACCACATCATTTTACTAAAGTGTGGTTTATAGATGTCAGAGATGCTCTGAGAAACCAGGCGTGTTTGATGTTCGAGAAAACATGCCAGTGCTTGTGCAGAGACCATTACCTTGAAACAGGAACTGAGCTGATATGAGAAATATTACAACCCAGCTCAAGCAGTAAAGGTCATTACAAAACCACACTTAGGACCACACTAAGGAAACTTTGAATAGAGATTGCTCACAAAAGGTAGTTTATAGTAAACCTGTCAAAGGTGGAGTGGCAACAGTTACTTGTTCTCGAATTTGATTGGCCAAGTGCAATTCCAAGAGTGCTTACATAAGCTACAATTGCATAGCATACTACCATAATATTTCCACCATATTTTTATAATCAGACTATAGTATCCCATTTTGAATTCAATGAAACAGTTCACTCACACAATAATGCTTCACTGTTTATATCACTCGATTGACTATGTTTAAGCTTTTCAGACAGATTATTCAATTAGTTTTTCAGTAGGATACAATGTTACACCACTAACATGTGACTGTCTTTTTGATAGAGTCGTTGAATTATTTACTCAACCAATCTTTTTAAACACACTGATTAAGAGACCAACCAAACTCTGAAGATGCACATTGTGCGTTTACATTTATTTGATCTATTTTTGTTGGAGCAACTGAAATTGATGAAGTAAACAGCAAAATTATATGTTCAGTATTCAATATTCAGTATTGATTTTGCAGACCAATAGGCATGATTGCGAGTGTCATATGTCCAGAGATTTGAAACAGCACTCTTGTTCTTATGATATCACTTAACTGATAATTATGTTGCCATCATTACATTTTAAGGGCACCTATTATGCTCCTTTTTACAAGATGTAATATTGGTCTTGGGTGTTACCAGAATGTGTCTGTGAAGTTCCACTTCAAAATACCCCACAGGTCATTTATTATAACATGTGGAAAATGTCGTTTTTTGGGGCGTGTCTAAAAAAAGAGCTATTTTGGTGTGTATCACTTTAAATGCAAATGAGCTGCATATTCCCACCCCATCTTCAGAATAGGGCCTAGCATAGACATCTATGCTTTGCATACCTACAGCAATAAACAGTCACTAGAAACAACATGACTGAGAGCGAGGGAACCGGTGTTCAACCATATACAGGTGCATCTCAAAACATTTGAATATCCTAAAAAAGGTAATTTGTTGTTTGTAATTTATTTCAAAAACTGAAACTTTCATATGTTCTAGACTCATTACATGTAAAGTAAAACATTTCAAAAGTTGTTTTTTTTTTTTTTTTTTTTTTTTTTTTTGATGATTAAAGCTTACAGCTCATGAAAGTCAAAAATCCAGTATCTCAAAATATTAGAATATTTACATTTGAGTTTCATTAAATGTCCGTCCCTACAGTATAAATTCTGAGTATCTCTTGTTCTTTGAAACCACAATAATGGGGACGACTTTTGACTTGTCAATGGTCCAGAAGACAATCACTGATACCCTCCACAAAGACAGAAAGTCACAGAAGGTCATCACTGAAAGGGGTGGCTGTTTACAGAGTGCTGCATCAAAGCATGTTAAATGCAAAGTTGACTGAAAGGAAGAAATTGGGTAGGAAAAGGTTCACAAGCAACAGGGATGACCGCAAGCTTAAAAATACTGTCAAGCAAAGCCGAAAAAAAAACGAAACGATACGAAAACAAATAGTAGTTACTGATTAGCTAAGTTACAGCTGCTTGAGTGTGGAGAAAATGAAGGACAGTGTACAACAGAAGACAACTTGATGAGGCTGGAAACTACAGCAATGCAGGACTGTCAGTCTGCCGCTGTGGGTGGGGCCTAAACAATGTGATGCACATTGCTAGACAATTTTCAAATCCCAACCGATTTTAAAACCATGGGAAACCACTCACATGAAGACCGATTCAGATGATTTTTAGCCTTATAATCCTCTGAACGCACACAGTAGATGATTCAACCAGACTGTGAGACCACACACTCGTTGACTGTAGGAACGATTTCACAGTGACACGAGAGCTCACGGAGACTCACGAGATCAAACGTGACTAGAGAAGAAAAACAAATGGAAGCTATCCACAAGTTTCCTACGCCCCATGAGGCCTTGCGTCAAAAGTGGGAGCGTCTTCCGGTTAAAAGTAAACAAGCGGAACGTGACACTCATTCATTCAGCAGTTAACAGGAGTGAGGGGCAAATGAAGCCTCGTGAAGCAGTGAGACTTTCCTGTGACTGTTTCGGGAAAAGATTCAGAGCTTCAAAAGTGTCGAAAACAGCGTGATCTGGTGGTTAATAAAAAATAAAGCAGCCAAAAGACTAAAGCTTCGTCGGAAGAAGCGTTCGCCACAATTTCCATAGATCGGTCTATGTTATTTGCACAAATAAAAGCCTAACCGTGTGTGTGTTTGTTGAATTTCTGACTCTGATAAATTACTTTACCCATTGAACAGTCCCATTAAATGCCAGTACGAATATATATGATGGAATAATGAACAGAAGAATAATGTACACATTATACATATTAATTGCATATGGCACATATTTAATTTTCCTGAAATAATTTGTATTCTTCATACTTGTTTGACTGGGTATTTAAAAATGTAATTATTAAATAGGTCCCAAGAAATTGAGGCTTCTACGAAAGGGATTGCTACGTTAATAAGCCTTGAATCGAGGCTTCATCTGTCGTGCCCTTTAACACAAGCTCTGACGTCTTGGTTCAAATGTCATTTCACTAGTTGACAGTCATTTAAGATTTAGTGATCCAAACTTGCTAATGATGTGGGAACACAAATTCGAAAAGCATTTGTTGTCCATAAGAACATAATGACATCTCTCATAATGGTGTGCATCTTTACAAAGTAAAAAATGGTCTAAATAACACTTAGCCTCTTCGCTAATTAGCACACAAAATACCACTGGTACTACGTCCGCCGCCTCACCGGAAGTTGTACCCACATTCTTTTTTTACAGTAGTGCCCCCCGGAAACTGTGGATAGAAGCACGCAGCATCCGGTAAGTGACGCTTGCTTGCTTTCAGTGGTTATCGCGGGTATCACGTCAGAGGCAGCCTGATCAAGAATCCTAAACGTCATGTTTGATAGTAGGGTCATTTGAGATGAACAAATTCTGCGCAGAATCGATCACGGTGATCACCGCAAGATGCATGCCGGTTAGAAATGTGTCTGAGTTACGTCCGCCTTGCTCTGATGTCATGCTGACGTGTGTCAAAAAACTCTCGTGACGGCGAGGCGGCTGTGTCCTATGGAAGGCCGGATTATTAAAAATTTCTTTACACGTCACGCGTACAGACGTTATAACGCGTGTACACGTAATTGCGTCTACACGCGTTATTTCGTGTACAGACGTTCTGACGCGTAGACGCGTAATTACGGGTAGACGCGTAAACACAAGATTTCCGGTGTCAAAATAAAAGTCACATCCACTAGCGCGCAAAACCATGCGCAAAACCTACACTGTGTTTATTTATTGATTTATTTGTGTATTATTATATTTATTATTATTAAGTACATTTTGAGGCAAAACATAAGGTGCCTTATAAACATTAATATAATAATATTAATAATGTAATATAATTGTAAATAGTTATTTGTTTAATTTAATTATTTCCTGTTTCTTGTTCATCATATATAAAATAATGCTTGAAACTTAAGGGCGTTTTATATGAAATACACTTTAATCACAAGATTCAAAAGAAATGTTTACTCCAAAGCCAAAAACATGTGCAGTTTTCTATATGAGAACTAAAAACATTTCAATAAAAATCTAAACACACACACCCACACACACAGCAGCAGCAGCATAATTTTAGAAATAATTTTATTAAGTGAACAATTCACTCTTAGGCCCATTTTAACAATCCTGGTTGTCCTCCATGCTAATCTCATTGTCTAGTGCTGCTGGTCTGCAGATGGATACTACAGTCTACAGTTTTATGTTGATTATTTGTATTACTTATGGTGGATGTACCCTATGTTGTTGGATGTTCCCTATGGATGTTCCCCATCTTGTTGTGTACAATTTTGCAATTAAAAAAACAGTTCCTCGATTGTGATTGGTTGAACTGTGTTCAAAGTTGTTGCGTTCAATACCCCTGTGAAAAAATATTTATTTAAAGTTTTTATTTATTTATTTTAAGTATATTTATTTTATGTTATTGTTTTTACAAAAGCTACACTTTTTTTTATTAAAGCTTATTGCTTTATTGAGCGTAATCTTTTTCACAAAAACTCATTCAATAAGGGGCAATAGCCATATGTTAAATTTTGGGATCACTTAAGCAGTGTAAACTTTTTTCTTTCCACCTGTATTTTAAAATGTATTTCGTATTTTAATTAATTTTAATAAATATGTATTGTTACATGTGTAATAAAGTTTGTAAATTATATTTTTAATCAAAATAACTATTTTAATATACGTCACTGAAATTTAGTGTTATTTATGATTAAGTGGAAAATATATAATGTGCGGACCAATCGCAGGCAAATGTTGAAAAAAAGCGCGTTTTGTGAAACTCCCGCCTATACTATGTTGTAAACGAAGATGAGCTCCAGAAGGGATCGTATCGTTAATTTAATACAAAGATTTAACGTTGCTGCTGATAATGCCATTGGAAATTTGATAAATGAAAGTAATGTCCCATTGGTTGACAGGTATGTGGTAACTTAAGACATTTGGTCACTGGCAATTTTACCTAACTGAAAAGTGGTTAACCTTTATTTCTGACTCCTCTAACGCACGTATTTTGAAATGCCGCCTCCTTCTAGGTCATAATACCACGTCATTATCATGTGACTAATAGATAGCGCTGACATATCCGGAAAGAGAAAATAACGTACCGCCAGGTGCGTTAGTGCGTATTTTGGTACGTCACTTTTATATGTATTATTAATTATTGACAGGTCATTATGTAGAGATTTACGTCACATATGTTTAATTAATTTTATGCAAATTTCGATGTTTCCGGCCTTGCCATTGGCCAAACATTAACGTCTGTACACGAAATAACGCGTGTAGACGCAATTACGTGTACACGCATTATAACGTCTGTACACGTGACGTGTAAAGAAATTTTTAATAATCCGGCCTTCCATAGTGTCCGATTAAACAGTCGAGCATATTACTTTGAAGTCCTTTAAGTACTTTTAAGAACATAGTTTTTGCAAGGTTTTATTTGGGTACTTTTATGACGTTTTTAAAACGTTTTATTCCAACGTGCATATTACGTTATTTTAACACCTGAATAAAACGTCCCCCGAAAGTTGTAGTTTGGTCTGGTTTCAGTTTCGTAGTAGACGAACGTGATATTTACGTTTTTTTTTTTACAATACTTAAAGAAAACGTTCCAGTTTGGTATTTTTACAACGTTTTTAAAACGTTTTATTTTGGTTACATATTTTTTATTTTTAAAAAAACGTCTTTAAAACGTTGTACTACAACATTACCTAATTACAACCAAAATACAACGTTGTGAAAAGTTGTAAAAACGTTTTGTGTTTGCTGGGATGTAGCTCTCCGCCGACTGCGCTGACCAAAAGCACGATGGGAAACGCCTGGATGACGACACAGCTTAAAGTTCATTATTTGAGACAACTGTGATATTGCAGTTTTTTTCTAAAATGTTTTACCTTTTAATCTAATATCATATGGTTATGTGTTTAAATTATGCATGAATATTCCCAAACACTATGCCAGTGCGATCTCTGCCTGAGATATGTGATATTGTTGTCATATTTCTATAAAAATCTAAAATACACGTTTGCATGAAAGTAAAAATGGATGATAAATACGCCTTTCGTATGGAATTAAATAGCATGCACTTTGAGTGTCTTGTTCATCATATTTATTTTCATATAAAAAACAACAGAGCTGAAATTATTTCATGTTTATCAGTAACACAGCACGTGAGTGTGATAACGCGATATCCGCCTTTGATCTCGTAGGTGTCTGTTCCGCTTCGAGAGGTCAGAACTGTCCGTCTTGACTGCACTTATTTCACTCCTCCCCTCACTGTAGCCGCCTACTCTCACCTACATTTCAGGCGAGGCGAGGCGCATCTCAAACGAGCCTAATTGTGGTCGGGCACGCATCGTCTCGATCGGGAGCAGTTAAATAATCGTAATGACACCACACAATAAATTATTTTTAGGACAAAAAAATATAGTTTGCGACGAACCTCGAATCTTTCAGGGGTGCAAATCGGGCTTAAAATCTGCCTTAAAATGATCTAGTGTGTGGCCAGCTTACCAGAATCAAAAGGGCATGCCTAGTGAAACTGATTTGGTTTAATAGGGATTTTTTTTTAAAAAAAAAAGCAGGGTGAATTTTTATAATTGTAGGGTGTTTGTGTTCACACACTGCCAACACACATTTATGCCTAAACATTTATGAGCTCAAGTTAGCATTAGGTAGCTATTTAGTCAGCCAGCTAGCTTCAGCTAACAATATTTGTCAAATAAGCTTTTATTTTATTTATAAGCTTATTCTAATTTTGTAATTCATAATTATTGATTATATTCTTTTTAATTTTAGGCTAAAACTGCCTGTATTTTTATTTTGCTGTAAATCTATAAAGCAAATTGCTTTGTCAGACTGGGGGGCTTTTTACCCCATCTGTGGGGCAAAACGCCTCCTTGGTACTAATTACATTTTTGTTACAACATGAACACTCTGGACATTTTTCATACTTAGTTTATAATTGATGTCATAGTCACTAAAACTATGATAAAGATTCCAGAAACATACAACTTTTGTTTCACTGAAAAAAAAAAAGTCATAAAGGGAGGAGGTCTTTTCCTCCACTCTACCCTAATACAATATTATGGCCATTAAAATATGAATAATATATACTGTAGTTCCTTTACAGAGATCACGCTGTAAGAGCATATGTGTGTTCACCAATATTTCGACATTAAATAAAAAAATATAAGAATATTAATGGACTAACATTCTAGAAAAGAAGCAAAATGTCACAGTTGTTTAATGCTTAAACCTGTAGGCATATAGAAAAATATTGTTTACAACTAAAACAGCGGTTACAGATGTGTGTAACTGTCGTATGGATATCAGTCAGTAATGACAGTGACACAAAACATGATTAATTTCATCAAGGAAATCACAGAAAATAATAAGTTTCAGTTAAGTGAGTCAGACTCAGTAACCGCAGAGAAGGACAAATCAGTTGAAAGATGGTCCTTGCCCTTATTTTGCGGAACACAGTGTTTATCGCATTAAATACAGACGGTTTTCTACAAAGCATTTTCAGTTCTCTTACAATTATTTAGGCCAGAGAAGCCCAAACCAGGGTTTGCAGGCCAAAGTTTTTTCCGTGATGACCTTTGATGTGGCCCACCATGCAAAATCACTTTTGTTTTAACATTTTGTATTTACAATAGAACATTCCATTACAAAAAAACATAAATTGAATGTGATTGAAAATAAATGTATACGTTTCAGAAATTTGCCATTTGTTTTATTTTAGCATTTTTTTGTTTGTTTGTTTAAAAATGTTAATTATTTATTACATTTTAATATTATACAGTTGGAATTAATGCAACATGCATAAAATTTTAGATTTCTGTCCCTTCCTATTAAAATGTTTGGGCATGTCTGCATTAGGCTATCTGCACCTAAAACTAGAATGCACAAAATAAAATAAAATAAAATAAAATAACCAGTTTTCCTCTGCTAAATGATTGAATGAATCTGTTTTGCAGCTGAAATTCTTAATCAGGGTTCAGTGGACAAGATAACACGAAATCTAAAGATGTTTATGATAAATAATCTGGTGTTCACGGTGAGCAACTTTGAGAGTTCTCTATTACCTATTTGGATATCTTTGGATCAGTCTGCGTGTGGTCATGTTATTTGTCCCCAAACAAAATATATAAAGCTCGCCACCTTGTGGTAGTTTACGGGACAACATTTGTTTAAAGACACACTTAAACAACCGTCTTATGTCTCCCTCTGTTGTAATTTTGGCGCAAAAACATGTGAATGTAAGGGTGCTTTCACACCTGTAGATCGATTGCTTTGTTCCGAAACAGAGGTTATTGCGAGCTTATTGTTGCATTTTTTAGGTATCGTTATATTAATTTAGAATTTTGAGCAGGAGTCCAGGATTCGTCAGGAAAACATTTTTAAAACACTACTACTAGGTCAGAAACACTACTACTACAAACAGAGCAATAAGACGGCATTATAAAATGTCTCGGTACGCTTCTTTGGTCCGCTTTTGGTGCGCACTCGAGTGCGATTGCTACATTCACACCTGCCCAAACGAACCGCACCAAGAGGGAAAACGAACTCTAGTGCGATTCAACCGAACTAAATGAGGCAGGTGTGAAAACACCCTAACTGATGTACAGCGCGGTTGGACAGAATAGTGTGAACTCCGGCTGGAAAATATTTCTTTATGAAGGTGTTTTACCACCATTTGCCTTTAATACAGTTTATACCTTTCTTAAAATATATTCACAGAACGTCTGAATTGTCTCCAGTTGAATATCATCTATCAGAACATCTGCTAGTTGTTGCAGAGATGTTAGAGGGAATCGGCTTCTCACTCTTCTCTAGAAAACTGCCCACAGTGGTTTGAAATAGGATAATATTCAAGTCAGGTGATTTGTTTGGCCAGGGAACATGATGAAGTTCCAGGGTTTATGATCAACACCATATTTTTCTCATTTTAGTTTTTTCATAGGATTTGTTAGGCTGGTAAA
Source organism: Labeo rohita (assembly GCF_022985175.1). NCBI lineage: Eukaryota > Metazoa > Chordata > Actinopteri > Cypriniformes > Cyprinidae > Labeo > Labeo rohita. The sequence continues at coordinate 8,393,592 of NC_066888.1, read as the reverse complement.
GTTACAGACACGCACTCTTAATTATTTCCTCTCCGTTTTATATCAGAACTCTTTCTGAGAATTTCAAAAACATTCGCTTAAAATTGGATTTTGAATCCCTGATTTTTAATGTGTCTCAGGCTTTTGAACCACTGCACTGGTACACATAAACATACTGGGAAATATACTAGTACAAATTCTTCACATTAATAATATTAATAATATACAATAATCTAACGCAGTGGGACAGGTAGAATTTTAAAAACACAGGAAAAGAAATATAAAAAGCAGCACAATAACAGCATAGAATATAATTATCAGATGGACCATGGTGTGATTGACTTTATAATAATAAAGACTCACATTTGCTTCTATATAAAAATGAGAAATCATATATTAGTCACAAAACAATCCATTAGAGCTCTTTGATCAGTAGAGGGTGCTGCTGGATTGCAACTACAAAAGCCATGTAAACATACTATTACCGGTTGGACCACAGAATGCTCTTTTGTAAGAGATAACATATACTCTCAAAATAAATGAACCCTAACATTCACTGAAACATGAATATCACCTTGAAAGTTTTTTTTAATAAAATGAACAGGTTACATAATCCCACACGTGTCTACATTATACACACACAGACACACACACACACACTATTAATTATTCTATATAGCAATTTTTACGTGAGAAGAGCGTAACCTTGAAGATGTCTAAGAGACGCTCTATAGGAATTCAGTGGCCTGACACAGCAGTCAATTATACTTAAATTTATAAAAATACAACAGAATGTTGCTACTGACCCTGATGTGAAATTAAACATCATTGTTTGATCAATCGATAATTAGCACATTATACATGAATTCGCCCCCAAGTTCACTAAAGGGAACAACAATCACTGCATTAAGCAGATACAACAATTTCAATCAAACAATATTGGAAATAGCACATTCGATTTTTAATTGATTGGAATCACCAATCTGTATAAATGATACATCTATATGCACTTTATTCTCCAACGCGGAAGTAAGCCTATACAATGGGTTGAGACCGCTGGGTAAGAAAGTTGGGTTAATTTAAACCAATTTTGGGTTAAAACTGGTCTTAATTTATAACCCCGCGGTGCTGGGTTAGGAACGCGGACTCAAGAGAGAGCAGGCACGTCGTGTCCACCGTACGTCAAAAAGTGCGAGGAGCGGCCATTTTCTCAGCGTCTGCAGATGGAAGCGAGTGAAGGACGATTTTCGGTAAGTAAAGATTAAAAAAATGTAAAATCATCATTCATTATGTGTGTCCGGGAATATTTTGAGACTTAATGGAACGCGGGAAAAGTCGGAAAAGAGCTTTTATTGTAAAATATGCTGACGCGGTTTTCGCCTCAGAAATAGTCTTAACGGCCTCTTCTACTGAATGGAAGAGATAGCTTTAATACAACGTCTGTGAGTTTCATATGTCATATTTACACAAGATTTAGGTGTTAATAGAGGAGAGTTAACCGATTTACATGTTAATCCGTAAACTTTTTTTTTCCCCGCGATTAAACTTAAAGTAGTTTCCTAAAGAAAATGGCGTCGTGTGATGAAGACTAGCTTAATTATTTTAAGGCTGATTAAGTTTTAATTGTTAAAAGTAATGTTTTTCATGTAATATTTCAGGCTTGTTGAGCTTTGAGTCTTCATTGTGCCCGCGCCGGGAGTTAACGGCACGGAAGACCGCGAGTGAGAGGAGGCGATCGGCTCGGCTTCTTCAGAAGAGACGGAAAGACCGTATAAGGCAAGTAAAGGTCATAATTCCATATAATATCACTTTTTTTTTTGACTATTAGTAAAAGAATGGTTGCATTTTTTAGAGATTGAAAGCCAGAGACATAGGATAGCTTCATTCTTTCAGGATTAATGCGAGTTATTTTTAGAAAATGCATGTTTCTGTTGTCTTCTGCCTGTTTACTTCACATTTTGATACAACAACAGTATGATGACTTGTTCACATTTTATTTAAACCATTGATGTCCGTTTTTTGCAGAACTCAACTTTGGGGCTAACACCACAGAAGCCTACTTGTGTGAGGAGGCAATGTTTCTGAGCTTTAGAAAAGAGGGAAAGGCGATTTAAGGCAAGTAAAGGTAATAATTTAATGTCATCTTTTATTTGATTTATTTATTTATTTATTTGTCTAAGAGTAAAAATATGTTTTATGTAGATGTTCAAAGCCAGAGACAGGATAGATTCATTCTTTTTTGATTGATATGAGCTATTTGTAGAAAATAAATGTTTCCATTGTCTTCTGCCTGTTTACTTAATATTTTGATGCAAAAATAGTATGATTACTTGTTCACATTTTAATGAAATAATTGATGTGCATATTTTTCATTGCAGAACTCAAACCAGCTCTGGAGTTAACGGCACGGAAGGCCGCGTGTGAGAGGAGGCGATCTCCTCAGCTTCTTCAGAAGAGAGAGAAAGACAGTATAAGGCAAGTAAAGGTCATAATGTCATAATTCCATATTATATATTTTTTTGACTAGTCGTAAAAGAATGTTTACTTTTTTGTAGATGTTGAAAGCCGGAGACATAGGAGAGCTTCATTCTTTCAGGATTGATGCGAGTTATTTTTGAAAATACATGTTTCTGTTGTCTTCTGCCTGTTTGCTTCACATTTTGAACAGTATGATGACTTGTTCACATTTTATTTAAACCATTGGTGTCTGTGTTTTTCATTGCAGAACTCAAACCAACTTTGGAGTTAACAACACAGAATCCTGCTTGTGTGAGGAGGTGATCTTCTCAGCTTCTTCGTAAGAGAGGGAAAGGTGGTTTAAGGCAAGTAAAGGTCATAATGTCATGTTATCAGTTTTTTTTTTTTGTTTTTTTTTTTTTGTCTAAGAGTAAAAAAACATTTTATGTAGGTGAGCCAGAGACATTATGTAGAAAGCCAGAGACATAGGTGAGCGCTTAATTCTTTTGAGATTGATGCAGGTTATTTGTAGAAAATACATGTTTCTGTTGTCTCCTGTTTGTTTGCTTCACATTTTGAACAGTATGATGACTTGTTCACATTTTAATTAAACCACTGATGTCTGTGTTTTTAATTGCAGAACCTAAACCAACTTTGGAGTTAATGACAGAATCCTGCTTGTGTGAGGAGGTGATATTCTCAGCTCATTCATAAGAGAGGGAAAGGTGGTTTAAGGCAAGTAAAGGTCATAATTTTTTTTTTGTTTGTTTGACTAAGTGTAAAATAATGTTTTATGTAGAGGTTAAAAGGCCAGAGACATAAGAGAGCTTCATTCTTTTAAGAATGATGGGAATTATGTTTTAGAAAATAAATGTTACCGTTGTCTGCTACTGTAGTATTCTAAAGCACTGTGGTAGACAAAGACAATAAACAACCACACAATATGGTTGAAATAATAAAACAGTCTAGTTACCCATCCTTACAGAATTGGATGCACCTCTGTTTGAAAATGGTTACATTTTAACTAAATGTTTTCTTTTTTAAATGTTTTTCTATTTTAGGCCACTGATGAAGAGCAGGTGGTGACTGGGATGAATGCTGGACAAAGAGGAGAAATGATCTTTCCCCCAAACTGATGCAACAGTGGTTTTAAAGGAGGAGGCCGCCCTGGATAATGTCAAAGATGTTGCACGCCTTTGCTGAGCTGATGGGGCTTCATGACTACATCAGTTATCTTAAAGAGATAATGAAAATTGGCAGTGATGCATTTTCTGTATGCGATCATGGACTGTATAGTCTATAAAAACAAAATGTCAAATGCTTGTTCTGTGTTGTTCAGTAGAAATGGAGTTCACATTCATTCATACACATGCTCACAATACTTCACACATTTGCTTGTGTTACATGTTATAATGTCAGTGTTAATGTTGTGGTTTTATTTTTAGTTTGTGTTTAAAAAAAAAAAAAAAGAAAGAAAGAAACTATTAACTAATTGTACAATTATTGTAAAGTATTGTTTTTGTGCAGTAGTTTTATACAATATACAGAATTAACCAGACAAAATAGTCAGCAGATGTTCAGTGCTTCATTTATAAACTCTGTACCTGCTAATGCCATACTTTTTCTGCATTTCTTTTCACATGCATGTTACTTTTGAATGTTTTCTCTTGTTGTAGTTTTTAATAAACATTTATCTTTTGATAGTCATTCTGTGTGTGTTAAAGTGATTTTATAATGATCAAGATTTGTAGATTTAATGCCTAGCTCAATTTTGGGTTCATTTTAGCCTAGCAGTGTAGTAATTTTAAACCATAAAAAAGCAACCCAGCATGCTGGGTCAATAATTCAACCCAACTTGCTGGGTCAAAACAAACCAGCGTTGGGTTCGTCCCTTTTTTACCCAGCGCTGGTTGCCAAAATAACCCAAATTGGGTTGTTTTTAACCCAGCATTTTTTAGAGTGTATGGGCGAGACTTCCCGTTAATTAGCCGCTATAGGGAAATAACTAGAAAAATAACAATGTGCAGTAATCGTTTGCACTACAAACCATTGTGTTCATAATTAAGATAATACATTAAAATAATATGGTAACACCGATTTGCAATATCAAGCAGCAAAACAAGCTGTTTTGTACAGCTAAAAATAGATGGACATAGATGAGACTGGAAGCCAGACCCAAAAAATGTACAAATGGCCGTGCCCGATCTAACGGAAAAATAAGGTGGATGAATCTATTGTAGATCAGTGGTTGGATCGAATAATAAAACATACTTTTTTGTGAAGTGAACCATGTTCCATCTTCTAAAAACATCAGGGGCAACAGAAAGAAAGAAAGAAAGAAAAAGAAAGAAGGTCAGATATTGGTCAGACTTGGAATGGAAGTGAATGAAACGTTTTTTGTTTGAGGATTTAAGCAGAAATATAAAGCTTAAAATTTTACAAAAGCACTAAAATTCTATAAAAACTGTGATTTCTGCAATTATCACAACTTAAAAGTCATGATTAAAATATGTAACAATGTGTTGTTTTAACTTCAGTGTTCATGCTTGACTTGAAATGAGTTATAGTCAGTGATGGGAAGTTCGGATCATTTTACCGACTCGGACCTTTGAGTCTCATTCAGCAAAATTAACGAATCTTTTTTCGAGTCATTTCATTCATTTCGTCCATTTTAGCAAAATATAATTAAAATGTTACCTGTTACCTCCCTAACACATCTACTGCTTACACAAACGTTGATCACACTACAAACAAGACAAAACTATAATGCTATAAGAAAAAGAAAAGATTAATTAATTGTTTATCTTGGTCTTTAGTCTATGATTCGCTCACCCAACCTCTTATCTTAAGTTTTCGGGTTTGAGTCGTTCGTTCATTACGTGATAGCCCAGTAAACTTAACCAAAGCAGTCTGAGCCGGAAAGAGAATTGATTAGTTCATCTCTCGAGTCTTCGGGTTCGAGTCGTTCGTTCATCACGTGACAGCCCCTAAGGTGAACAAACGACTCCAAAACCCGAAGACTCGAAACAGGTGAACTAATTCCAGTACAGAACCGAACAGGATGTTGCGCATGCACGACTGAACGAATCACTCCCCGAGACGACTCGTTCGTCCCGAGTCACATTAAAGATTCGTTCAAAATGAACGAATCGTTCAAGAACAACCCATCCCTAGTTGTAGTTAACGACTTACGTTTAGTCATAGAAGTTGGTTGGATATTAACCTCAAAACGAATTGCAGCAACATTTTTATTTAGAATGTTATATAGTATTTAAGCTTTAAAGTTGTTCTCATAATTTTTTGTGGTTATTTTAAGGTTTTAGCTGTTACGTTTTCATGACAACAAAGTAAAAAAAAGATATAAAACAAAGGGTTAGTAAGCCGTTGTATATTGTTAACATGCATATTGTGTACATCTTAAGGCTATGTTCACACTTGTTGTCTTTTTTGACAAGAAAAGGTTGACCACGGCGCTTTTTTAGTAATATATATATATATATATATATATATATATTCTGGCAGCGTTGCAGCTGAGGGCGTCTTTTGTTGCTATGTCGAGAAAAGAGGAAGCTCGCTCTTTTTTTCTTTTTTCTTTTTTTTTTAATTAGTCTATTTTATTTTATTTTATTTATTTATTTATTTTTTGGCATTTTTGCCCTTTATTTGATAGGACAGTTTTTAGACAGGAAGCAAAGTGAGAGAACTGGATAGCTCATGACGTCATAGAAGTGAAGCCACTGCGCCGCCATATTGCTATTCCCTAGTATTCGCAAACATTCTTTTGAACGAATAGGAAATTATACGACTTTAATGAGAAAACGTCACCTAACAAGTCAGCCTTTTCATATCTGACGTCTCACTGTACATTCTCACAACGCAAACGTCCTAAGCAATTAAACATTTATTTGTTTAATGTTCCTCTGCTTATTAAAAAGTTACGTTTATATACATTACAGGAGCGAACATCAGATGAACATGATAAACATTGGATGTTCACCATGTTTACAAATGACAAAATGCTCATTCTGAAATCTGAATAAACATTTATGCTTTGTATACATATAATTTGCTTTGTACAGTTAATTACTGTTTATGCTGTGTTGTTAGTGTTTTTATTCGTACGGGATGCATGTTTCAACAATGATTTCGTTCGCATAATTTTGAAGCAGGTCATGATTTAAACGTTTGTTAATTCAGCCTGCATAACATTCATGTTGAGACAAATGTTAATAATGCAAAAAGATTAAAAATAACATTTTAATATAGAAATATCAAATGATTTAACTAAAAAGATTAAATTAAACTTAAAAAATGAAACTAAAACTGTCAGCAGATGGCGGTAAGTCACTGATTCACTGAATCATTCATTCAGGAATGAAGCAAGTGACTCTTTACGAATGTGCAAGTGAATCAATGACTCGCACGTTCATTCATAAACGGAAAAAACAAAAACGCACGTTCATTCATAAACGGAACACAGATGTGTTTGAACAGAGAAGCAGATCAGCTGTGACTTTGTTTCAGACTATTTTCATTGACGCTATTGAGCAAAATCAGGTCAGATAATGTAATTTAAGGCACTTAATATAACAGAATTTGCGCGGTCTTTAAAAGTTTGAAATAAAAGTTGCTCAGTCATAACCTGGAAAAAAAAAAAACGCTGACTAATTACATAATGGTACGGATTTAAAGACATCAAGCTTTATTTCCAATATTTTAATTTCTATACAACATTGAGCAATATAGTAACAGAGGCTTGTATAGTATTATTGTATATTCGAATCAATTTCAGATACTAATATCAGATACATGTTCATGTTTAATATTTCCTGCATAATTCCTTATGTAAATAAATAGATTTTGTGTTGGATCAATTAACTGTGTCGGCCAGTGCGCAGCTGACACACCCACCTGAACGATTGGAAAACATCACTTATCCTGCTCGAAAAGACGATAAACATTGCACATAACATTTTAAGTAAAAAATAATTTACATACACATATCCTAAAAACTAGTCCTGTGTGACTGATACACTTAAAATCGGTGATTTTAGGTCAGAGTTTTAGCTGTGAGTCACAGCTAATTAAACGCAGAATAAACGCCGGCGGTGGCGTTTAAAGAAAAAAAAAAAAAAAAAAAAAAAAAAAAAAAAACAAACGCTGGCATTATCAAAAAAAAAAAAAAGACACCAAGTGTGAACATAGCCTAATAAAGCTGTACTTTTGAAACAGTGTTTCAAGTTCAAGTTCAAGTTTACTTTACTTATATAGCACATTTAAAACAGCCACAAGACTGATCAAAGTGCTTTACACTTAGAGACATCATCATAAAATTGAGAGTACACAATTACAGCGAAAGAGAGAGAAAAACAAAAACAAAACACATAAATAAGAAATATAATAGGCAAAGTAAAACCTAATAGGCCACTGAAAACAAATAAGTTTTTAAAAGCGATTTAAAGATAGTCAGGCTAGGAGCCGTTCTGGTCTCAACTGGCAAGTCATTCCAAAGACGAGGCCCAGTTACTGAAAAGGCACGGTCACCTCTACGCTTGAGTCTAGAATGTGGAATCAAGAGGAGGTTCTGGCCGCAGGATCTCAAACTTCTCAGGGTGGTATACTGGTGCAGCAATTCAGATAAGTGGATGGGTGCTTGATGGTGCAAAGATTTAAACAAATAATAACATTTTGAAGTGTATTCTAAATTGGACAGGCAACCAGTGAAGGGCCTTCAAGAGCAAAGTGACATGATCCCTTTTTTTCTTTTTTAAAAGAAATTTAGCAGCGGCGTTCTGGATCAATTGAAGATGAGCAATTTGAGATTTAGAGATGCCACAATATAAAGAGTTGTAGTAGTCTAGACGTGATGTAATAAAAGCATGAACGGCCATCTCCAAAGTCTTGTCAGTGAGAAAATGTTTGATTTTTGCAAGCATGCGGAGCTGATAAAAGCTAGGTCCAATCACGGTAGAAATTTGTTTATCGAAATTTGAACGTGTCATCTAAAAGAACACCCGAATTCCGTACCTGTGAGGACCTAAAAGCCGATAAAGGTCCTAGGTCAAAATCAGAGGCCTTCATATTTTCTGATGGACCGAAAACTATCACCTCGGTTTTCTCTTCATTTAAGGATAAGAAATTTTGAGATAACCAAGATTTAAGTTCATCTAAACAAGACAACAGAGCATTCATGGCCAAAGGATCGTTTTTCTTAAAAGGTACACTGTAAAAAACAATTTGTTGAGTCAACGTAAAATAATTTGTTACCTGGCTGCCTTAAAATTTTAAGTTCAGTCAACCCAAAAAAAGTTTATTCAACTTGAAATGTTAAATTATACTAAGTGACAACTTAGATATTTGAGTTGAATCAACTTAACATTTTAAGGCAGCTGGGTTACTTACTCATCTGTTAAGTTTAGCAAACACAAATATCTAAGTTGTTACTTAGTACAACTTAACATTTTAAGTTGAATAAACTTATTTTAGTTGACTGAACTTAAAATTTTAAGGCAGCAGGGTAACAAATTATTTTAAGCTGACTCAACAAACTGTGTTTTTTTATTTTTTTACAGTGTAGATAGATTTGCGTGTCATCAGCATAAAAGTGAAATGACATCCCGTGTTTCCTAAAAACGGAGCCTAGAGGTAGCATGTACAGTGAAAATAAAGTGGGGGCCAAGACAGAGCCTTGTGGAAGACCACAGGGGAAAGAAGAAGTGGAAGAGAAGAATTCTCCTAGTCTAACTACATATTTCCTATCAGACAAAAATGACTGAAACCAATTTAAAACTGTGCCAGAGAGACCCACCCAAGATTCTAGTCTATTTATTAATGAAGAATGGTTAATAGTGTCGAAAGCAGCTGACAAATCTAAGAGAACAAGGACAGAGTCCCCCGTAGCAGTGGCTAAAAAGATGTCATTTAACACTCTCAAAAGGGCTGATTCGGTACAGTGGGCAGCCTTAAAACCTGGTTGAAAGTGCTCAAACAAACTGTTTAAAGCAAGAAAAGACTGAAGTTGGAAAAACACAATCTTTTCCAAAACCTTAGAAACAAATGGTAGAACAGAGATAGGGCGATAATTTTTTAAAACAGACAAGTCAAGTGAAGGCTTCTTGAGGAAAGGTGTGACAGTAGTCACTTTCAAATAAGCGGGAACCACGCCTGTTGAAAGACACTTATTAAAAAAGGACACTAGGCCTGGTCCAAACGAATCAACAATTTGTTTTAAAAATCTAGGATGAATAACGTCATATGAAGAGGAGGATGGTTTCAATTCAGCAATAGTGTCTTTGAGTGACTGAAGAGAAACTGGTTCAAAAACATTCCAAGATGCAGACGACGGCGGGGGAAACAGTGATATAATTTGAGCAAAAACTCAGTTTTTCTAATGCAAACATCAGGTGCAATAACAGACCAGGGCCGGGCCTGATTCGATACCATCTCATGAGTCAGTTGATTCAGCAACACTTTCACCTCATTCCAATTTCTTAAAATCTGCATGACTCAGATGGTTATGATCAGTGACGACAGCTTGAGAAAACTAGCCTAACCCAAAAGTTTCTTCATTTATCTACATACAAATATTAATTCCAAACCTAATAAATGTCCGCACCTTTCACTGATGTCTTCACACACTTTCAGTTCAGTCTTTGTTGATGCTGAACCTGATGTTTCCAGTCGGATCCAAATCAATTAAACTTTCTCTCATCACTAAAGTGAACTTTGGACCAGTTCTCCTCTCTCCACACAACATGCTCAAAAAATGTAAGTGTGGAAGTGCAAATGAAAAAAAAGAGAGGATATTTTGGCAAAATAAGAAAAATGTAAGCATCTTCATTCTGTTCGAAAGTTTTCACCCCCAGCTCTTAATGCATTGTTTTTACTTCTGAAGCATCAGTGAACGTTTGAACCTTCTGTAATAGTTGCATATGAGTCCCTCAACATCTTATTTTGGTAAAATAATTAACATTTTGCAGATTCTTCGAGGTGTATGTAAACTTTTGACCTTTTGCACATTATACTGTCCGCTCACGCATGTGTCTTATGTGGACGACCAGCCTTTTGGGGGGGTCTTCAATGAATTGGTGTCATTGTGAAACAGATATTTTCTAGAGATTACAAATTTGGAAAAACCAACTTCTCTTGCAGTGGCTGAAATGCTCATCCCTTTGGCCTTCATCTGGACAACCCCCTGTCGCAGGCTGGATTGACCTTAAGCATAAAAAAGAATTTTCATATAACACTTTACAATAAGGTGTAATTTTTCTTAACATTAGTTTATGTATTAACTAACATTAACAAACAATGAACCAAACATTAATTACAGTGTTTAAAAAAAAAAAATAATAATAATAATGTTAGTTAATACAAATACAGTCGTTCATTGTTTGTTCATGTTAGTTCACAGTGCATTAACTAATATTAACAACCATAACTTGTGATTTTAATAATGCATTTTTAGTACGAACACTGAACGATAAACATTTTTAAATGTATATATTAGAAATCTTCACATTCAAAATGATCATTTGTGATCATGTTCGCATTTGGCATCTTTAATTCTGATATCAAAACAGTAATGTTAGCGAGGAAAGTGATTCATTGTTTCAAATTATTATGTGAATATAATTAGTTTATTTGTTATACCAGAACTAGCCTTCACTCATGGTGTCAACAGTAGAGAAGGGCTCATTATGACCTGTTTTTAGGGTCAAAGTGTTAAAAAATGTTCTTTGGTTGCTAAAAATATAATAATTAGCAAATTAGCTAAATCAGCTTTACTGCCAGATCCTTCCTTTCAGAAAAATATCAAACATTTTACAAACGTTTTACACACTTTCCTATTTGCTACAGAAAGTCAGAATCTTTTATAATATTCAATAGTTATTTGAACACCTTTTCATTGTTCAGTAAGGAACAAGAAATAATCAATCATCTTCTTAAAATAACAAAATAAAAGGGAAAATAAAAAGTTAATAAAGTAATTAAATAGTTAAGTCAAATTTTGTAATAAATGTAAATGCAAATGCTGTCTCGATTTACTAATGCATAGAACGGTGTTGAAGTAAATTTTTTTACAGTCATTTTGACACTAATATCAGAACTTAAGTTGAACCTTTATGGTTTTTGTTCATTTTCAAAACTCTAGACACAAAACTCACAAACAGGAGCATTGCTAGTACGGAGAAAGTGCTATTGGTGGGCACTTTATTACAATGATAACTATAAATGCATTTTGCTGAACAATATTTCATGTTTACATCATAAAAGTGTCATCTCTCTCTCTTTCAATTGTGTGGATTATTACGTATTTGTGCACACACCTCACAGGAAAAATTCTGCGTTATTCACACATCACAACATGTCAGTACACACGCCTTAAGTTATAAATTTGTTTCAGTGTAGACAAACTTGGAGTATTTTTAATGAGCAACCTTGTGCCTGAGATTAGTCATTTAAAACACACCCAAACCAACTCCATATCAGGGTTTTCCACACAGTCTTTTCTTTATATCCTTTCTTCACTCTTTAGTCTAAAAGAAGCACAGCAAGATTTCATAAATGATGCTAAGTGTGCTGTCTTCAAAACCAGTTCAAACACAATAAACACCTTAAATACAGACTCAGAATACCGATTAAAGTCATCTCATTAGCCGCTTCATTAGGCGCTAAATGTTTAGGCATTGATAGTGCGATGGTTCGAAGACCAAGGTTGTGAAAAGCTTTTAGTAAGACGAGACGTTGACGAGCTAAAACTAATATCTGATAATAAAAAGTATGACAACACTTATGCCGCCTCTTCGTTCACAAGACGTGACGGGACGAGAATGTTATTTGAGGACTACCGGACATTGAAAATACATCCTATAGGCTAACTCTCCTCTTTCAAATGTGAGTCTCTGTCATTACATTGCAATTGGATAGGAGGTGTTTGCACGTAAAGTCTCAGCATAGCAGCCGTAATGGAAAGATAGGTTACCAAAACGTGAACTTGCGATCGGAAACAATGGCCTCAGCACCTGAAGGTTTAGGGATAGAATCACCAGATGTAACTTAAAGTTAGTGAAGGCGGGAAAGGCGGAATGGCGCTGATAGACAAACACCAGAAGTGCTCTCTCTCTCCCGCAGGCTCCACTTCTGTTCTCAGACAGCTTGCGATCAGTTCTCAGTGCTCAAATGCACACACAGTAGTCCGAATGTGAGTATCTCACTTAAATCATGTAAGTTATGGCTTAAGTACCTATTTGTCATTAATGTTAACCAAGAGATGTATAATAAATTTATAGCCTACATGGTAATTAAACCTACTGTATCTGAAAAATTTGTTTAATTTGTATCTCTAGCGTATTTGTCTTATTGTGCCTCTTTTTAAAAAATTATATATATTATATATATATATATATATATAAATGAACAACTATAATTATAATAATTATATAATAATAAATATAATAATAAGTACTTCTTTTTAAAGGGATAGTTCACCCACAAAGAAAAATTGTCATAATTTATTCAAGTTTTCCTTAAATTCAATCCTTGATTTTAATTTATCATAAGCTTTGATTTGGTCTAAAGAATTAATGATTATTTTTGTTTGAAGACTAAAATAGCTACCAAAAATGCAATGGCTTTTCGTCGACTAAAACTAGACTAAAACTACGCAAGACTCAAATGACTAAAATGTGACTAAGACTATTAAGCTTTTTAGTCTCAAGATAAAGACTAAGACTAAATTAAAAAAATGCCTGTCAAAATTAACACTGTGGTACTCTCGAAATTACAGTATGGTGTGAATGCAGCATTAGTTCTGGCAAGTCACGTTAGTCAAGTTGCATCAGCTGACTCTCAGCTGATTGACATTTGCCTCTAGGAATACGACACCTGTTACAACATCCTTTTATTTACCTTATTCTTCAGTGCGCAAGTAAGCCTTTGGGCGGGATTTCTGGTTCGTCAGCTGCTATAGGGAAATAACTAAGGGAAATAACCAGAAGAATAACAACGTGCAGTAAACGGTAAAACTGTTTTCACTGTAAACCAATGTGTTCAGAATTAAGATAATACATTAAAACAATGTAAAGACACACCTGTTTGCCACTGTTCTGTACAGCTAAAAATAGCTGGACGTGGATGAGACCGGAAGTCAGACTCATAATTTACAAATGGCCGTGTCCGCTCTTACGGAAAACAATTACCCTTCTCCATCCCCAGATCCTCCTTATCCGCAGTCAGGGCTTGGCCTTCTTTTATCTTGAATTTTGTTGTTACAACCCCAATTCCAGAGAAGTGGGGACATTTTGCAATAAAAAAAAAAAAAATGCAATAAAATCAAGAATCTGTGATTTGTTCATTCTCTTTAACTTTTATTTAATTGACAGAAGTACAAAGAAAATATTTTAAAAGTTTGCAGCATAAATGTATTTAGTAAATATGAACAAATTTTGATGGCTGCAACACACTTCAAAAAAAGTTGGAACAGAGGTACGTTTAACACTGTCACATCAACCTCCCTTTTAATTACGTACAATGTTTCATTGTTTTGGAATTGAGGATACTAATTGTTAAAGTTTTGCAAGCAAAATTTTTGTCCAGTCTCACTTGATACGAGACTTCAGATGCTCAACAGTCTGTGATCGTCGTTGTCTGATTCTCCTTTTCATGACTAGTCGTACATTTTCAATAGGAGACAGATCTGGACTGCAGGTAGGCCAGTCTGGCACATTCGGTCTGTGTCTACGAAATCACACTGTTGTAGCACATGCAGAATGAGAGCTGGCATTGTCTTGATCTAATAACCACAGGCTTGAAATACATCATGTTGATGGGTGTATATTTCTCTGTACAATTCAAATATATGCCTCCATGTCAACAGTACCTTCACACATATGCCAGTCACCCATAACAGACACTTGCTTTTGCTTCTGTTGCAAATGGATGGTCCCTTTGGTTTTTGGTACAGAGATCTCGAAATCCATTTTTCCCAGAAACAAGTTGAAACGTGGACTCATTTGAGTAGTACACATTTTTAATGCCCTTTTGACTATCTGAGATGAGTTCTGGCCCAGTGAACCCGGTAGCATCGCTGCATAGAATTGATGTATGGCTTTCTCCTAGAATAACAGATATTCAAGTTGCATTTCTTGATGCAGCAGTAGCAGACTGTGGTGAATGACAGTGGTTTTCTGAAGCACTCCCAAGCCCATGTGGCTATTTAACACTGCAGCGTGACACTTTTTATGCGCTGTCATCTGAGGGCTCAAAGATTTCCTGCCTTGCCCTACACAGACTGTCATTTCTCTGGATTCCCTGAATCCTTTCACAATATTATGTATGGTACTTTCTTACTTAATTCTTTGTAAATTTGCATTGCAAAATGTGACTTTTGATTTGTTAGACACTTCTCTTATGAAACTTGGTGCAAAGCCATGATCTAGCTTTGCTTGCAAAGACTGAGATGCTCCTTTTATATCCAAGCATAATACCTTGACCTATTACCAATTCACCTGCTTACAGTGAACTGTTTCAAAAAAGGGATATGTGTGGATATTCTATAACATTTTCAATTTTATTTTGCCTCTGTCCCAACTTTTTTGGAGTGTGTTGCAGCCGTCAAAAACAAAATTTGTTTATATTTACAAAATACATTTATGTTGGTCAGTGAAAATTTTGGAAATCTTTTCTTAGTATTTTGTCAAATAAATAAAAGTTAAAGAGAAGTAACAGATTCATAATTTTATTGCATTTTACAAAACGTCCCAACTTCTTTGGAATTGTGGTTGTACATTAGGGGTGTAAGAAAATATTGATACACGTGTTTATCACAATATTTTGTTTGGCGATACTATATCGATTCTCAAAAATGGAATATCGATATAAAAAAAAAAAAAAACATACAAGATTTATGACAGTTGCTTCGTTTTGAGCGTATATCCTGACCACTAGATTGCAGTCGTCTCATCTCTGAACTTAAACAGTGACAGGAAATACTAGCATAAGGGCATGCCACTAATGTTAGCGTTAATGGAGGATGAAAGAATAGTTCCTGTGCCCCATGCAGCCGAGGCATATGGTTGTGTGTTCTTAATTACAGCTTTCCTAAAATTATGTTCTATTCATAAAATAAGAAATATCCCAATATATCACCTTGTTTACAGTATCGCAATGTATCGCAACATATCGTATCGCAACCCCTGTATTGTGATACGTATTGTATCGCCAGATTCTTGGCAATACACAGCCCTACAATAAATTGTCATCAAGAATATTAATGGTATATTTGGTTCTGTTCTGTTTACCCTGGTGGAGTTATCGCTGCTCTTTCTGCTGTCATGCAAGCTAACTGTGAGTCATCATAGACTATAGTGGTCCTGACAGCAATATATTTGAGATGAAATATGAATCTGGAATGAGACACAGTGTTTTGAAAAGTGATATCAAAGTTATGAAATTAGTGGCGAAATATAAAAAAACAAACACACACACACATGTTTGTTTTTGTGAATTGTGGGGACTTTCCATAGACTTCTATAGATTTTGTACTGACCAAACGATATTGTCTATCCCCTAACCCAACCCTAACCCTAAACCTAGCCCTCACAGAAAACATGTTTGCATCGTTACACTTTCAGATAAACATCATTTACTATTTTGACATTGTGGGGACCGCAGGCCAGGACTGAGTTTGGGCACCCCTGCCTAGCATGTTAAACACTGTTTGAGAAAGTTAAGATAGCCTACCAAAAATAATAAATACATACAATGATGTACACTAATATATGGTGATGCTTGTTGGCAGTTTTTAATTGTTCATTTAATAATTACAAACACAAATTTAATAAGACAAACCAACATATCCCTTATATATACAAAATTTATATACATATACAAAAATAAGTAACCATGGTTTTTGGTGCATTGATTAACATTTGTATAACCATAGTTTTACTACAAATACCATGGTTAAACTATGGTTAGTGTAGCAATACCATGGTTAATTTGTGGATACCATGGTTTAACTATAGTAACCATGTTTTTTTTGGTTTTATTTGTAGTAAAAACTATGGTTAATTTCGTAAGCAGTGATGGAAATTACGGCATTATAAATAAATGGTGTTACTAACGTTATTTTTCTCAGTAACGAGTAATCAAACAAATTACTGTTTCCCCCGTTACAATGCCGTTACCGTTACTGATGATAAAATGTGGCGTTACTATAATTTATTATAATATTATTTACATTTTATTTTTCAGTTCATCTGAATGGATGCGCAGCGTACCTGTATTTGACGAACCATAAACTCTAGCGTGAAGGCACATGATTAGCCGTCGATTTGTCTCACACACACGCAAAGAAACATACAGAGCCATAGAATCTTATATACTATGCAGAATTGACGCACTCAATGTAAAATATATTATTTATAGTATTTTTCTGTCAAAATAAAAAGTTCCTTTGGAATTCTACATTTCTACAAACCATATCTTAAGCACCACCACCAGTCCTAAGTGCAGTCAACATGACAAATATGCATTCATACATGGTTATTCTAATTACTAAAGTATAATGCTAAATTAACATAATGTCATATTATAATGCTTGACTGACTGATGCTAAGTGTCAGATATTTAAAAAACTGTGCCATTAAGCTATATATATATATATATATATATATATATATATATAGTATATCAAATATTTATTAGTCTGGTCAGTAAACAAAAAATTTCATTCATTTAACATATATAATATTGGGGGCATCCAAGTTATTAGTTACTTTTATAATGATGTAACTCAGTCACTAACTTAGTTACTATTTGTGAGAAGTAACTAGTAACTAAAACTAATTACTTTTTAAAAGTTTGTTCATAAGGGACAGTATGGGGCAAAAGGTGCCTTTGATATTATTTTTCTCTAAACCACTAGATGGCACAAAAACACGGTGTAGCACTTTCCGAACCATTTGCTTTTCAAGATGTATGTGCAAATTTGTCTGATCCTTGATGTGATCGTGGGCTGCAGCACAAAGTTGATTCTGTGCTTACTTGATCTAATATTTTATTTTTATTTATGTATTTATTTATTTTTTAAATGTTGTAGATTTGAGTAGCAAATGAGAATGAAACCATCACATATTTAAAAATATGATATTAATCATATCATGTAATAAAATATAATTTGTTGTTACTACTGTACTGTATTTATATTAATTTATTTGATCTCCTTTAATGCTTTCAGAATTGTTACTTTTTAAAATGATTTTGTTTCTGTATTTTTTAAAAAAATATTTGTTAGATTAACATATTTTAATGACAATATATTTGTTGAACAAAAATGAATTCTTTTATTTTTCAAAATAAGCAGAAAATAGTACAAACTTTGCTGAAGTGATTGTTTTGAACAAGTATTTTTTGAGGAAAACATTTCAGGATTCCTCTCCATATAATGGACTTCTATGGTGCCTGCGAGTTTGAACTTCCAAAATGCAGTTTAAATGCAGTTTTAAAGTACTCTAAACGATCCCAGCCGAGGAAGAAGGGTCTTATCTAGCGAAATGATCTGTTATTTTCCAAAAAAAAAAAAAAATTTAGTTGATGTACTTTTTAAACCTCAAAAGGTTAACCTTCTTTGCATGTTCACTTTGCACAGACTGCAGCGATATAGGTTAATTTGGAGATTTGGAGGTTAATTTCCATAAGTTGGAGGTGAAAATGAGATGGGAGTTTTTCGACAAACCCTAACTGTCATGAACCGGAATACACAAGTAACAATTCAGATTTTATATCTCACATTTCAGACTTTTTTCTCGTTAACTCGCAATTTTGAAAAGAAAAGTCCAAAATTAAACCAAATTAAACTCAGCTGCAAGAGAAAAAAAAAGAAATGTGAGATAACACAGTTGCCAACACTCGAGTGCTTGAACTTGAGCCATTAAGAGATGCTTTCAGCATTTAAATCTGATATAACAGTTTGTCAAAACGGCATGCGAGTATGTTTGTGCATGCTTGAGCATGCCCAGCCTGTCAAACAGACACCATGCATTTCATGCTTTTTACACAAGAACAGATATTTTTGAGTAGTAACCACTAATAATAACCAAAAAAAACAATAATAATACCACTAATAATAATAATAAAAAAAAAATCCTTTACATCCTTGACAGGAAAAATGAATGATAGAACTCAATGAATGATGACTTAAATTGTCTCTGTTCCAAACTATTTGTCTGACTGTCACATGGTTGCTACCTCTTTTTGAAGTGTGTGAGGCAATAGATATTTATCTGTAAATGTTCATGGAAAATGCAGAACTGGTTCAACATGTTTCTCACTGCCAGATATAAACACCCATGCAAGCTATTAGAAATTCTGCTGATGATTTCAGAATAATGGAGTTATTTTGGGACATGTTCTTGCAGCGGTACTGTCTGTTCTATTGTTTGAAGTCTTCTCGTCAGTTGTGTCCTGCCCATCTTTTGTTTTGCTATTTATAACCAGGTAGGCTGAAACTATGATCAATTCCGATGTGTTTCGCATGGTATGTAATTAAGTAATTATGAATAATGAAACTTGATGAAGCACGGATTTTATCACTGCAAATGCTTAAACTGAGTAAAATGTTTTCTGAAGCTAATTGTGGGTCACTATGGTCACTGAGGTAAAATAGTAGTATTGTATGGAAATTCCCATCAAATGAAAATTGACATGTTATATTTATGTTATTTGTGTTATTATGACTATTTTATTTGTTTTAATTTATAGGCTTTATTATTCTATAATTACATGAGTTAGATGTACATTTCAGATTTATTAGATACAGTGCCCTCCACAAATATTGGCACCCTTGGTAAATATGAGCTGGCAGCTGTGGAAATACATCAGAACTATGTTCTTTTGGTTTTACTCCTTGTGAAGGGAATTTGGCCTTTGTGTTCCTCATATTTAAAATCCTGTGCAACAGGAAGTTATGACCGGACAGTTTCATGCTCTTAGCTCCACCCTGGTGTCCAAAAAAAAATGTAAATATTCCATTGTTTTACTTGTTTTACAACAGTGCAGATTTATTTCCACAGCTGCGTTTGCTTATATTTACCAAGGGTGCCAATATTTGTAGAGGGCACTTTATAGAGAGTTTGCACTTATGTCACAATACTGTAAGAAAGAACAAACATGTTGTCAAGTTTCTTGCCTTGGAAATCCTGGTTCAGTTTGGCCAATGCACAAACGTCTTTTGTTCCTCAGAAAGTTGTTTGCACTCTTCTCCTTAATTTGTTATAACTTTTGGCAGTCTATAGTACTCCAAATGTTTTTCTCCATCCGACCGATTAGTACAGCCCAAAACATGACAATGATTGATCATTTTCAGCATCAATAATCAGCAAAATATGCCGAGTTTCATTTTGGCATTGTTTACATTTAGATTAAGCAAGTGAAATCTGAAACACTAAATTTGACTGTTATGCAAGACAAAAAAAATATGAGTTGTTAAGGCGAAGGCGTTTAACGATGTCCTTACTACCTTTCTGGGGCTTAAATGTGTCAGTTGCTGTCTATGCAGGGTCAGAAAGCTCTCAGATTCCATCAAAAGTATCTTAATTTGTGTTCTGAAGATGAATGAAGGTCTTAAGGGTTTGGAACGACATGAGGGTGAGTAATTAATGACAGAATTTTCATTTTTAGGGGGAACTATTCCCCCTTTAACATTTATTTGTATATAACAGATGCTAAGCTTATATGTAAATAGACAGATAGGCCTACTGAATAAATAAAACAGGTGAATATATCTTCCTGTCAAAACAAGTACGGTATATAAATATCTCCATTGCTTGTCGTGACACAAGTTCATTTACCAAAACCTGTTCTTTCCCAAAAGGGAATTGTTTTTGTTCAGCTTGGCAGGTGACAGGCTACAACAATACCAGGATTTAAGGCTTTGAAGTACATGCTTTTACTGTATATATAAAAAAAAATCCATGCCAACTTTCCCTCTGTACATAATAACAAACAAGAAAAAGATTTTATTGGATGTTTTATCTGAGTGAAAGTTGCTCATTCAGAGTCTGTACAGACACATGACCTCATCTGATCTTGAAACATTTCCTTCCCTTTTCTGTTGTCTTTGAGAACGCTCACCCTGGCCAATCTCGAATGTCAGTGAAGTCCCCTGAAGGTTATCTATGATGTCATCTGCGATGGGCTCTGATATTTACGAGCTCTTCAAATGACTGTGCCGCGGGAGGGAGATGCCACAAGGCCAGCGTCAATCTCTCATGTACACGTGTGCAGGGAAACAGGGGGAGAGCTGTTATTTACCAAACACAAACATTTACCATACTTTAACACCTTTAGAAAGTTTACAGGAAACCGGGTGAAAAAACAAATATTAAAAACTGTAAAAAGGGTTGCTGATCTATAATCATTTTACACAGATCACTGAAAACTGGGAAGAAAATAAAACAAAGTATCCCTATTGTTTGAGTCAGATGTGAAGTCCCCTCAAAAAAAGTAAAAATAAAATCTCAATATTGTTTTCTTGTTCTTCACTGCTGCACTTAGTCATTTGGTTGCTATAAATCTGTCATCTGGAGTGTTAAATGACAGATCGACTGTAAACTGCTTCAAGCTGTCAGGAATGTTTCATCGACATTTAGAAATGTTTTCATTTTAATCTTTTTTTTTAATCGCTTCTGCTCATCAAGCCTGCATTTATTTGATCAAAAATCCAGAAAAATGTTATATTGTGAAATATTATTTCAAAGTAAAATAACTGTTTTCTATGTTAATTTATTTTAAAATGTAATTTATTCCTGTGATTACAAAGCTGAATTTTCAGCGTCATTACTCCAGTCTTCAGTGTCACATCATCCTTCAGAAATTATTTTAATATGCTGATTTATTATCAATTTTGAAAACGTGTCGTGATGCTTAATATTTTGTTGGAACCTGCAATACTTTTTTCAGGATTCTTTAATAAATAAAAAGTAAAAAAGAACAGCTTTTATTTAAAATAGTCTTTTGAAACAATCGTTTAAAGGTTTGTGGTCAGTCAATTTTTCTTTTTTTTTTTTTTTTATTTGTTTTGTTTTTAAAGAAATTAATACTTTTATTCACCAAGGATGTGTTGGTGAATAATGATAAATAAATGATAATAAATAATAAATGAATAAATAGCAAAGACTTATATTGTTAGAAAAGGTTTCTATTTTGAATAAAGGCTGTTCTTTTCAACATTTTATTCATCAGAGAATCCTAAAAAAAGAATCACAAAAAAATGTTTCCAACACTGATAATAAAAGTAATAAATCGGCCAATCAGAATGATTTCTGAAGGATCATGTGCTGAAAATTCTGCTTTGCATCACAGAAATAAATTATATTTTTAAATATATTAAAATAGAAAACCACAATTTTAAATTCTAATAATATTTCACAATTTTACTGTTTTTTTCTGTAATTTTTATCCAATAAATGCAGCCTTGATGAACATAAGTTTTTGTTTTGTTATTGTTGTATAAAAGTCACTTTAAAGCTGGTAACTTTTTATTGTGCCTTCATTTCATTTTCACATTTTATGCATAAATTTTATCCTTGCTTTACATTTATTACTGTCAGCATTGTGGTGTAACTTTCACAACAATCTTTGGCCTTAATAAAGCGACAAAAGTGGCAATAAAGCTTAATGTAAAATGACTTGTGATGTCTGATGAAAACAAAGTTAAATCAAGTTAAATATCACTTGAGGACATACGTTTTTTGCATGTACATTGTTTCCAATCATGCTGATTTCAGTCATCACTAATTTTATTCAATTATGCAAAACGTCCGATCAGAGGTATGTATTTTCGCAGATCTTTATCCATGTTAATGTCAAATTTAGCTGAACCTCCAACTAGAACGTTTAGCATACAGATAACTAGCCCTACATACATTTGCCTGACATGAGCCTGGAGCATGTGTATAAAGTGTGATCGGTCAACCCACACACATTGACTTAAAGCTGTATATGTAATATACTGTAAAACAATACAGAAACCTTCCGCTGCATGTGCAAGCTTTTGCAGGCACATAAGGCTCATGGAGGACGTCTGGGCTTCATCAGGTTTCATGTGCAGGTACATAAATGGACCACAGGCCTTAACTGACTCAGATGGGGGGAGTCCCGATCGCTGCGTGGCCCGAGAACGGTGCTTCAGAGGGGAGCGATAGTGTAACAGCCCCCTCCACCACCATCAGCACCATCAGTAAGTTATCACTGAACTAAAAAAACACCCACGCGTTTTTGGAAAGACAGACTGGTTCCCAACACCTACAACCCCCGTGAATGATACGGGCTTCCCCTATGTGCCAAAGATGGAGGGATCCTTTTCAAGTGTGCATCTTTACAGAGAGTGAGTGAACAAAAAAAAAAACACATTTTCCATGAAAGCCACTGCTTACATAGCTGTGACATCCTCTGCTTTCCCCTGTAAACAAACCATTTCGGGGCCATAATGACTCAGCCACACAAAAACGTCCTAGTTTAAAACACCATGACTGACGACCTGCTTCAGTGCATTGAGGCTTTAAGTCGCCATGTTTACCAAAGACCGTAGCGTGTCTGTTAACATTAAACTCTGTTTTGTTTCATTACATACACACTGCAAAACTGAAAAATCTGGATTTGTAGTTAAAAATTTATTCTTTATTTTAGACTAACAATTTATACTCTTATATACAGTTGCGGTCATAAGTTTACATACCCCTTGCAGAATCTGCAAAATGTTGATTATTTTACCAAAATAAGAGGGATCATACAAAATGCATGATATTTTTATTTAGTACTGACCTAAATAAGATATTTCACATAAAAGTTTATAGTGCACAAGAGAGAATAATAGTTTAATTTATAAAAATGACCCGGTTCAAAAGTTTACATACGCTTGATTCTTAATACTGTGTTGTTACCTGAATGATACACAGCCGTGTTTTGTTTAGTGATAGTTGTTCATGAGTCTCTTGTTTGTCCTGAACAGTTAAAACAATCCTTCAGGTCCCAAAAACTCATTTTTGTGTATTTGAACCCTTTTCAACAATGACTGTGTGATTTAGAGATCCATCTTTTCACACTGAGGACAACTGAGCGACTTGTATGCAACTATAACAGAAGGTTCAAACTCTCACTGATGCTTTAGAAGGAAAAACAATGCATTAAGGGGGGTGAAAACTTTTTGAATTTTTGAAGATCAGGGTAGATTTAACTTATTTTGTTTTCTGGGAAACATGTAAGTAACTTCTGAAGGGCAGTTCTAAATGAAAATAAAAGATATTTGAGCAAAAATGTACACATCTTCATTCTGTTCAAAAGTTTACACCCCCTGGCTGTTAATGCATCATTTTTCACTCTGAAGCATCAGTAGGCGCGTTTCCATTACAGATTTGCGCAAAAGTTTGGCGATATTTTATAAATGTCGATAAAAAAAGTATTGAGAAATGACAACGTTTCCATTAACCGAAGTTGTGCGACTAAAACATGATTTGTTCCTCTCACGATAAGTTATGGCAACGGATTTTGGTGTGATTTGGACGGATTTTGGCTTTATTTAATCGAAAGAGGCATATGCGTGTATCTTTACAGAAGCAGCGTGTGGAGCCGCTTCAGAAACGTGTGCGGTGCTGCTGGAATAAACATAACATCAGCTCCGGTGACCGCGTCGGAGGTGTTAAACGCCGCAGATGCGTGCAGCATACACAGTCTAAGCATTAATATAAGGAAAAGCCCCTTATACTTGAGAACGGCTACGTATGAAGTGTTTCTTGGAGTTTATAGTACATTGAAGAATGACCATATGACTTTTTACATGTGCCATGTGACCTGTAAATGCGAAAAAGCCGTTTCCATTGCAGTTTTGCGAAATATTCCTTTTTCGAATTGCCTGAAAAACCACCTCATGCGAGTGTAAAAACGTTTCCGCGATATATGGAAGTTTTTGTGAAATTTACATGTTCGCAATTTAAATTTGCGCATCTTGAAGGGTAATGGAAACACGCCTAGTGAGCATTTGAACCTTCTGTAATAGTTGCATATGAGTCCTTCAGTTGTCTTCAGTGTAAAAGTGAACTTTGTGGGTTTTATTTTGAGAAACTTTCATGAGTTTTAAAGTATCAGTGGCATAGTGACTGCGATGACTACTGACCAAGATACAGTGGGTTGATGATGAAATGTAGAGGACCAAGGACAGAACCCTGAGGTACAACCTGTGAAAATTTTGGTCTTCTGATCTTTTACTGATAACTAGTCAGAAATAGTTTAGACACGTTGTTCAAACCTGTCTAACATGCTTTCTGAGGTACACAAAGAAAGAAAATTCCCTCACATGTCTAATAACAACTCAACTACAGGGGTGCGGGAAGACATTTTAGGTTGGGAGTGCTATATGCGGTGGTGGGTGGGGTGGGGTTGGGGTGATGATAATTTGGTGGATATTTAAAAATTCGTTCCGATTTAAAATTAACACCTAATGACGCTCTATGTCATAGTCCACTCAACTGCCACAGACTATATAGGAATTAGTGAATGAGTGAATAGGTGAGCGTTGGTGAGCAGCTCAGGACCTTTGACTTCACACAGGAAATACATTAGCCTAAGCCTTTAAACAACAAAAAATTAGTTTAAAAATTGTTTACGTCTCTCACACGTTGTAATCGGAAACAAATCTGAATGGTTAATAATATACATCTTGCCCACAGAAAAAAAACATTTCCTGCACCTATGCACAACTTTTTTGAATATGCAGTAGTAATGGGTTATTCATAACAGTTTATGAATTCACCGCTAGAGAAGACTTTGAGAATAGCACACGAGTTGAATAGACTACTTTTATGTTGCTTTTGCAGTAGATCAAAGATTTCGCAGAGATCAAAGTGTTATCAGTCTAAAAAAAGCGTAGGTTATATGGAGTGAATAAATTAATTGTTCTCGTGCTTGCTCTAACATTGTCATAAAGGAACATCTGGCATTATAGGTTTGTTTTACCACTGACTCTCAAACTCTTTCATTCCATCATTTTGATGACTGATAACATTTGTTCCCGAAAGCGCTGCATTGACACTGTAATTCTTGTGTGGGCAGAGAGCCGTTTTTACCCTTGTCATTTCTAAAACCGGCTCAAATTTAATGCTTTTAATACAATCATATTGTGAAAAACTTTGGTTGTTTCTGATGTCTATAACCATCAATGGCATGCAATTTACAGAAAATATGTCTGTTTCAGATTCAGATGGACTCCTGGTATCATTCAATGGCAGTGATCTTATTCATACTGAAGCATTAAATTGAGCTTTTTTATGATTTTGCCTTATCTGATTAGTAGTAGGAGGATAGGGTATTCACTGACCTTTGTTTTCACAGGAAATTGAAAAAATAACTTTAGCAGGACACAGACAAACAACCCACGCTTTATAAGATGCAGGAAATGACATCATAATTTAAAGCACTTAAAACCTAATTACTGAGGAGGCCTCATGAAGTGGAATTTAGGCCAGGTCAGAGTATTAGCAAGCAATGCCTGTGACCATTCTGCTTATAATCTTTTAAACATTATTCTTTCATTACCCAAGTTGTCTTCCAAAAGCTGCTAAGGTTTTCTTTCCAACATTGCCAACTTCATAAATCACTCTATATTTTTATCATGTTGTACAGTATGTGGAAAACAGACTAACAAAATTGAGGCCCTTTTTTGTATGAAAACCAATTTAACATTCTATTTTTTTTTAATGTGACTATAATTAGCCAAGGATTTCAGCAAAAAGAACAACAGTGAATGCTCTCCTTTAAAGGTTTGTGTCTTAATGTGCACATTTTGCATGAACAAGCTCAAAAGGAAATATAATATAGTAGTGTATAGTGATATATTATGATCACATATATGATGATATAAATTTATCACATATATAAAACCCCTTAAATTTGCAAACGCACATCTATATGATGAATTTGTATATGAATGATATGTTGCAGCCATATATGTGTGAAACATATCCATTACAGATACAAGTTACTTAAGGAAAAAAGCATTCAGTAACATAATCCAAGTGCCAAAAGTCTAAAGAAATGTAATCTGATTACTTTTGGATTACTTCATGGTCACATATGTAAATATAAACAAGTAAAAGCAATTATCATCATAAATGTAACTAAATAAACTCCAACTAAACTCTGCTCACATGAAACCAGAACACAACAGTAACACAGCAGTAATGTTTCTGCAACAGAAAAAACAACATGGGGGAAAAAGGTCTGATGTTTTTTGAATTGTGTGAATTCTGTGTGAAAATATATGCGCTTAAAATGGACAAAATTAAACACTTATTTCATAGATATATTGTCTTTCAATAATTCAAGCACTTTTTAAGTACCTTTTTTTAGTAATATTTCTATTTTCAAGGGTTTTCCAGGCCTTAAATTTTAAACAGTCAAATTCAAGTACTTCAAGCGCTTTAAGCACCTTGTACGAACCCTGTACTTTTTAACCACAAATGCTCATCTTGCGCTAGATCAGTGATGCGTGTCCACCGACATTACGCATTACATAATCACATTGGAAAGGTCAAGTATGATGTAGTCAGATGTACAAACCCAGTGAAATACTAACGCTTGACTTTGCACGTCTTTGTACGTTCGCTTTGTAAACACTGGGTTGGTACTTTCGCCTGTGTCATGTGTAACATTTCCAACTTGTACATATATATATATATTGTATATATATATTCTTTTTCTTTTTTAAAATGAGTGATCATTTCACTACATAAGACCCTTATTCCTTGTCTGGGATTGTGTAGAGCCTTTGAAGCTGCATTGAGACTGCACTTTGGACCTTCAACCCATTGATCCCATGTTATCATGTCGTTGTTTTTTTTGCCTGAGGAAAGAAAGATATAAACATCTCGGATGATATGGGGGGGGAGTAAATGATCAGAAAATTGTAATTCTGATGGGAACTAATCCTTAAAGTCAGACAGCAAACATGCAAAATATATAAAAAAAAATTCTGTGACAACTGCCCACTGCCATTTTGTTGTGAGTGATTGTGTAAAGCATGGCGTCAAGCTAAGTGCTGCTTACCTTGATGCAGATCAGTACAACATTATCAGAGCAATCTGCAGTTGGTTGAGGCAGACCGAAAGCTGTGGCATAAGAGAGTTGCAAACCAGAATGCTTGATACATGTACACTAGGGCACATGCCAGCTGTAGCCTGATCGGACTTGAAACCCAGAAGTCATAGACTCAATTCTCTGTACAGGCAGGAAATGTAGGTGGGGGAGTGAATGAACAGAACTCTCTTCCACACTCAATACCAACACTCAGCTTGATGCCACAATTTACGCAATCACTCATGATAAAATAGCGGTGGGCAGTTGTGGCCTAAGGGTCACAGAGCCAGCCATGTCACCGATGGTCACAGGTTTGATTCCCAGTACCGGCAGGAAATGTAAGTGGGCGGAATGAATGAACAGCGCTCTCATCCACCCTCAGTACCCACACTCTGTACAGTCATTCATGACAAAATGGCGTAGCAGTGGGTAAAAAAGTAATGAATTTATACAAATAAAGAATGAGCAAGTGTGTGTGTGCACTTTGATATCATACTGTTGAAATGACAATGATTTTATCCCATATATGTTATATCCCATATATATCCAATATGTTTTATTGTCAAAGAAAGTCAATACTTCTGGTAGATGTGCGTAGGATAATTCCCCTCTGTTTTCAGTGCAGCTAATCTCGGGCCAATGTGATCAACCCACACATTAATTAAACTATGAGAGGTGAGTCACTGCAAAACTGTCATTGCAACACTGTGAAGTGATAAAACTACGGAGTCATGTGAATTCTTACATTTTTATAATGTTATTTATATTGATAGGTTTTAACTTGTCAGGTCGCTGACAAATAAGCACTGATGAAATCCGAGAGCTTTCTGACCCTGCGTAGACAGCAACGGCCCAGAAAGGTAGTAAGGACATTGTTAAAATAGTTCATGTGACATCAGTGGTTCAACCATAATTTTATGAAGCTGCTGTTAGTACTCAAAGAAAACAAATATAATGACTTTATTTCCTTTAACAGTGGCCATGGTATTTTTCTTCCAGGCCTGGAGTGCAATATTACAGTCAAGAGATTGCTGAAAAAAAGTTGTCAACACTCCCTTCCACTAATGGGGAGTATGATTCTTTTCCAGCTAATTGTTTATTTTAATAATCTTATTTACATAACTGATTTACAAGTTTGTTTATGCAATCACATAATGACATCATGTCGACAAGTTCGTACTGTTTTCAGTTCAGTGAGCTCGTGGAGTAGCTGAATGAGCTGGTAAAAACCGGCATCGTAGAATCATACACTCCTGGATATTGACTCACTCGGAGTAGGAGTGTCTGTCAGGCACATCTGACAAAAAAAGTTTTGATTGAGCAACTGCTAGACCTGTGCTCACTCAAGCCACAGGCTATTTCAGTCTGATTCTAATTCAGTCCAAGTTCACTAAAACGAATTTGGATTTGTTTGTGAAACAGACATCACTACTCCGTCAGTATGCTGCCCTTCAATTGGTCAAGGCCATGTGTCTTTCATGGTTTGGCTGGAAATAAATGGAGAAATTGAGGATGGGAAGGAATCAAGATGCTGTGGAGTTATTAAAACTATTTTGAACTGTACTCACGATATTTGCACTGTCACATCTCATACACATTCTTAAAACAGAGTCTATTCTGTTTTAACGTGCATGTGTTCATTGTCTGATGAAGAGCGTCTAGACTCAAAACGTCAACTGTGGTGCACAAATATATTTCTACATTTGGCGTTATGACGTGCCCACTTTGATCTTCCTGTTTTCAATTATAGGTGCCACGTCTAGTTTAGGGAACTCAAAATGATGAAGTCATTTCAAATAATAAGGCTGCACTACGCTGTAAAAAATAAAAAACACAATTTCTTGAGTCAGCTTAAAATAATTTGTTACCATGCTGCCTTCAAATTTTAAGTTCAGTCAACTAAAATAAGTTTATTCAACTTGAAATGTTAAGTTGTACTAAGTAACAACTTAGATATTTGTGTTTGCTAAACTTAACAGATGGGTAAGTAACCCAGCTGCCTTAAAGCTGCCTTTTAAGTTGATTCAACTCAAATATCTAAGTTGTCACTTAGTATAATTTAACATTTCAAGTTTTTTTGAGTTGACTGAACTTAAAATTAAGGCAGCCAGGTTACAAATTATTTTAAGTTGACTCAACAAATTGTTTTTTACAGTGTACAAATAATCATTAGCTGTCAGTTCAACTGACTGAGCTTTACATTCATGTCATGCTCTATTATACTAGCTCTGTTCTGTTTTGCCTGATTATTTTCTTTTTCTTTGTATTTTGCTGTATCAATATGAAATGGACTACATACACTGCACAGCTGTGGTCTTCTTCTTTCACTTGTAATCCTTATAATACAACAATAGACTATAACATGATCATAATATTGCTGCTAAAAGCACTCACTTGAGCTTTTAGGTTTTTTGATAGTCTGCTGACAGTAATTTGTTAATAATTTTACACTTTTAAGTAGGGGTGGGAATCTTTTGGTATCTCACAATTCAATTCAAAATGATTCTTGGGGTCACGATTCGATTAAAAATCAATTTAATTTGATTTTAAATCACGATTCACAATTTTTCCTACATTTTGTGTGCACACTGGACATCAAACACACCAATACTTTAATACAAAAACACACCAGTCTATAGTATGGGTAGTCCTGACTCTGGAAATCAGTGTTTCCTACGAACTATTAACTTCATAATAAATCTAAAATATTGTACACTTCCCATTAGGGATGTGTCCAATTCTATCATGGTGTGTTTAGACAAAAAATGCCACTACGAAACCCCTACGAAACTTGAGATGGGAGAAAAAAATATATTTCAGTGCTTTCTCTAACAGTTATATCATTGGGTAATTATACTGTACAAAAATTACAGGCATCAGGGAGCCGTTACTAATATGCGGGGCATTAAAACCGCTTTTGAATGCTCATTTGTTTTACTTTCACTTTCAAGATTCACGATCACATGGAACGACAGTAGGCTTACCACATATTTTACAAGATTAGATGTTTGTCAGTGGTGCTCAGGATGTGCAAATCATTCACCATCATCCTATCTGTCATCTCTTCTTACTCCGTTTATGTGGTAAGTGAAATATGTACTCTAATATAACAGGCTACCGCTAGCGCAGCTAACCATGTCCCTTTTGTAGCTCTGTAGAATGCGTTGTTCATTTTCCGTCCCTTTCTGAATACTTCCCATAATACCAAAAGGTCAATAATTAATATAATATTTTTCCAAACACTTGCCCTCGCTGAAAATAGGGCAGGATGTATGTTTTTCCTCCTCTATTGCTGTTACGGTTTTGTTCCAACAACATCATGCTATTATTATATTAACTAGAAAATCGATTTTGCAAATCGCTTGAACACTGAATTCAAATATGAATCGATTTTTTCCCCCACCTCTGCTTTTAAGTTTGATTTTGCTGTTCAATGTTTAAGAGTTGATGAAAATAATGTCACCTCATTGTACCCTGTTTTTGCAACTGAGTATTATCGCTTTCATCACAAACAGAAACCGTGCACACTGAGTACAATGCATATTAATTAATCAAAAATTGTTTGCAAAAAAATTCACAAAACAATACAAAATAGAGTCTTCAAGCAATGAGGATGATTTTGTTGTCCTCTCTCTTCTTAAAAAGAGAAAAAGAAAGAGGAACCATTGGGTTCATCCAATCAATTATGCAGTGAAAAAGGAGAGTTCCACCTCCTTATCAAGGAGCTGCCATATTATCCCAAACAATTCAAAGTTTGCTTTCGTGTTTTGCAATCAGTACTGGAGCCACATATTAACAAGAAGTCCACCACTTTTCCCGGAACCAACTGATCCGAGACTGACTGACAAAAACATTTATTAACCAAAACTATTCATTTTAGCATTTAAAACAATAGGGCCCTACAATCATTTTTTTTTTCTTTTTTCAGAACATTTTGTGTTAATGTGTGCATTAAACATGTATTTATTTTTAATCAAATGAAAATTAAACCCTTTTATTTTTTGGCAAAAAAACAGAGGTTTACTGTTAAAAATAATACATGGAAGAAAATTTGTGTGAATATTCTGATAAAAAAAGTATAATAATTGTAGATTTTTTTTCTACAATTAAGTGATTAATCTGGTTGTAATATTTGTTTTTATCATTTAATTGCTTTATTTAAATTGGCCAGAAATAGAAATTGTACTGTACAAAATTAATACAAGAATAACATATTTCTGTTACACTTTTATTTTGACAGGTTGCCCTGAAGTTTCTGTGTGTATACAGTATGATATCATGCTAGTTTTCTCAAATGAAATGGTAAAATTCACATGAAAAGTTCATGTGTTCATATCGTCATATAGTGAGATGCAGAGGCCGAAAATTACAGGAAGCCTCACGTGTGCTTCAGTATTGTAGTAAACAAAACCGTGTTTCGCCATTAATACACAGAAGAAACATGCAGGATTCTTATCTAAACCGTCTTTTTGCATTTTTTATTCACAGACATTAGTCCATATCGCAATTTGAATTAAGCGACAGACCCGATTTTGATTTATTTATCCAAAAATTTACAAATTTCATGGCATTCAGTGCTATAGAGTAAATTCCATTTTTATGAATGGACTCCATGATCCCGTCCGCATTTCGGAGAAATTGTAGATAGGCATCCATGTAGAGACAAAAATGACATAAATGTTCTTAAAGGGGTCATCGGATGCCCATTTTCCACAAGTTGATTTGATTCTTTAGGGTCTTAATAAAAAGTCCATAACATGCTTTGGTTAAAATTTCTCAATGGTAGTGTAAATAACACCTTTTTTACCTTCTGGTTTTTCTGGTTCTGGTTGAGACTGCTTTAAATGTTAATGAGCTCTGCTCACCCCGCCCCTCTCTTTGTGGAGTGACGAGCCTGTTTACTTTAGCTGTGTTTAGCCGCTAAACTTGCTAACTAGCATGTTATTAGGAAAGACGATTGCAGAGATTCATAAAAAACCCTTAAACTGTAAGTGAAGCTGGATCACAAATGATTCGCGCGAACATAAATGGATATATGTAGATCGGGAGGCGCATTCCATTCACACACAAACATAATCCGCTGCATCTTCAGGAGAAACACTGGGATGCAAAAAAACAGAAAATTGAACTCAATCCAAATTTTTTTATGCCGGATGAAAGTTTTGGAGGTAGTGTTTAAACATGATTGACAAAACGTGAGGTCGTATTTATTTTTTAATGTGTGAAAATTTCAGACAAAAATTTTGGACCTTTAAAACAAACCTTTTAACAACTTCATTGGCAGTCACTGACTGTTTATCGTTTTATGTAAGTTACGGATGCACACAAAAAACCACATACTTTTTTAAGTACTGGGGTGATGTGTAATGACTGGTGTATAAATTTCCTTCTCCACTTCCTGTGAAATATGTTCAAAGTGAACATATTACTCCCTTGGAACTAGAATCTCACTTAGTCAAAATGTCCTTTGAAGCGGACTTGTTGGAATGTAACACACCTATGATTTCAGTTTAATTCTAAGGGTCAGAACAAGGAAGAAAAGAGTCATACGAAACCTAATTATGCGAGAAACCTCAACCAACGTTCTAAATGGAGCTCAGGAGAAAAAAGACTAGAAATATGTTAGATGGCCCCTTTACACGACATGCCATTTTAAATGTGCTTAAACAGTTTTGCAAGAATGCAAATGCAAATACAAAAAAACAAATAAAATTCACTTGCTCTCTCTCTAGGAATAAAGTTGGCATTCCTCTGAAAATGGCTTAGTAGACCAGGAGAGATGCATTATCTTCATGTAAATAGGTGCAGGTAAGTCTGCAAAAGGTATCCGCTTAAGCTTCTGGCAAAACAATGTAAACATCTGTGGCCAAGGCCTAGACAGGATGTTACAGGGAGGTCACAGGATATCAGCTGACCTGTGTGGTAGAGGGCTGCTCAGACAAGACAGGTTTTTTTCTGAAGTGAGATAGGGGCAGAATAAACAGGAAGGCATATACACCACCTCTGTGTTGTTTTTTCAATCAGTTGCATCAAACTTGGAGTGGAAAACAGTTCTAAGACCATTATGAGTGGATGACATCGTAGGAAAGCAAAGGAAAAAGGACATGCTTTTTTTATTTTATGATATTTTTCTCGTAACGCCTCGCACGGAGTGGAAATTGGACATCCTGTGACGCACATAATACCACTAAATTTCCCAAATTCATCAGAACGGAAGATTAAATGTCAGATACGTACCATTGATTATTTGATTTATAATCCGAAGTAGCGGTTTTGATAAAAGTATATTTTATTACCTGATATTCACTATCAGTATAATGTTAATGGGATGTATAAAGTTTACATGAGATTAGAAATGTTGCATGATAACGGTTGACTTACATCATTTCTGCTTTGGATTATTATACAAGCTGTGAAATATAGCTCAGTATTACAATACAATGAGTCAAAAAAAAAAAAACCCTGTAAATTTAATGGTTATTTTAAACGGCTGCTGCTAAGGGAAGATGAATGATGTGTGTTACATAACACTTTCTTTTATTTTTAAATTGGCTTGAAATTGAAATAGAAAAATAGCCCCCTTTTTAGACATTAAATTGATCGACTGTAAAGACTTTTACAATGTAAATCAATTAAAAAAAAATGATGAAAAATCATTAATAAAAAAGAATGCTTATATTAAGTTAATAAAAATTAAAAATATTAATATACAAATATTAAGTTCTCAACATTAATAACTAATCAGCATATTAGAATGATTTCTGAAAGATCATGTGACACTAAAGACTGGAAAAATGATGCTAAAATTCAGCTTTGCGCAATAGGAATAAGTTATATTTTAAAATACATTTAAATAGAAAAAGAAAAATTTTAAATTGTAAAAACATGCAATATTACTGTTTTTCCGATCAAATAAAAAAAATGCAAAAAAACTTGCAAACATCAAACTACTGAACGGTAGTGTAGGGTGAATCCACGCAAAGATGCCCATTTTTGGTCAAACTTTCCTCTTCCTGCCTTTGTCAACTCTAAGGTCCAGCTGTGATGTTTTCATTTAAATTCGGTTCAAATGTTATGTTAATTATTATACACGTCATTTATAAAATAATCAGTGAATGTCAGTTTATTTAATGAATTTGAGTAAGGTTAGTTAGAGATGTAGCCACAATCACCAGGGTTGAGCACGTACAATCAAGCTTAAGAGGCTCAGTTTACCTTATATATGCACGATAAATCACTCCAATTTTGAATTCATGCCAAATGAAGAGAATGAAAAGTGTCAGAAAGGATGATTCTGTACACAGAATAGGATTGAGTTATTCACATATTTTATTCGGTGACAACTTATTATGTGATGTTTCTTTTGTAAGCTGTGTACATTTTGGGCCTTGGACTGCAAAAACGTTCAAGCTCAATATGTCAGAAGTGATAGAACCTTATAATTCTAAGATGACGACATGCTTATTCTTAAATGTTTTATTTCCTTTTTGGGTTTACATGTATGCGCATATTTTTTATTTTTTTTTAAGATTAATAGTTTTTTAAGACATTGTTAGATGCCAGTGTTTCCTGTCATATTTATGCAAACATTTGATTTTAAAACCAGTATCATAGCTATTAAACTATTTCTTGTTATGATTTAAAATCCGTATTTAACCTCAGAATGATCTCAAATTAAATAAGAGGTGTTAAGTCTAAATTTGTGTGGCTGTGCTTTAAATTAAATTATTACACAGCTCTGTGGAATACTTCATTCTGATTGGTCAGTTATGACATTCCAAGGTATGTTATTCCCCGATAACAACTGGTAAAAGCAAATAACTCAGACTCATCCGGATTCATTAGACTCATCATAAGTCGGCGCTATATGCTTGATAGTTTTTCTTGGTGGAAGCTTTGCGTTTGGTTAGCTAATAAAATATTAAAACTCAATATTAACAATTCAATATTATGTGTACAATTGCTTAATTCTGTCAACTTGCCACTTGCTAGCAACTAATTTCTTCATGGAAGCTTTGCATTCAAATATTTCAACTCAAACCAGTGTTTCGTGTCAAATTATTTACTTTTATGGCAAGCAGCTGTGTTATAAGTCGGATAATGTACATCCAGCCAGTTGCTATCGTAAAATAAAGATATATATTATCCCTTACTTCTTATAATCTTATTTCAAGTGCTAAAGGATTTTGAAAGTCTTACAGTAATCTTACAGTAATTGCCCAAGCCTAATCCTAACATAGAACGACTCAGTTTGCATTCATTCACGTGATCAGTCGATATGACAGGCAGCCCCTCCTGGTAGTGTGATTTATATAGTATCATTTCTAATGACGCCTGATTTGGAGTACCAGCACGCACAAAAAAGTGCCAGTACGCAGGAGGCTAAAATACAGAAGTGCCTGTGTTGTGCCCATTTTCGACCCCATCCCCACACCCAACCCTAAACCTAACAAAACTGTGTACCAGCCCACTTCAAGCACTGGATAAACCGTGGTAATTTTAGTATCAGAACATGCTACTCTGCATGTTACATCATGAGTCACAATTATTACTTTATTTTTCCTGTAAAATGACAGTTTACTGGAAAAGTTGCACTTAACAGACCAGCTGTTGTCTTCATTATCTTGCTCTCTGCACGCAATACAAGCCCTCGTGCGTGTGATCATTCCCACATTCTCAGGCTCGATCTTATCTCACCTGTTTATTATCACTAATTATCACTAACATCAACATTCCTATTCACTTAATTTTATCTGCTTTGAGGACAACACGATCGTTCTTATTCATCATTACGTGTGACTGAGTGGGTCAAGTATGGACAACCCTCCAACAAATCACTTGTGTATGCAGCTAAATCTTCGCGCTACATGATTAATATTATTGACACCAGCAGCTTATTCTTAGTGCTTTTTATATTGTTTTCAGCAGTGGTGGGGGTACGCATTACAAGTTACTTTTTCAAATGTTTTCCCATTTATTGACTGACAGCTCTCCTGTCCCCACGTTGAGAGAAATTTAGTGGAGAGGCATTGTGTGAACATAGGCTGTGTAAACATGATGCTTACTGTAATTCGAGACTAAATGTGACCCTGGACCACAAAACCAGTCATAAGTGTCAATTTTTCAAAATTGAGCTTTATACATCATCTGAAAGCTTAATAAATAAGCTTTCCATCGATGTATGGTTTGTTAGGACTGAACAATATTTGTCAGATATACAACTATTTCAGTATATGGAATCTGAGGGTGCAAAAAAATCAAAATATTGAGAAAATCACCTTTAAAGTTGTCCAAATTAAGTTGTTTGCAATGCATATTACTAATCAAAAATTAAGTTTTGATATATTTACAGTAGGACATTTACAAAATATCTTCATGGAACATGATCTTTACTTAATTTCCTAATGATTTTTGGCATAAAAGAAAAATCTATAATTTTGACCCATACAATGTATTTTTGGCTATTGCTACAAATATACTCCAGCGACTTAAGACTGGTTTTGTGGTCCAGGGTCACAAATGTAAACATACATTAATTCATCTCACACAAAAACATTCTAATTACTAAAGTTCTATCATTAAATAATGCTTGACTAAGTGTTAAGAGTGTACTTTCATACAATACTATTTAAAAAGCTGTGACATTTATACATACATGCATATATATATATATATATATATATATATATATATATATATATATATATATATATATATATATATATATATATATATATGGGTCAAAGATGTTAACATGTCTACATCAAAAGAAATATACAAAAGTGATTTATGTCCATAGAAAGCACATTAAATGTAAGTAAATTGTCTACTTTTAAGGTTTCAAATAAGTTTTTGGAGAATAAATGTTTTAAATGAGTAAAAAAGTCCTACTAACAAATGCAAATGTAGAATTACAACTAATTAGTATTTGGGGTGAAAGTAATTAGTGTTTTAATATGTCATAAATTGTAGATATGCTTGACAAAATTGTTACACTGAATGACATTTTAGTGGGTGTCTTCTTAGGGGAAAATGTATGATGTATATATTTTTTGCTCAGAAAAACAAAAACAAAAATGAAATTACATTAAACAAAACATTTACTTTTTTTTTTTTTTTTTTTTTTTTTTTTTTTTTTTTTTTTGGAATAACTGTTTAAAGCAGTATTACACTTATTGTTAAACCCCTTTTCGTCTTTTCCCCATATATAAAACAGTATATCAGCCTGGTGAGTAAAAATGTACTTGATGTTTAAGAGCACAACTAATTATATTGTAATTAAAAAATACAAAAATTCCAAAAAAAGTCTTTTTAATTAATTAAAAATCAAATTAAAAAGACGTTTTAATTACAAAAATGATGTTATTGATAACTATTTCTTTGCACTGCAAATACATATTCTCTTTCTCTTATGCAGTTCCCACACTTTTCATTACAAACCCATAGTGCTATTTTTTCTAAAATCTTTGCTTGCGAGTTGAAACTAAGTTGAAAAAAGTTTAAACTATTGTACAAAGTGAGAGTGGCCAATAGAAACAGGTTTCCATTGTGGTGCATAATTACCGCCCACTGAAATACAGTTTCACTTGCAAGCAGTTTTTAATTTGCAAGCAAAGATTTACACGGAAAAAAAGACAGTAGAACAGAGAGCAAAATGTATTGTGTGTAGCGTACTGAAAGGTGTGGGAACTCTATAAATGAAAGAGAATATTTGTTTGCAATGCAAAGGGTTTTGATATCAATTACTTTCAATTAATTATTAATTATTAATTAATTCAATCAATTATTTTTGCAAGTAAAAAACATATATTTGTAATTTTTATTCATTTATTTATTTTAATTACAATATAACTAGTTTTCCAAGTTGCTGAACACTTAATTTGATGTTGGCAATGATATTTATGTGGGACCATAACATTTCCAGTAATTACTCTTCTCATACGGTGTAACATAGGTGACCACAAAACCAGTCATAAGGGTCATTTTTTCAAAATTGAGATTTATATATCATATGAAAGCTGAATAAATAATCTTTCCGTTGATGTATGGTTTGTTAGGATAAGACAATATTTGGCCGAGATACAACTATTTAAAAATCAGGAATCTGAGGGGGCAATAAAATCAAAATATTGAGAAAACTGCCTTTAAATTTCTTCAAATAAAGTTCTTAACAATGTATATTGTTAAGTGTATATTGTTACAAAATATCTTCATGGACACATGATCTTTACTTAATTTCCTAATGATTTTTGCCATAAATGAAAAATCAATAATTTTGACCCATACAATGTATTTTTGGCTATTGCTACAAATAAACCCCAGCGACTTAAGACCGGTTTTGTGGTCCAGGGTCACATATAATCATAGTTTTATATGCAAGGCTGAACTATCTCCCATGTTTCTGTTAAGAACTCATAAACAAGGAAATGGTGCGTACCCAAGAACTGGGAAGTATGCCAATGCTTGAGCAGGTAGAGATTTCTAGTTCCCTCTATGTCAGTCACTACGAGTTATGTCGTGACGACATTAGGGCGGCGCGCTGCCTCCTCACTCTCGCCAACAACGCCCCCCTTTGCCAGTAGCCAAGAGACTGCAGTTCAGGAATGCAATCCCTTCCCACGCATCTCTGGCCAGTCCCTCCAGTGGGAGTTTTACAGCCTCTACTTCGTACCCAAAAAAGGTGGTGACCTTCGGCCAATCCTGGATCTGCGAGTCTTGAATCAGGCCCTACGCAGGCTTGCGTTCAAGATGTTGACGCGGAAACGCATCATCAGATGTATTCAGTCCCAGAATTGGTTTGCAGTGGTCGACCTGAAGGACGCTTACTTTCATGTCTCGATTCTTCCTTGACACAGGCCGTTCCTAATGGTTACGTTCGAGAGTCGGGCATGGCAGTACAGGGTCCTCCCCTTCGGGCTGTCGGGGGGACCGTGTCTTTACCAAAACCGCGGAGGGCACCCTTGCCTCAGATGGGAAGTGAGCATCAGGATCCTCAACTATCTCAACGACTGGCTCACTATGGCCCGGTCATGGGAACAGTTGTGCGATCACAGAGACCTGGTGCTACAGCACCTCAGCCAGTTGGGGCTTTGGGTCAACTGGGAAAAGAGCAAACTAACCCCTGTACAGAGAATCTCTTTTCTCAGTATGGAGTTGGACTCGGTGAGTACGACAGCACGTCTCACTGTCGAGTGGGCCCAATCAGTGCTGACCTACCTGAGTTCCTTCAGAGGCAGGACAGTTCAGACCGCTGAAACAATTTTAGAGGCTCCTGGTGCATATGGCATCCACAGCCGCAGTCCACGTGCTCGGATTGCCTCATATGAGGTCACTTCAGGGCATGGCGCCACGATACACATCGAGTGACCCTCACTCTGTTGTGTCGCCATTTATTCAACCCCTGGTCGTACCTTGTTGTTCTCTGGTCGGTCCCGGCATGCAACGGGCAGGCAGCCTCGGGGTCCTGAACAGGGCCTTGACTGCTTTGGCACATCAATTGCCTAGAGTTGTTGGCAGTGCACCTAGCCTTGTGGCAGTTCCAGTTGGTGCTGCAAGGCAAGCACGTGTTGGTCCGTACAAACAATACTGCAGCTGTATCATAATCAACCATCAGGGAGGTGTACGATCACATGTCGCATGTTAAAGCTTGCCCGCCATTCCCTCCTCTGGAGTCGGACGCGGCTGAAATCGCTGCACGCTGTTTACATCCCAGGGGAGCTCAATCGTGCAGTGGACGAGCACTCACGACACCTCACGTTCCCCCGGAAAATGGCGACTCCATCCCCAGACGGTCCAGCTGAACCGAAACATTGTGGTTCTTGGCCACTTTGCCACTTGACTAGTAAGTGACATTAATAAAAGATTTTTGAGGATGAAACCTGTGTGAGCATCGCATCAGCAGGGTTTACAAGGCAAAGAACTTCATCTGAACACGATCTTTGTCTGCACACTGCAGTATTCAAGAGGCAGAGAACCTCATCTGTACATTGCATGGAAGAGGCAGAGAACCTGTAAACTTCATTGCAAGATTTAAGCAGAGAAAGACTGGAAACAGATGGATTAAACAGGTGGCGTTGATATGTTTGAGGTAGCTTTGATCATCTACCTTGATGTTCAGACCAGCGACGTTGGCCGTGCTCAACCCGGGTAGAGAGCAGCCTTCATACAATAGGTCACAAGAGACTTGAGCTCATCTCTCTTCATGTACCGTCAGACAAGTGAGTACAACCATTAGCTCCTGCTGCTTATATAATATATTAGATAAAAGTTTGGAGGTGGGACAGTTGAGTGGTAAATGGAAAGCTCAAAAAGCATCTCAAGCTTCAAACACTAAGGCCAAAATCATTTCCAACATACATGCAGAAGCAAGTTCTAGTTCTAGTTTGCTGAGGAAGACTATTTTGAGTGGGCTGATCGATTGATAGATCTTCCATAAAAGTTGCTAAAGCCAGTATATGTTGTACAGGGAGATTTTTGCCATAAAAGAAAAATTAATAATTTTGACCCATACAATGTATTTTTGGCTGTTGCCACAAATATACCCCAGCGACTTAAGACTAAAGGTTTTGTAGTCTAGGGTCACATATATGCTCTCCGTGATCATTTTTGTGATAAAACTAATGACATAGCTTAGCTCTCTGTGAATACAGTCAGACACAGTGGTTGTTTTAGCCACATTAGCTGTACAAAATGCTAACAAGAACACCCAGGAACGCGATTCGGAAACATTCAGAAAATATGAGGCGATTCTTACACTTCAGCTTGTTAGGTTATTTTTAATATCTATTTTCCCAGGAGTTGGGTAGTTTTAATGCACTCTAAAATGCTGGGTTATTATTATTATTATTTTTTTTTTTTTACTCAGATGCTGATTTCAGCTTGTTGGGTCATTTTATTGGGTTATTTCTAATATTTATTTTCCCAGGTGTTGGGTAGTTTTTCTCCACTCTAAAAAATGCTGGGTTATTTTATTCTAATTCCCAGCCCCCTGGTAGTTTTTCTGTGCTCTAACAAATGCTTGGATATTTTTTATAACCCAGATGCTGGGTTCAGCATATTGGGTCATTTTATTGGATTATTTTTAATATTTTTACCCTGGTGCTGGGTCATTTTTCTGCACTCTGACAAATGCTTGGTTATTTATTTATTTTACCCAAATGCTGGGTTCAGCTTTTTATGTCATTTTATTAGATTATTTTTAATATTTTATCCAGGTGCTGGGTAGTTTTTCTTCACTCTAAAAAATGCTGTTTTTTTATTTACTCAATTACATTTACCCACCCCTATCTCATCCAAGATGTTCATGTTTTTCATTCTTCAGTCGAAAAGAAATGAAGATTTTTAAGGAAGACATTCCAGGATTTTAGTGTATCCATATAGTGGATCAAAGGGTTAAAGGTCCAAACTGCAGTTTATCAAAGCAGCTTCGAAGGGCTCCACACGATCCCAGCCGAGGAAAAAGGGTCTTCTCTAAACAATGGGTATAGCGAAACTATCAGTCATATTCTAA
Source organism: Labeo rohita (assembly GCF_022985175.1). Classification (NCBI taxonomy): domain Eukaryota; kingdom Metazoa; phylum Chordata; class Actinopteri; order Cypriniformes; family Cyprinidae; genus Labeo; species Labeo rohita. Next base: position 8,351,519 of record NC_066888.1, on the reverse strand, counting down.
AAAAAATATATATATATGTATATATACAAACTGCACTGAATGCACTGAAACTGTAATTTGGACCTTTAAACCGTTGGTTCCCATTGAAGTCCACTATATGGAGAGAAATCCTGGAATGTTTTCCACAAAATCCTTAATTTCTTTTCGACTGAAGAAAGAAAGTCCTGAACATCTTGTATGAAATGGGGGTGAGTAAATTATCAGGAATTTTTTTTCTGGAAGTTAACTAATCCTTTAATAGGCAGCAAATTAGCCATTTATTGAGCCAACAGTTCACCATAAAAGTTCGACCATAAGATCTTGCTCATTCTCCTGGACCGCAAATGAGATCATCAAAATCTTTCTAGAAAAATTAGCTGGGCGATGATAACATTGTACGTCAACAATTGACTCATTCGTGTCTATTTCATCTGTTTATTTTTATTTTTATCTAAGAACCCACTGAGTAATAACATTGTCCACTTGGTATTTTTCTCAGGGGTCAATAAGGACAAGTGTGAAACTCATTTTTAGAGAGCAAACAAGAAGAAACCAAAAGTAGCTGCAGTTATTGCATCACCTTTATTGTGTCAGTCTGCACACTCACACACAATTTATCTGCCAGGAATTTATTGTTACGTCATACCCTCATGTGCTAGAGTAAGCATGTTAGACAAGGATATTACCTGACTGACTACACAAATATTTCTTTCATAGCTCTGCTTTGCTGTTGGCCATTTAGTATAAGCACAACTTAAAGCAAATGAGTATACCATCATTTAAAGAACTGTGTGAGCCATATTTTCTAACACTTTAACGACTTTGTCTATTTTTGGTATAAGGAAGTAGACGTGTGCGCTATTCTAGCGCTGCATATTCAAGGCCAAATCAACGAGCCAGACGATGTCTGCAGGAAAACCGAAAGTCAACGGTCAAATGACTTCCTGTTTCTACTAGTCCTTCAGTGTTTCAACTAGGATTGACCTGGAAAGTCATGAAGTCATGAAGACATGGGGAACTTTTATAACACTAACCCATAAAACTTGTCATAATGCAGTTAGAATACAAAGGTGAAGGACAGATTATACTGCCAGTCTAATTGAGAATTGTAAATGAAAAGCTTCAAAACAAAATCACAAATCATATATATATATATATATATTTATTTATTTTTTTCCTCAACTACTGACGAAAGAGTGGAAAACACCTGTCTGTCTAGTCTAAGGATGGTGTTTACAAAACACATACTCTACACCAACATTATTATATGATTGTTCGGGATGAATCATATTCAGAGATAAATTAAAAAAACACTTAGCACAGACACATGATAAACAGATGAAGGAATACGTCATTCTTGCGCAGTTCTGGGATAATTTGGAAAAGTTCTGACAAGAGAACTTTGATAAAAACGACACATTGGTAAGAAAATAAGATCTTATCACTGAGTGAGGTAAAACTGGGTCACACTATGAAAAACAACAATAACGAAAGACGTCTATGAACAAACAATGGAACAAGACCCCTTAAGCATAAATGAATTTTCAAATCCACACATGCGGAACTATTGATGACATTTAGGATAATGATTCCTTGGAAACTTGAAAGATTTTGCTCAATGTTAGATCTTTCCAACACATCAAGGATACCCCTTTTGCTGATCCTAATTCTCTCCATCACTCATCCTCAATAGTAAAACCTAAATCTTCTTCCCATGCTTTCCTGATTAAACTTGTATCACTGTCCATCTGGCTATTTATTTCCTATAATATGTCATGCTTTCTTAAACACCCAAAACTGGGAAAATGCTTTCAGACATAGTCTCTAATTTGTAAGTACCTAAAAAGAGAGAACTAAGTATCTGAAACTTTGATTGTAGCTCTTTAAAGGAATAAAATTACCACTGAAGTAGATTAAGCCGATATGTCATATTTCCTTCTGCTTTCAAACTGAAAAAGCATAGTTGACCTTAAAAAAAACTTTAATTTCTTTTTGACTGAAGAAAAAACTGATGAATTATCAGGAATTTTATTTCTGAACATGAGCTAATATAGTAATGCTGTCCAAGTTCAGTAAGTTTTGTTATACCAAAGAGATTGCAATAGAAAATGACTGTATTCTGTAGTGTTGCAACATTAAAATAGACACATCCCCCCTTCCACCCTATCCCCCCCTTCCCCCTCTCATAAATAAATAAAAACATTTCATATAAAATGTAAAATGAATAAAGAATGAGGATTTGCAAGCCAACATGCTTTCGTAAGGCAAATAGTTTAATAACGTGTGTAATGAATACAAACATGTTGTACAGTGTTGAACAGTAACTGAAAAGTTGTGGACACCATAGGTGTCAGTACAAACAGTTAATAAATTTCAAACCAAAAGGAAATAATTTAATTCAAATACAATCAGCACTTATCTAAAAGTAGATTTGTAAATGATCCATAAAATAAGTGATTTATAAAATATTTAAATACACATTAACTAAACCACACTCACACCAATGAACAAACAAAAGCACTACTGAACTCCACTGATGAATTCTGCATGAAAGCATGAACATTTTTGCTTAACCAAAAATTCATAAATTTTTGAGAATCAGCGTTGTCAGGACCTCTCTGAGCTCAGTGACGTTGATAGTAGCTGTCTGTTCATTCAGATGCAGCTATGTGTGTGTGTGTGTGTAAAACTATTATGTGTAAATCTTTATAAGATAAAGAGAGGGTTTTCCCCTTGGGCCGGATACCAGCAACAGCTTGGATGTATTCTCCTTCTCATTGTAGTCAACGGTGCTGCGGATAAATGTGGAGTTCAGACAAATTCTCATCAATTTCCGATTCACAGTTGAGTTTTACACTTAGTCTTGCCCCTTCCCAAAGTATTACATGATCTTTACGGAATATCTCGGAGACATTTTGTTTCAAGACCTCACAGATAGTGGTATTATGCGGTAGTGTCTGAAGCAGCTTGAATGAATTCTGGCACATATTCACATCTGTTTTTGTGAAGACCTTGCCAAAGATCACATATTCCTGAGTTCTAGGTGCAGTGAAGGTTGTGTTTGTTCCTGTGAAGAGAAACAGAGAGCCTCACGGTTAGGTTATGGCTTTTAGAATTAGCACTCTTCTTCAAAAACATATGAACCTCATTCACTGAGAATATGAATACGAAAATCACACTCACCAATGAACCTGACACGCCAAACCTCCTTAGGGCAATCCTGTAGAATGCAAACAGCAAATTAAACTTAATTAACTGAACTGAACAACTGATCATATTGCAGTTCCATTATTTGGACTACAGATTTTTACTGAAGACCTTCCTCTAAGATGAGGAAGCAATTCATGCTTTTCATTAATATCTTAGCTCCAAAGGGACAGTCCACTCAAAAATGAAAACCGTCAGCTCACTGTCAAAAGTTTTCACCAGTTTCAAATTAAAAACTTAAGTTTAGCAGCTGTCTTAAAATTTTAAGTTAAATCAATTTAAAAGTACAAATAATGTCAATGTATAAGTTAAAGCAACTTAACAGTACAAGTTATTTTAACTCATTTTATTGTAGTGAGTTGAAATGACTTGAAGTTTAAAGTTGATTTAACTTCAAATTAAGGCAGCTGCTGAACTTAAGTTTTTAAGTTGAAACTAGTAAAAACTTTTTCAGTTTTTTACTGACCCTCATGTTGTTCCAAACCTGTATAAGTTTATTCTGCTGAACGTGAAAAATATTCTGAAGCGTGTTTCAACCATTTTTGTTCACATCATAAAATTCCGTCTGGTCCAAAACAAAATTTGACCCTGACATTAATCACACAAAGGCATTTTTCAAAAATATCTTCTTTTGTGTTCCACAGCAATAACCGTTTGGAGCAACATGAGGGTGAGCAACATGATGTTTTTTGGTATCATTGCTGTTTTAGGACTTTGCCTTGAACCAAGTATCATAAATACAAAAAGACCCTCTTTACCTGAAACAGCTTCATCCAGATGATACCTCCAGTCAGCGCCAGCACGAGGACCACCAGTATGCCCACAAGGACCTGGAGAAGAGCGTAGGAATAGACCTGTTGCCTGAGCTGGTAGCTTTTCACAGTAGTCCTCAGAGATTCCTCAGAGCGTTCCACATCACAGATGAAGGGAGTTGTTGCCATGCTGAATGAATGAGTGAGTGTGGTGCTGAATGAGCATCTCCCTGTAGTTCAAGCCTCTTTTTATGCCAGGGATCTGCCCACTCAAGAGAGTTCCCTTACTGAAACCAGACAAATGGCAGCATGCTGCTATGGCATGCTTCCAATGTGCCGGGACAACAGAGAGAGAGGGAGTTGGGATTACCCAAACCACCCACGCACATGCTTGCAGGCATATGCAAGAACAATCAGGAACTCCAGTACTCGAATCTCTCTCCAGCACAGAAGAGAAACTCTTTTACACACTTTTACATCCCTTAAAGCGTTTTATGGTGCAATAAATATAACCATCCAGCGGTTCACCTTTAGACCTGAGCGTCTTCACAAACCCGGTCACAGGTGTCAAACTGTGTGATTTCCCTACCTTAGCGTATGGAAAATTATGCAAAGTTGAGCGGGGCCAAAAATATATGAAGGCCACAATATTAAACTTTGTAGCATCTACAAGAGCTTTTTCTGTTACTATTTATGATGTCTTACTGAATTTTTAAGCATAAAAATTTAGATGGACGGATAGAAACTTTTAAGATTTCTTTGAAAAGATGTTTATTTGTGATGAAGTCTTGTATCTCACTATAGCTGTGTAACAACATTTTACAACAAAGCATTTTTCTTCCACAGTCTGCAATACAGTTTCTCACCCATCCATCTGTTCTCCAAAGCCTTCACAGGATATATGTGACCCTGGACCACAAAACCAGTCTTAAATACCACAGGTATATTTGTAGCAATAGTCAACAATACATTGTATGGGTCAAAATTACAGATTTTTATTTTATGCCAAAAATCATTAGGATTCATGTTCCATGAAGATATATTTTTCCTACTGTAAATATATCAAAACTTAATTTTTGATTAGTGATATGCAATGCTAACAACTTCATTTGGACAACTTTAAAGGCAATTGATTTTTTTGCACCCTCAGATTCCAAATTTTCAAATAGTTGCACCTTGGCCAAATACTGTCTTATCCTAACAAACCATACATCAGTGGGAAGCTTATTTATTCAGCCTTCAGATAATGTATAAATCTCAATTTCAAAAAATGGGTGCTTATGACTGGTTTTGTGACCCTGGAAAAATAAATAAATAATCGAAATATTGAGAAAATCGCTTTTGAAGTTGTTTAACGATTGTTGTTTAAGGTTTTTAACGATGCATATTACTAATAATAAAAAAAGTTTTGATATATTTACGGTAGGAAATGTAATAAATATATTAATGGAACACACTGTAAAAAACAATTTGTTCAGTCAACTTAAAATAATTTGTAACCTGGCTGCCTTAAAATTTTAAGTTCAGTCAACTCAAAAAAAGTTTATTCAACTTGAAATGTTAAATTATACTAAGTGACAATGTAGATATTTGATTTAAATCAACTTAAAATTTTAAGGCAGCTGGGTTACTTACCCATCTGTTAAGTTTAGCAAACACAAATATCTAAGTTGTTGATTAGTACAACTTAACATTTCAAGTTGACTAAACTTATTTTAGTTGACTGAACTTAAAATTTGAAGGCAGCAGGGTAACAAATTATTTTAAGCTGACTCAACAAATTGTGTTTTTTATTTTTTACAGTGCATGATCTTTACTTAATAACCTAATGATTTTTGGCATAAAAACGATCATCATATAATGTAATGTTGGCTATTTCTACAAATATCCCCATGCGACTGGTTTTGTGGTCCAGGGTCACATATGTTTTCTCATTTCCCATAAATAGTAGTTTTATGACATTTGCGGGAATAAGAAAAAAAAATAAAAATCAGATCTAGTGCTAAAGGGTAGTCTACCTGTTACCTTAATTAAACGAGTCAGGGATGGGTGATTATTGTTATTGATTATTGTTGCCAGCATGTCATGTCTTAAGGCTACTCCTTTGGTGAATAAAACATCTTACTCGTGTATTGCACTATATTTAGGTTTACTGGAAGGGTGGAAAAGTTATCATCACATTTTGATCTGTAATGTCGTTGTAGTCTGACAACCAGATCATGGGATGCTGCTTAAAAATAAAGTATGCAATGTAGTCAAGTGATCGAAATTACAGAAAGCGATTTCATTTGTACAGTTTCTAGTCTTTTCTAGTCAATCTGTATAAACCACAGAGCTAGTGGCTTCCCATAAAATAGACAGAAATCACAAGGAAATACAGGAAAAGGGAAGCTGTCAAAAAAGCAAATACAAAAAAAGAAGTTCTCCAGTAATAGCTGAGTTTTCCGGGTTGATTTTGCAAGCCAGCATTGACCTGTACAGTCATAAGTTAAAGAACAAGAAAAGAGGTGGCATTTGGCTTACCGTCATACTATCAGTGCTGTAAATAAATAAATAAATATTACATTATTAATAATAATTATTTCTTTTAAAAGTATATTTACATTTTTTCCTGCATGCAGAATGTGCGAGTCTGTGAACTGTGTGTGTGTTTGCGTTACAAATTGCTGCTCGTTGATATTGATAGCATTTACAGTTTACTGGCACAGAAAGATGTGTGGGCGAAACAGTGAGTTACAAACAGAGAGAGAGAGCGCAGAAGAAAAAAACATGAGAGGGGGAATTCTCTTTGATTGTTGCATCACCCTTTAGTGAAACCCTTTTTTACAGCCGGAGAGTTGTTTCATCATCACTGACTGTTTCCTCATTAGCCAGAGAGCCCAAAGCCATTGAACCCGCCCAGAGAAACACCCACCCACGCACTCACTCACGTTCACATCTCCTCCTCCACACACATTACCTACAAACACACCTCCATTCATTACTATTCATACACAGCCAACACTGTAACAAAGAGACAATAAAAACCAGCTCATTTCTCTGAATGTTTTCTTTAGTGTTTTTGAACTAATAACAAAAAAAATTCCCTATACAAAAACAACTTGAATTGAGAGGCATAATGGGGAAGGTTGAGAAGGACACAGGTTATTTATGATATTATTGATTTCATATTCATTTCACATTTTAAATTTAACTGAAAGGCACGCCAAAGGCAGGTTAAGTTAAAAGAGTTTTTTTTTTTTTTTTTTAACAAAGTTTTATCCTATATAATTATAATTTAAATAATTCTAAAATGTTCTGGATTATTAGTCATACTATTAACCTGGTCAAATTACCTGAAGGCCTTATGAAATTAGTTTTATTTTTTCCCAGATTCAGTTTTTTCAGTTTTTTTATTTTCTAGAATCAGTTTTAATGGTTAAATTAAAAAATAATCAAAAAGCATGCCTAATTAATCAAAATCATTAAACACAATTTCAAAGAAATTTTGAGAAACTAATGAAGACAACAAAATTCCATTTTAATATCCTTTTAATGTAAGCAATATAATAGCAGACATGACCAGAACAGAGAGGGAAACTTAAGTAGGGTGACTAACAAAGGTCTATTTGAAATGAATAAGGCAATCAAGGAGAGAACAGGAAACTATAGGTCAAGGGCCCATGAGGGAGAAAACACAACCAACAGTCCTGGGGAGTGACAGTTTGTCCCCCTGCCGGAAGGCGCGACCTGGCGCCACAGAGACAAAGGGAGAGACGGATGGGTATTCAGGAGGAGGACAAAGGAGTAGATGTGGGATGGCGACAGGGGATCGCATAGGATTGGCAGGAAGGCAGGCTAACAATACAGGTGGAGGTACAGGCAGAGGATGGACACCCGGGAGGAGGACGACGAACAGAGTCCAGGTTGGAGATGACAGGATGAGCCAGTGTGGACCAGACGGAGGGAAGAGCCAGGGAGAAGACAGTTGGGACCCGGAGCAGCAGGAGAAAGGCGGGACTCAGGCCACAGCCATGATGGCAGCCCACGGTGGAGCTGATGGAGGGAGGAGCCATGGTAGAGGAAGGCTTACAACTGTCAGGGCAGAGCAGGTAGTGGTGGAGCCCGAGGCAGAGACGGAGAGCTGACGACCCAGATTGATGCTGAGGATCCAGAGGGCCAAGACAGAGCAGATGGCTCCTGCGACCAAGGTGGATTCGGAAGGCCGTGGTGGAGCTAAAAACAACAGAGGACCAAGGTGGAACTGGAGGGAAGGAGGAGTCTGATAGAGCCAGAGGGACAAGATGCAGCCAGAGGAGTGGAGTCCCAAGGCAGCAGATGGTCAATGACTGACCAAGGCAGAGCCGGAGGGATGAGGGAGCTGGTGTCATGCTGGTAGACTGACAAGGCATGGTGGAGATGAGGGAGCTAGGAGTCATGGTGGAGCCGCTGGGTCAATGGGCCAAGGTAAAGTTCGGGACTCAGAGACTGGAGGCGGAGACAAGGGATCCTTTAGCCATGACGCAGCAGAGACAAAGGGACTTAGGAGGAGGATGAAAGATTGGATGTGGACTGGTGACAGGGGATGGAAAGGGGCTGGCAGGAAGGCAGTCTGACAGTACTTGTGGAGGTTCAGGTGGAGGACAGACCTCGGTCACAGCGATTGGTCTGGATCCTCAGCGTCACCCTGGCTTGTCGGCTCTCCGTCTCTGCCTCGGGCTCCAACATCACCTGCTCCACTGCCATCAGTTGGCCCCCTGGAGTCGTCAGTCCTTCCCCAACCATGGCTCCTCCCTCCTTTGGCTCCACTGTGGGCTGCCATCCTGGCTGCGGCCTAGATCCCGCCTGGCTGCTGCTGCTCCGGGGCCCACCTGTCTTCTCCCTGGCTCCTCCCTCTGTCTGGTCTGCCCTGGCTCCTCCTGTTTCCTCCTTGCCTCCTCCCTCCACCCTGGATTCTGTTCATTGTCGTCCTCCACCCGGGTGACACTGAGGATCTGGACTGATCGCTGTGACTGAAGCAGAAATGGGGATCCGGAAGTCTGCGGTGTAGCCAGAGTGACAGAGGACCAAAGTGGAGCCGGATGAGTGGAGTGCGAGGGATGGTCGATGACTGACCAAGGCAGAGCCAGAGGGACGAGGGAGAGCTGGTGGACTGAGGGGCCACGGTGGAGATGAGGGAGCTAGGAGCTATGGTGAAGCCACTGGGTCAACCAAGGGACGACACTGATGGAGACTGACAGAGCCGCGGCGATCCCACCGCACAGATAGGGGGCTGAGGGTGAGCAGAGGGGCTGCCGGGAGACAGCGGAGGCGATGCTGAGGATTGGTGCAGAGGTGGTGAAAAAGGGAGGCCAGGCGGGAGTTCAGGATGATCAGGGGGGGTTAGAAACTATATGTGCTGTTGCCCACACACACCATGAGGCCACTTTCAGCACTGTGACCACCAGTGACAGGGGAATGACGTCCTTGGTTGTTGTAGTACTGGCAGACAGTTCAGAGCGGTCAAAAGCCATTGGCTTTTGTTGGGCCGTCGGGAAGCGTCTGTTTGGCTAGTTTGTCTGGTCGGGCTCTCGTCGGCAGGAGTTTGCTGGAAAGGGAGAACTCTGATTGGATGCCTAGTTTCGCAAAGGGGCACATGAGGGAGAAAACACAACAAGCAGTCCCTATGAGCCCTATGAAATCCTTTCTTTCCCTCTCTCTCTTTTTTTTTTTTTTTTTTTTTTTTGTATTTTCCATTAATTTCCTGGATTCCATTTTAATGATTTCATTAAATATTAATTATTTTTTAAATGTATTTATTCATTTTCTGAAATACTGTGTTGTATATTTAATTTTTTTTTCTGGTAAATACATTTTTCTGGTAAATATTTGTTAAAAGATATTGTTTTAATAATAATTGTATTACTTTTTAAATGTATTTATTAATTTTTTTAAATTTTTATTATTATTCCTTTATTATTCAGACAGGAAAGTATTTGGTAGAGAGAGCTGGAGGGGGATCGGCATAGAACCTTGAGACGGTAATCAAACTCGGGTCACCATGAGCGCAGTTGTGCTGTATATGTCGGCGCTCTAACCATGAGGCTATCAGCGCTGACATAATTTTATCATTAATAGTAGTAGTACTGTCATTACATTGAGTAATATTTTTCTGTCACAGTTTCTTCACAGTTTCCTTGCCAAGTTTGATTTGCGCAGTCATGATTTCTATTTTAGCACCCAAAAGTTTTCCAAATTAAAACGCTGTACTTCAATAGGATATCTGGGTAGTTGCATCACCCTTACATTTTTGTCTTGTCAACAAATCATTCCTGTCATTTTTGTTGATCAAAAAAGGACAATAAGGCCTACTACATTCAAGTTTCTAAGGGTTGAATGACAATAAAAGAAAAATAGAGAGAGAACAGTTGCTATAGTATGTGCTGAGTTTCAGTGAATCTTTCCAGAACAGTTAGCCACAAAACAAGCTAAACAAGAGTCCACTCCACTGAGGAACGAGAGAACTAAGAAATCACATGAACATATATGCCTGATTTCTCTGGAAAAAAGAGAGCTGAAACTGAAGATTTAATATCAGTTAATGGTATCAGCTGGTGATACCAATTGTTTTCTTTTTTTACTGCTATAAGTAGTTTTGCTGATATCAGTGGTAAAGCTTCTATTAAATATATTTGAGTCAGTGTGTGTGTGTAATTCTGAAGGATAAATGGGTTATCGTGGCTGTTTATGATTATATTTAAAACCTTCTTAGAACATTCCATTTTTGTGAAATGGCTGCAGGGATATTACTGCTGGGGAAAAAAGCATAGATTTGCAAACTATGACACATTTCTGCAATAAATTGCACTGTAATTAATGTAAATGCATAACTTTATACTTATAGTGTTATATTACCCAGGCAAAACAAGGTCTCTCATGTAATTTATTCTGTTATAGTTTACTTCAGCATCCTCAAAGCAAGAAATGTGAATAGCATCCGTACAGTATAACGTTACACGTATAAAAAGTGTCACAGGGTTGACCACAATTGTAAGTAAAGAAAAGATCTGTCATTAGTCACAGTTATCAATTTCACCTCCTTGTGAACTTCTGTACTAGAAAACACTTAATTAAAAAAAAAAAAATAAGATCTGTATGGCTGGTATCGGCTCACTTACTCATACCATTCAAATACCATAGATGCATTTACATGAAAAAAAAAAAACTTTTTTTTATGATTGAAATACCATACATACTTATGCTTCAACACCCCAGTTACAATTAAACAAATCATTTTTCCCATGTCAATCATTTTGCCCTCTGCTCCCTGCTCTCTTTTCTAACCCTTGTAATGGGGTTAACACATAAGCAAATTCAGACAATTTGATTTGGTTCTATATAATCAAAGAAAGGTAAAGGAGCACCCACAATGTGTGGGCAAGTTCAAAGTAACAAAATGGACAAGTTCAAAGCAGCTCAAAAGAAAGCCGTATTCTTTCAAAACAGTTCTTCCTCCACACTAGGTTGGTCCCCATGTTTAAACACCTATAATCCCAATTCAGACAGTTCAGCACAGGATGACAATAGCAAAGAAGATGATTTTAAAGACATGAAACAAATACTTTATGCCTGTAAGAAAGAGGCTCTTAGGTTACATGATCCTGCACATCCGTAATATCAAGCTTACAAAATGAGCTATTACGGGAACTCTCCCCCTTCTTTTTTTATTATTCTTCTTTGCTTATTGTTATTACTACAGTAAATGGTGAGTTTAAAACAGCACTGTGAATTAAAAGAATTACTGATCTGTCATTTCATAATTGGGTAACAAGAAAATCAGTGAAGGGCAACAAAACAATAAAATTTTAAAGGGGGCATATCATGAAAATTTGACTTTTCCCATGTTTAAGTGCTATAATCGGGTCTTCGGTGCATCTACCAACTCAGAAAATGTAAAAAAAAGGACAACCCAATAACTTAACTTTTGTTAAGCCTTTTTCTGCAAGCATGTGAAAAAACGAGCTGCTCAGATTTTGCTCCCCCCCGTGACGTAGTAAGGGGAGCTTACTATAATATTATTGCCTTTTGGCACGTTTCCACCCACGGCACCATTTTGTTTTACAAGCGACAACTGTGTAGCAGTTCGAAGCCATGGTGAAATTTCAAGCAAAGCATGCTAACTGTTCTGTCATTGGCTGCACAGATGAGTACAGCACACTAATTAGAATCCAAGCCTCAGAGGAGACAAGAAAGCAGTGGATTTATTGATTTATTTACTGTATGTTACACTGCTGACACACAGATCTAATATAAATATAAATACTCCTGTGGGTTTTTTCCATAAACTTGTGTGTATTTGACCGTTTAAGCGCAACAAGATATGAAAGATAGTTTAGTACTCACATGCCATGTTACAGCTGCTTTCTATGCAAGTGCTTCGGATATCAGAAGTTTAAACTGATTTGGTTTAAAATGCATGATTTCAGTGCAATAGACATGATAATTAAAACCAAACAGATGTTTTTTAGCAAAGTATCTGAGCTACCAGCTATAAAGGCACAGCCCTATTCTAGAAAAGGGGGCGGGGAGCAGCAGCTCGTTTGCATTCAAAGAGACATGCACGAAAACAGCATGTTTCTGCTTCCACTCAGAATTGGCATTTTTAAATTAATCTGTGGGGTATTTTGAGCTGAAACTCCACAGACTTATTCTGGGGACACCTGAGACTTATATTACATATTGTAAAAAGGGGCATAATAGGTCTCCTTTTTTTATTATTTCCTTTGTTGTCCTTATGTTTGTTAATATTTACACATTTTATTAACATTTTTTTAAATGTCACCACTAATGACATTAACCTACATTGTCTATGACCAAAAATGTAGGATGATATGTTGTCAGAGGATATTCAATATTTCATATCAATATTTTGTTTTGTTTTGATTTAGTTGAGTTATTTTTGGATAAAACACAATATGATTCTCTGGAAATCCAGATCTGGCAACAACAGCGCTTCGCTAACAGTTTACCCCGCACATGAAATCACCCACACACCAGCAAACCAATGACAACACGCAAAAATCCTGACCCGTCATAGCAATACAATGGAGGTGCCAAAGCTGCCGGGAATCTGCTTCCCTGGAACTGGCACAGATTATCAATGACAATACACAAAATTATTGTTGTTTGGCAAATAAATAATTTTACATACTTATTCCCAACATTTTATCTTAAATGACAAGGGATATATTCATCATCATGTTTATATTAATTAGCCCGCAAGTTCAAATATCCTGGGTATGCCGAGCATTCGGAGCTTATATGGACGGAATGCCCCTGATGAGTTTCGGTTTCGTGCCGGGGTTCGGACACAGTCCTTATGCTCTTCTGTCCACGTGATTTGTTTTGTGTTGTCTTATGCTGTTGTTGCACGCAGCTCAAGTTTTTGACTGCGTGCTTTCATGTTATGTTATGTCTTGTAATGTGTAGCACGCAGCTGGTTTTTCGCTGGCTGCGTGCTTTCATGTCATGTGTTGTGTGAACACGCAGCTTGTGAGTTTTCTCATTAGCTGCGTGTTTGTGTCTTGTTTTGCACATGGCCGGTGAATTGTTTTGCTGGCCATGTGCTCGTGTTTTTGTTTTTGTGTGAGCACATGGCTTTTGTCCTGTTTCCATGTGCCATGTGCTCTCATGTCTATTGTCTTGACCCCACCCATCTTGTTCCTGATTATTGGTTCATTTGCCCCACCTGTGTTTCCCTCATTCCTGCCTCGTCTGCTCTCTATTTATTGTCCTTGTGTTTTCAGCCCTATGCCAGTTCGTCATCGTATGCATCTTGTCGTGTCCTGCCCTATGTTGTCCTGTCCAGCTGTGTTGCCAGCCAGATAGCCTTCTTCCCCCTCAGGGTAGTTTTTGTTGTTGTTTTGTTTTGTTTTTTGATCAAATAAAAAGCCCATTACTCTGCAATACGGAGTCCTCGCCTCTTCTCTACCTGAACCCTGACATAGCCAAGATTTGTCACTCATATAGTTTTGAATGGGGAAAGATGCAACCTCATTATGGCTGCGAAGCCCGGCCTTCTTAATAAAAGACTGGACTCGACACAACAGAGAGCGGCGCGGGACAAGACTTGATGGGCGAGTGCGGTTGCGGGTGCGGGCGGGCAGAGACTCGTGTGTGCTTGAAGCAATAGAAAAAAATGATTTGCGGGACTCCTGCAAAATAGAAATATCTAAACATAAAACATATAAAACAAATTAATTGTTATACATGTATTGCACAAAAGATGCTTTAATAACAAATATGTTATTGGGAGCGTTTATGTTAGGCAACATACAAACTTAATCTTCACGTAAATTTTGTGGATGTACAGAAAAAAAAAGTAATGTAACTAGTAATGTAACTAATTACTTTAGAAATAAAGTAATCAGAACAGTACTTTGATTACTTTTAAAAGGAGTAATCAGCAATCAGTAATTTAATTACTTTTTCAGAGTAACTTGCCCAACACTGTTAGGGACAACATGTTTTGTTCAAAGCTGTGCGAAGTTTGGATCACTAAATCTTGAATGACTGTTAACTAGTGATGTGACATTTGAACCGAGGCATCGGAGCTTGTGTTAAGGGGTGTGCCAGATGAAGCCTCAATTCGAGGCGTGTGCTGTTAATGTAGAAATTACAAAAAAAAAATGACAAATGAAGCCTCACTTTCTCTCTAGTCCCGTGCGAGATTCACTGTGTCGGTTTAAACCCCCAGATGTTACTTAATTCGTATTTTTAAATTCCCAGTCATACAAGTAATATGAAAAATACAAAATATTTCAGAAGAATTAAATATTTGATATATGCACTTCATGTGTACATTATTTTTCTATTACATCAGATATTTGTATAATGCCACAGTTTAATGGGTAAATGAATTTATCAGAGACAGAAATTCAACAAACAAACACACACACACACTGTTAGACTTATATTTGCACACGTAAATGAGTCGATATGTGAAATGTGTGGTGAACGCTTCGTCCGACGGTGTTTCTTTCACATGCTTCCTTGTTGAAAAAAACAGCATATACTGGTAGGTATGTTTTGATGCTGGTTTAAGCTGGTCCTTAGCTGGTTTATGCTGGTCCTTTGCCGGTTTATCCAATCTAACCACCAGATTGCGCTGTTTTCGACTCACTTTAAGCTTTGAATCTTTTCCCGAAACGGTCAGATGAAATGTCGGTGCTTTACGAGGCTTCATTTGCCCATCACCTACTGTCAGCTGTTGAATGAATGAGTGTTACGTCCCGCTTGTTTACTTCGAACCGGAAGACGCTCCCACTTTTGATGCAAGGGCTCATGGGACGTGAGAAATTAAGGCAAATTCCGGATGAATGAAAACCAACATGGCGTAAGATGAATCCACTGACACTGAAACAGTGCCCTAAACATCAGATCTAAGAAGTGTAGACTTAAGATGATGATATTTGCACATATAAAACATGACATTTTAAGTAGGCTATGTTGAAAAACAAAACAAAGCAAAAGGGATCTGACCCACCTTCTACATGATTTATCAGACCTGGCAATCGGTTTAGGTGGTTCTCCAGTATTAAAAAGATGGAGGCTTTACAGGCATTGAGTGTTCATTTCCTTAAAAAAATCTATGACACATTCATCATTGTAATTATTGTTCTAATTCTAAGAATAGAAAGTCCACACCACATAATGACTCAATGAGAAGTTATATTATTGGAATCACTTTCAGAACAAGTTTTTCCAGCTGATGAACAACAAGAACAATGATATCTAAGCAGAATCCATCCTGACAACAATGTTAAATGCATTGACTTAAATTTTAATGTTCTTGGTGTGAACTCACCTTTTGGCCAAAAAGGGTTTAGAATAATTATTCAGACTTTCTAGTTTAAGCAGTATCCACCTTATTTTTCAGTGCAGAAGTAAGCTGTTTTCTGGTAATGTGTTAAACGTTCCGATTCAAAATTCACCATGGGGAAATGACAAGAAGAATATTGAAGTGCAGTAAACGGTAAAACAGTTAGCACTACAAACCAGTGTGTTCATAATTAACAAAAAATTTACAAACAGCTATACCCACTCTTATGGGGAAAATAAGGTAAGGCGGCCTTGGTGTGAACGGGCCTTAAACAAAAGAACACATAGGTCATTAAACAAATAAATATAATAATTTTTTAAACATTAGTATTCTTAAAAATATTATGTTTAAGGTTACATATTATTTGTTATTTGTCACGTGTAATAGAACCTAAACACTGAATATATTTTGCAATTTTTTAACATAAATCTCCATCATTAAATCTTTTCCACCCTGAGTATGCCGACGGTCGTTTTTGTCTATTTTTCTGTCTTCTGCCTTCAGACCTTTTATGAGTTTTCAGCCGTATATGTACTGATTCCGCCGTTAATAAATAAAAAACGATAATCCTCTTAATAGACCTTTAGCACAGTCCGCATGTCGTCACATCCGGCTCTGAATAGTAGTGTAAAGGAATTTCCGCCTGTACTGTCAAAGAGCAGATGCCAGTTTAGTGAGGAAAATGAAACTAATTTGGTTGTATACTTCGCAATAAACAGCAATATGCCAAACTGTTTTTTACTGACACCTACTATGTATGTCATCCTTCATTTTAATGTGTAACTTTATCTGATCGACGAGATTGTCAGTGCTGCCAGTGTTGCCAGTCATGGGATTCAAGGAATAGCAACAGGCTGCTCAAATTACTGCCAGAGGAATAATCGGAGTGATTCACGTTGATTTTTAATATTATTTTGTTTATTCTTGCAGTATATTTATTATGGTTTACCTCCCGTTTTTGTATAAAGTATAATGCTATTCAATAAACGCACTCACGGAGGATATGACTCGTTTATGATGATCAATATTGTTTTGGAATAATCGTCTATGGACTGAAAATATTCGCTTATTTGAACAACTTTATTTTAATCATTCAAAACAGTCTTTAGTCGTAATTAATATTTTAAGTTTTGGCTAATTGACATGCTCTTTAATGTGAATTGCTGTTTGTTTTCTTGCAGTTTTGTAATAACATAATGTGGTCAGACTCTGAAGTGTTGCACGGGATATCATAAAGACATCTTCCTTGATCTCACAATATTCATTTATTTCACAATTAATGATTGTACACTGAGTTTGGTATTTTATATATATATATATATATATATATATATTTTGTATCTGTGCTGAATTTTACATAAATAACTGCCGAATACATCTCTTCACAAATCTCTAAAAAAAAATGATAATAATAATTAAATTCACCAACAGAATTTTTTTTTCCAGTGTCTTATTGAAAAAATGTAATTTTAATAATTCAGTGCTCGCCAAACACAAGTTGCTTCCTTTTTATACTTCTTCTTTATAATAACAATAAATCATAACAGGAAAAACCTTTCTTGTTTCATTAGACCAGGGGTCACCAAACTTGTTCCTGGAGGCCCAGTTTCCTGCAGAGTTTACCTCCAACTTTTCTCAACACACCTGCCTGGAAGTTTCAAGTATACCCAGTAAGACCCTGATTAGCTGGATCAGGTGTGTTTGGTTAGGGTTGGAGCTAAACTCTACAGGGACACCGGCCCTCCAGGACCGGGTATGGTGACCCCTGCATTAGACAACACTTAAAATGAGGTATTATTTCACCTATGCATACCTTAAAAATTAAAAAAATCTGTGTTCACAGAACCGTCCACTTGGAGCAAATATTTTTCATTTGAAAATGTATTATATACAATATCCAGAACCAAAAAAAGTAATGTTGAAATATTATAAGGGTGCAAAATACATCAGTAATGTTTATGAGATTTTAAACAATTTGATTGTTTTTTGTATTGTTTTTTAAAATAGTTCATAAACAGAGATGACCCTTTAAGTAATAGAATTGTAAACTAACAGAGTCATTCAAACTAGAGTTGTCCGGTGGGCTGTCAGTTCTGTTACCTCATTGTCAGCATTGTTACTCTACCTTGATAACAGAGTTGACCTTGGTAAAAGAATTGACAATTTTATTTATTTATTGCCCAAAACTCTTTCTATCATAAATGCCAGGAGCACATGGCACTAATGAAACCATGATTAAAAAACGTTTAAATAACACAAAGAGAGATCAGTGAAAAATTCTGTTTTCCTTTTGATATTGTGGTACGAGTTTTGACACGTTATGAAATAACTCTTGGTGTAAAAACCTTTCAGATTAAATTTTTTTTTAGAGAGAGCACATAGAAGTTTCAGTGCTTCAGATCTTATCGATGAGTTGACGCAAGATTTACAGACACACATTTTTATAAGAAAAAAAGTTATTTAAGAAAATAATATTGTAGAATTAGATAAATGACTATGTAGGGCTTTTATAAATTAAATGAATGAAATATTACCAAAAGAAAAGTCCAATAAAATATTTTAATTACACAATGATACACGATGGAAAAAATGCACTTATTTGGACAAAAAGACTAATTTGGACAACAAGAAAACATGGGTTTCAGCTAGACACTTTTTAAGATATGTCTTGAGTTTGGAACGTTTTGAGGGTAAGTAAATGATGACAGAATTTTCACTTTCGTCTGAGCGTACAGAGTACCTGCTTGTGCAATCTAACAGTTATGTGTGTGTGTGTGTGTTCTCGTGACCATATTGTTGGGGATTTACTAAGAATAGTTGTGTAACGCATCGTGCGAATTTACTAAATACCATTTCTTTTAATCGTTTCTGTAAAAGATCTATAAAAAGAAATTGCACTAGAAAAAAAAACGTATACTGCGATTGAACTCCGATATAGCCTACAGTACAACCTAACACACAGTCAGCGAGTCCACTATCGTACTCTGCTTGTCTGGGATATGGTAGTTGCAGCTCAGCAGGGTTTGACGGAACATGTCAGAACTCGCTTACATATGAAGAGCTCAGATGCAAAACCAGCTAAAAGCCATCTCGGTAAAAATGAGATAATGATACTGAGTGAATGCTCCTGACACATATTATACATCCATCAAATACTTTTACTTCAAACCTCAACCCAATCAGAAGTACCAGTACTTACATAGAAACCTATACAAAGTAGCCAGAAAGAAATGCTAATTTTAAAGAAATATGTCGGATGGATTTAGAGGCTTTTGCATCTGAACTCTTCATATGCAAATATGTAAAGCATGATTTTGGACCAATGACATTGCAGAGTGAGCGGGGATGCCTAGAGTGATTCAACAGAAGGTGATTCAGTTCACAAATGGTTAAAAACATGCTATGAATCACTTAATTCCCTCTGATTCCAGTTCCTCGGGAATCAAAACCATGCACTATTGTTAGTGCGAATATGATATTTATGGGTTTCAGTCACGTGACTTTTTTTGTCGCTGCCGCCATGTTTAGGACCTTGCGTATAGCCTCTCCTTGGTGATCGGAAACCAAAATAACACTTCACCAACAACGAAAAACAATGTTTGTTTGTTTTTTTAAATAGATACATTAGGATTAGATCCATATTTACTGTCAAGGGAACTGCCAACTCCAATAAAGGAGACAGTAACATTGTAATGTAACTAATTACTTTTAAAAGACAGTAACTAGTAATATATAATGTATTACATTTTGGAAGTAATTTGCCCAACACTGCTTATTTTTTTATTAGTCACCTAAAATGTCTTATACTTATTTGCGTTATATTTTCATTCATTTTATAATGGAATTTCAAATGTGGACTCCAAAGCAGCTCCTTTATACCTGCTATATACTTAACATTCATAATTGCTCTCTTTATTGCTTATTTCTCTATGGCACACATCTAGTCATATGACTACAGCAGACATGCATCTCTTTCAAGTTATCGGGAATTCTGATGCAACAGTGACTCTGTCAGAGTCACTGTTGCATCTGTGTCTTTCACATCATTCTCTGATGGAGATGGAGATTCCTCAGTATGACATCACAACCTGTATGGCGTAGTATTACAGTGGCACATTTCCAAAGGGAAACAGTACACAAACGAATAGAAAACGTACTTTCACTTTCGCTGTTGAAATAAGTGACTAAAAGCAAAGGGCATGTGTTGGCAGGGAAGACTGATAAGAGCGTAAAATGGGAGGGGGAAGGAGACAAGCACATGCTAGTCAGGCAATAACTGCAGAAAAATAATGAAAGTGATAAACGAAACACCGTACAGTACTTCATTTGGTTAGTGCATTAGGGCAGGGCTGTAGAGACAGACCTCATTTAGGCCACACACACATCGGGGGGAAAACAACGCTCTCCATTGACTTTGTATTGCGGGAAGCCTCCTCCTTGTCATTTCTTACTTATAACAGACAACAGAACAATGTCTAAAAGCTGTGACAATGTGCACAGAAAACAAGTTAAAAAACCCAGAACTATGTTTTTATAAGCTGTTGACCCAAAAAACGAGTGTTTAAGGACACAGTTAGTTGTGAATGTCTTCACGTTGAGCCATTCAGTTGGATAATTACTTCAGCAAAAGGAAGGTAAGGAAAAGGAGCACTGACACTGACCAATAAAATTTTGTTTCTCAATATATCTCTTCTCCTCTCAGGTTTTACATATGGTGGTGAAATTATGCTCTGGCATGGTTAAAAAATAATGATTGTTTCCTGTTGAGATTAAGTCCCTCCAATGGGCGTAGTTCTCAGAGTAAAATGACATGTTGAGTTCTAATTTGGTGTAATTTAAATGCTCGTTTTTTTGGGTGGACAGCTGACAAAAACCTAGTTGTATTTTTTTAGCTTGTTTACTATACACCTTGTCACATAGCAGCTTTTAGGTAGATATTGTTCTGTTTTTTCTTATAAGTCAGAACTGACAAGAAGGCAGCTTCCCGCAATACAATCAATGGATAGCATTGGATTGGCATCTTTTTACCAAGTATATAGCCTACTATTAATTAAGTACTTTTATGAATAATGAAGAATACTTTTCGTCCAATGTTTGCGCTATTTCTCGCCAGAAGTTATGACCGATAACACTGTCTTTATACTCGGTTAAACTAGTGGATATCTCCTTGGGCGTCAGAAGCAAAATAAATGTGGGTGGGTCCTCTCCCCAAAAAATTACTGGAGTATATGCCATTTTATGTAGTCTGGTGCGTTTTAGTATGTATATTACCAATATCTACTAACGTGACAACATTACAAAAGACGACTGTTTGGCCATGCTCCTAGTGGAGTGCGCGGTAAAGCGAATAGCTAGAGCTTTTTGATGCAAACGACCCGAGTTTGCGTCCACCTATTGCCGAAATCGTTCTTTTGCTTTTTCACATCTCCTTTTACATCGGAAAGGCATTTGTTTTCAATAAAAATAAAAATAAAAATAAAGGAAATAGTCGAAAAGTTTAAATAAAGTATCGGGTAGGGTTAGGTGTATCTGAGCAGCAGATACGCTCAGATGCTGTGTTACAGGAGTGCAGCAGGCGCGAATATTCGCTATACACACCCAGTAAAGACACCGATGCGGTCAGGACCGTGGCGCCCGCTTCCTTTTAAATATGTTTTATGATTGCGCCTGATGCGCCCGCGCCCGCTCCGTCCACTCCTCCACCCCAGATGCTGCCTGTTTATATGTGTGAGCATAAAGCTTAATCTATTAGGGCATTGGAATGGAATGGAATTGGAATGGATTTGACTGATGTCTGCGCACTTTATTCGCCAAATTTGAGATGCTAAAAGTGGGTGGGTCCGATATCATTGGTCTTCAAAAGTGGGTCCTGTCCCACCCGCATTCAATGGTTCCGATGCCCATGGATATCTCATAACTCCCTCATACAAGTGCTCCTCTGCTGCCATATACTGGTTATAATTGTGATCTGATATATTATTAACTTTACGTAAGTGTTTGTGTACCACATAGTATATTTTGGCCATCCCATTAAAAAATAACATTCAAATTGGATCATTAGAGCTTTAAAGTGCTGGAAATAGTTGTGTGAAATGCTTGAAAGTAATTGAAAAGTGCTTGAAAAGTGAAAATTTCTCTCTCAAAAGGTTGTACAAACCCTGAAATGTATAATGTAATAATATTCGACCATTTCTGCCACAACACCATGGTTAAGTTGGCGTTATTTCTGGTTTTCTGACATACGTCAGCGCTGTTTTTATAACAGAGAATTCCAAGTAGAATTTGCAACCTTATTCATTCTGGGCGAATTCAAACGCTTCTCACTGGATCTCGCAGAACTGTGCAGTTACAGTGTCGCGAAATCAACTTTGGTTCCCGAGTAAGGCTAAAATCCTTGACATCAATGATGTAATGCTGTGAGACTCTGGGTAACTATAAAAATCCCCCACTGTTAATAAAATGATTTAAAAAAATAAAAATAAAAAAACTGTTTTGATTAAGACTGTGAGCTCGGACAAGTGTGTTTGCGTTGTAGTCCGCGCAACCATCCAGCCCGTTTTATGTTATGTTATGAGTTGAACAAAGCGGTGGTCGCGCCAGTGCGACAGCTCACAACATCAGAATTTGGTCGCAGTCTGGAGCCCTGCAAGCGCTTGTCAGTTCTGCCGTCTATTGATGGTGTAGTCTGGGCAGATTGTTGTTGTTCTTGCTTATCTTTTTTGGATAGCCCAGACCGGGACTGTGTTGCCACATTGTGGACAAACTAATTAGTGCAAAAACAATTCAAGTCACCTGCGCGTAATTCTCCCTCGGGCCAGATGAAGATGATTGCGGGCCGCCAATTGAATAGAGGGTATTAATCTTGCTTCATGAAAACTTCTACATAAAATACCTTTCAAGCTGTAAACATTAACAGTATCAGATTTGTAAATTAGAATTTACTGTTTATTGTTAGTTCACCATATGCAAATGTTAGCCTGATTGAACCTTTTAAAGTGTTAGAAAATAGGTTGCACATTTAAAATACATTTTGGCAAGTCTTGTGAAATAAATTTATCTTGTTTAAGAATGTTTACATATTTTTTTACTGGAAAACAAAATGAAGATATTGGCTAAGAACATACAAAATTATGCAACACTGTAAATGAAACATGAAAACGACTTAAATATTTCAGCATACTGCATTTTTATTAAGGATTCATAATAATATCTATATATAAAAGTGCAAACTTTGCTGTATAAATAAAGCATTGCTAGAAAAATTGCAGCAGGGATTTTGATTGAGCAGGTTGGACATTTCGGATCATGCCTTAAAAAACACAAACACATTGCACTGACAATGAAATAGAATAAAAATAGATGAAAAAATAGATGAAAAAGAAATTAAAACTGAATTTAGATACATGATGAGTGAATGAATGAGATGTGAATGATACAGAGTTTTTTGGTTTTGCTTTTAAGGTCTTTAGTGCTTTTCTTCAGCATCACTATAATAGTGGATTAAATAAAAAAATATATACTTTAATTTAATCTCAATAAATACATTTTCCGACATGTGCTCTTAAAGGGAAAGTGCACTATGACAGTGTGGATTTAATCCTTATATCCAATGACTCTGATTTAAATAAATTATCAAACATTTGATCACATACAGTTTACATAATTAAACTGTTTTAGATAATTAAAAATCTTATTAAAAACAACAACAACGACATTCATTTCTGTATTACAAACACAATATATATACTCAGTACCTGAAATATAAAAGTTTTCCTTTCATATGCGGGGTTTTTCCAGTTTTTCTATAAATATAATGAGAATGAGAACATTATTGCTATGTCAGTATTTGAAAGTTGTATCAGGACAGGTGTTCTAATCATTCCCGCTCAAATTACAGTACTATGTACACTGATCAGAAGTAGCTTCAAAATGGACGCTTCAGATAAAGGTTTTCCATTCTCATTCAAAGAGCTTATGGAGCCGCCACTAATCCAGACTGTGGTGAGGTATGCTCTCGCTGAGCTGACATAGTGCCATTACGGTTAATATCACGCCGTCGCCCACTTCCGCTGTGATGCAGTAGGTGTTTTACAAATAGTCTGTCTCGAAGAGCCAGGAAGCTTTAATATAGTGTGGAAAAATGACTCTTCCACTATGGAAAAGTGTCTTTGCAGCTCTCCAAATCTTCTTCTCTAGCTTCATGATTATACTTTTGGTTCCAGGGAAAGTCTGACTATGGCAAACGTCAAACTCTGGAAAGTTTCAAATCGGGACGAAAACGAGAGATATTTCTTCTTCATGCCATAGCTTTATCATTTAAACAGCTCTTCTGACGAACGAGCACCTTAAAAAGTTTCGTATCCAAAAGCTGTTTCTACCTTTCATCAGGAAGTGAAACTTGAAAGCACTGGGCTCCTAGCATGTAGTGCAGGCCTAAGAAGAGCGGCTCAATCTTGGTGTCTTTGATGCGCTGGACTTTCAACGTGACTTCACTTTTTGTAGAGAGCATGAAAACACTTTGCATTTGCTGGCATTCTCCATTTTGCAGGGTCTGCAGGTGGAACGATTTATTCCCCTGTTCCAATGTCAGATTGGCAGCCGCCCCAGTGCTGTGATTCTTCGCACAAGCCCACAGATAGACCATGTACGGTCCAGCACAGGACAGATTGAGCATCCTCTCATTGTTCAGTTTCACTGTCTGGTTCCAGATGGCCGTGAATCTCATCTCATCTAAGTCTGAGACACACACATATAGAAAGAAGTGAGAATTAGATGGCTGTTCAGTTTTCTTCTAGGTCTAGATGTTAGAGGTTTTCTTGAAGACGTAAGCAGGCTGATTACAGCTTTTGAAATGTCATGTGGTGTAACCAAAAAAGCAAAAAGTAATAAAATACATGTAAATGTTATTAAATATTAGGTATTAATGTAAGTCTGGGATCAGTAAGATTTTTTTATTCTGCTCATCAAGGCTGCATTTATTTGATCAAAAATACAGATATTGTGAAATATTATTACAATTTAAAATAGCGGTTTTCAATTTTAATATACTGAAATATGTAATTCATTCATGTGATGCAAAGCTGAATTTTCATCATCCATTTCTCCAATCTTCAGAGTCACATGATCCTTCAGAAGTCATTCTGATTTATTATCAATGCTGGCAACAGTTGTGCTGGCAAATCTATTTTTTAAATCAGGATTCTTTGATGAATAAACATTAAAAAAGAACAGCATTTATTCAAAATAGAAATATTTTCTAACAATTTTCATTACCATCACTTTTTATTCATATAACACATCCTTGCTAAAAAAAAAACTATTTCTTTAAAAAAAGAATACCCCACACATTTTTTTTTTTTTTAGATAAATGTGTACTTTCATCAAAAAGTATCACAGGTTCCAAAAAATATTAAGCATCAAAAAACAGCATATTAAATAAATCAACATATTAGAATGATTTCTGAAGGATCATGTGACACTGAAGACTGAAGTAATCATGCCTAAAATGCAGCTTTGCATCACAAATTGTAAAGTATATTAAAATAGTAAATCATTCTTTTAAACTGCATTAATATTTCATAATATTACTGTTTTTTCAGTATTTTTGATCAAATAAGTGCAACTTTGATGAGCATAGTGTATATATAGTAAAAATGTAATATTTAAAATATATTTTTGAATAATGTCATAGATCAGACAAAAAGATGAGATGACTTCACTAACTAAAAACCAACTAATATATAATTATCACAGACTTCCTGGCAAACTACATGGCACTCTATCTCCTTTAACTTATAGGAGGATTTATTAATTCTTTCAAAAAATTAAATCTGAATAATAGGATAATAGGAACACTTACTGAGCAATTGCAGATATATCCCATTGTCCCGTATCGGCTGCGGCGGCTGCTACAACAACAACAAAAAAGTTAAGCAACTCAAAAATGGTAACAAAAAAAAACTAGTATACATTTATAAAATCAGCCATTCATTAGTTATTATATATAGTCCTATCTACTGGCCCAGTGTTTGTTTGATACAGTAACCAAAGGAAATCACACCTCTGATGATTATTCATTTACAAAATTGTGAATTTTTGTCTTCAGTTTATTTCATGTTGTTAATCCAATGACTACATTTCATTTTAAGGACATTTTCACAATAAACACTTCTGTTTTGGGTCACAACTTGGTTTCCAGTGTAAAATTTGGGCCCAGCTGATTAAAGATACGGAAATGGCAATGATCAAAGTGATGAGAAATAACAGACACACTCATTCTGTTAGACATGGAAAATTCCATCCCGTGTCAAATCAACAGAATCACAAAAAAACACTTTCACTGACCAGAGCAAAAGGACAGATGTGGAACATGTGGGCTGAAAAGGCCTGCATAGAGAAAGTAGAACACCTTTGCCCAACAAAAATGCCCTTTCAGCCTTTTCCTCGGGACTTGGCACAAAACACAAAAATAGTGCGCAAATCACATCCTGTTCACCCTCAGACCACTAAGTGGATCATTTAGCAAGTGTCTTTCGTGGGCACTGTTATCGGATATCAGCACAGGCCTACTTTGAAATGGAAAGTCAGATATCTCCTGACCTCAACAGATAATATTCATTTGAGGGATGACTTTAAAAACAAACTCAGAAAGATGGTTCAGATGTTAAAAGGGGTTTCCCCGAAGGGACATGCCAAGGCAAAGCTCAATTAGACCACACTCTGACACACACATCATGACCACATTAAACAACACACCTGAGACAAGTGGTTTAACTGACTAAACACAAACGCCTGTCACTGAAACCCATTAGATAATCTATAAGCATTACAAACGGAGTTTGTTCTTGATATTAACAAATCCCATAAAATCCCAGGTCTTCGAGAGAATATGCGGCGCTGGCAAGTCTGAAGAGCTTCATCAAACCATGCATGACCACGGTCAACACTGCCCTCTAAAGGACTTTCAAATGCACTTTCTACACTCGTACATCGTCTACAAAACTCAAATGAAAATTATATATACAAATTAAATCAAAAACGAGTTCTTACATGTTGCTGGTTGAGGAGGATGCTGAGGCTGAAGGCGACAAAAGCGGTTGTTAACAAACTCTGGATGAGCAACGCCGCCGTCGTGGACCTCCGCCCGTTGCTACAGCGACAGCGCGCCCCGCTGCCGCCGCTCTCTAAACTCTCTTGAGCATCCTTTGAGTCCATAACGACTGACGGACGGAGTGAGTTCAACTGCTCTGAGAAGAAACGCGGCGCCTCTTATAAGCTGCGAAACGAAAGGCGGAGGAGGGAGCAGACCGAAACCCCGAAAAAAACATCCCCTTCCAACGCATCGAGCCAGAAGCTGTGTGTGGAGGATGCTCTAGTTTAGCTGTGTTTGGCTTATTCAGACTGATAGCCTCAATCTCTCACACACTTACCTCAAGCAATCCCGGGCCATGCAAAAACGAAAAGCTCTTCAGGCTTTAATAATAACTTAGGCTATTATTATTGCGTTTTGCATTATTTTTGCGTGTACTCTGCACAAAAAACATCATACGGGGTTGGAGCGACATGAGGATGAGTAAAGGGTGACAGATTTCATTTTTCGGTCAGCCAGACAGTAGGCTAGTCAACGTCTTTCAAACGTTTTTTAAGCACAATCTTAGATTTATACACAGTAAAATCCCAGAATATTCCAGCTATATTAATGTACCAAGTTTACAAACCAGTGCTTGCAAAGGTACATGGAGATTTAGTTTACTCACATACTGGAAACAATGTGAAGGATCCAACGATCCTATTCATTTATAATCATTAATCATTTTATTATTCCATTTAATATAATCATTTATAATCATCATTATAGTCATTTATATATTCATTTTATTGATTCATTAATTGATTAGCCATTATAGTTGTTTTTTCCACTGTTTAGTCTTATGACTGTGTAGTTTCAAGAGCTGTTTGTCTTCATGAATAAGAGATACAAGGGAATGTTTATAGAAACTCAAGGTTTATGGGATGTTGTTGTGAATCGGTTTGGTATAACAATACTTGTTGGACTTGTGTTCTTCAGACGAAGTCTGAACATTGAGACATACGCAACTAAGACTATTCAATAAACTCTGCTCCTTTTGATCATCATTACTTCGTCTCCTGCATCTGCTCTTCATTGGCTTTCATTGGCTTTTTCCTCAGTCAACTTCTTGGCTGATAAAAGACTGTTCATAGTGTTTTGGGTATGTTGGGTACCAGACAAGACCTCCTGTTAACAGGGTTTGGGTATTAGACCTCTCTGCTGACGAGTTGTTCTGATACTGGACAAACTGATATTTTCTGACGGGATCTGGCGTCCGGGGCTGGATCTTAATTGTCAAGACATGGAGACAGCGATCTAACAAATGTTTAACGATATTTTCATTTTCCATCTATTGTTTTTAAGCAAACAATGTGATGTGCGCATGGAGATTCCCAGCATGCTAACAACTTTCTTCAAAATATTTTTCACTCAGACTTTACAAACACAGAAGTGGGTTATAAGGCTGACAGCTCACTGTACACATATATCACCCTTTCTCTTTTCCTTTCCTTCTGAGAGTTAAGATATTTGTGATTTCAATTTGAAGGCTAACAGGTGTGAAAACAATCCCGAATTTCTCATTTAGGCCTAACCAGACACGACATTTTAAAGGACACTCCACCCTTTAAAAATAATATTCTCTTACCATTTACTCACCTTCCTCCAAGATGTAGGCGAAATTACTTTCTTTTCTGAGGTGGTATAGGTCTATATAGCATAAAATTATAAAATCATACTTAGATAACCGATATGTTCACACAGATAAGCACAAACCGCATTATTAAGTTCAGAAATAACACCGGTAAATAAAGTTATAGAATGTTATAATGTACAAATAATAAACACAATACCGAGTCTATGGGCTATTTTGAACGGTTTTCAGAACAAAACAACAATGAAAAATATAAGAAGCTACTAAACAAGCGAAAACGAATTAGGCTAATTCAAAGCGAAACTGAAAGCAAACGCGTTGTTCTCACGCAGCCTACCTCTCTCATTTGGCATGAATCTCTTATTTATAATGTAAAACAGGCTTACTTAGCGCGCTTCAATAAACATCCTCCTCACATGAGCAATGTGTTCGGCCAGAGCTCAGGCTGAACGGCAGGGATTGTAGCCTACTACGCACGCACTATTTAAATTAACCAGTGTATGTTTGGTTGACTGTATTTTATTCTGATAATGAACAGGAGGCATGTCTGAATGTGTATCCGCGAGTCGCCGACGCGATCAAACAACGGAAATAAACAACAAAAAAATACAAAAATGGTCTGTCTTTTTTTTTTTTTTTTTTTTTTTTTTTTTTTTTTTGTCATCACGGTTTCCTTCCCGTGAACTTTCGTAGAGCGCCGCGCCACACGATGTGAACCAAACTCAGCAGCATGTCACTTAGTCTTTTCCTTTCATTTTGTTAATCTGATAATTAGGCAATTATATTTCGCGTATTCATTGATTTTATATAAAGACTATGAAACAGATTGTGTTATTTTTTGTTAAATTTAATTTTTGTTGCTTGCTGCGCTCTTCTCCGACCCCGCAGCTCTCTCTCCATTAGCTTAGTGTTAGTGGCACCAGTCCAGGTATTACTCGTGCTATTTCTCCATGTTGAGAGTTTGGTGTTGCACATTGATTGCACCTGTCTATGTATTCTTATTCTCTGATTAACTGAAAGTAACGGCAGTGTGTCCATCTCGCAAATGTAGAATTTTTCTCGGCAGTCATCTCAACCATCAAATTCCAGCAACAGAAAATAGACCAACTATTTTACCCACTGATTTTTTTTTTTCCCTGGTGCTGTTTTGCGGTGTTGGTAAATTTGGTAAATTCACCACTTAATGTTGAGCTAAAATATGTTGTTGTAACTTGCGTTACTGAGAATGTAACAAGTAATAATGTTACCCAAATTTTATTAATAATGCGTTAAAATACTGCGTTACAGCAAAAGGTAATATACTATACATAATATACAAATAGTTTTTTTTTTTTTTTTTTTTTGCAAATTAACTCGTCATAAACAATTAAGAACATTATCTAAAAATTATTAACTAAACTTTTGGAAAAAATAAATATCATATTCAAGCGCTTTTATGACAGCAGAGAGAGAGAGCCAACATGTTAAGATAACCCTATGCGCAGCCATATTGGTGATACTCGAATGTAAATAACAGCATTGATTGCACGGTTAATGTACTACTGAGTACACTGTTCTGTTAATTTATTCTGTCTAAACCACGGAAAAAAAAAAATGTGTGGAAACTGCCAAATCATATAGAGAAGGAACTAATAAGCAAGAAAGGGTGCAATAGTTTGACCAACAAAAGTTAACAGGTGGAAAAAATGTGTACAAGCAGTATTAATTAGGACACTAGACTAATATTTCACCTACCTGACTGGAAATAAGAAAAAACACGAATGTTGTCAAGATTTTTGCTCTGGAAATGCTGGTTCAGTTTGGCCAACCACAAATGCCTTTTGTTCCTCAGTTTTTTTGCACTCTTCTCCTTGATTTGTTATAACTTCTGGCAGTCTGTAGTACTAAATGTTTTTCCTGGTCCGAAACATGACAATAACTTGCCATATTCAGCAGCAATAATCAGCAAAATCTGCGAGTTTTGTTCGGTTCAGTGCCATCAATATGGCCGATTGATGGTGCATCGTGAAAACACTTTATACATTGCAATTAGATTACATTGCTATTAGTTAGTTTGATGCACTGAAAAAGTAGCTAGAATCAGGTAGTAGTTCATTTGCATGGTACATTTATGGGCATAATGGTGTTCAGGACTGGATGCGTACTGTATAGTAGCCACACTATACAGCGCATATGTGATGGTGGTACAGTATGTTATGTTACAGCAGAGTATGTAGCCAAACACAGCTTTTCCACTCCACTCCAAAAGGAGACAATTCGTTTTTTTAAAAATCCCTTTTCATGAATTACAACAAACAGCTCCTTTGGACTACAGTGTTCTTTTCCCGGGTGTTATGATGTCACAACGCGGTTCATTAGAATATCATTAAAATAAATCCCGCCTATGGAAATTTGAATGGTTGTGCAGTGGTTAGGGACAAGGCGGGGGATTAGCCTAACTTTAACGATGCAGGGCGGAGAGCCGCTTTTGAGCCACTTCAACAAGCGGCTGCGTGGCTGGTATAAAAACAAGCACTGACTAGAGTGGCCGTGTCGGAGCCATAATGTGACACAGATGTGTGCAGTATAGGAGTTAAAATGCATAAACTTGCACTAGACTAGGCTAGGCTAATCAGTGATGATGTTATTTAATAATGTTAATGTTCTTTGCTAGTTTTCTGTAGCTGCTTTTTGAATAACTAAGGAAATGTAAGTATTATAATTAGTAACTTACAATGTTTTAATTCAGTTGTTGTCATGCTAAATACAAATTAAGTCACATTAAAAACATTTGGCTGCTTTTAACCTTATGCTGGAGCTGGTTTTGGGCAATGAAACTAAGTATGTAAATAATTAAACAAATTAGCACGATAATATCATGTATCGGCAATCTGGAAGGCTGACGACAGGACACAACAATACTGTAGCTCAACTATACCTTAATATATCCTTAATTATAATGTGGCAGATGGAACTTGCTGCTTTGGCAAGGGGCGTGGCAGTACTGAAACACCGTCGCCAATAACAATGCACTGTGACATCTACACCAATAACAACAAATAAACCAGCTAAATCAATAACAACAAATAAACCAATCACAACACTTTTTTTTTTTTTTTTTTTTTTTTTTTTTTTTGCTTTTTTTTTTTCGGAAGGCGGGCCTTCATCAAACCCCGAATTAATTGAGCCATTTGTGCCAGGCTGTAGAGAAAGGTATTGTAATAATGTAAATTAAAATGAGAGCATGTTTTAGTACACCCCCAAAACAAAATCAAGACTTTGTAAAAGAGCATAATAAGACCCCTTTAAAATAATATGGTAAGACACACCAGTTAGCCATATCAAGCAGCAAAACAAGCTGTTTTGTACAGCTAAAAATAGCTGGAAGTGGATGATCCCAGAAGCTAGACACACTGAATTTACAAATGCTTTTATGAGGAAAATACAGTGGAAAAAAACATGGGGGGGAAAAAACTGTGTTCCGGGCGCCCTGCCCCTCACTGGGCCTTTTGAATCATCCTAACTTCCCGGCGTCCCCTGTGTATGCGTGATACAGTTCAACTTTGTGTTTTTTTTTTTTACAAAAACTGCAAAAATGCTACAATATTAATTCATATATTACTTTTTAAACTACAATCCAAGTTAGTTGTCAACTTATTTGACCCATTCAAAGTCAGTGTTTCCATGAGAACATTGGAAAAACAAACCCTTAACATACTACTGCCAACGCTTCTCCACACATTATAAAAGCCCATCGCTGCCAATCACACTTCTGTCCTAGGGAGTCATAGGGAGTCATAGGGAGTCATAGGGAGACATGAGGACACAGGGGAAACCCACGTAGGGCAGCAAAGCAGTGGTCAAGGTAATTTTAGCAAGAAGGGAATGAAAAACCGATTGGGTTTGCGTTATATGAGCAAGTCGGCCACAGAAAGTGTGTAAAAGTGTGATTATAAAATGAGACCGATAACAGATAAGGAGCAATAACAAATAAGTGTTGGGACTTCTCTATTCTCTCACCCTATCTCTGCCTGAATCATCACATACAGATTCAAATAAATAACCCCGAAACAGGAAACAACCATACGTAATGCAGATCTCATTTTAGTGGACTGAGAAAGATTTGCCAGTTTTTGCTGTGAGAGTAACTCACATTTTAGACATGGTTTTCCACTGAAAGGAGAGCTGGATTGGCTGCACCCCCTGTATGCTCAGTTAGTCAGTGGCACCATCATGCTTTTGGATGACTCCATAATGTTTATTGCACTCACTACGATTTCCAAGAAATGATCTACAACAAATTCACATCAGCAAACAAAATCATTCAAGTTTTCTACGAATGGACAGAAAATTTTACATAATGTTTTATTTTGGGTCTTTTTTGTAATTTTGACAGTGTTTAATTTTGTTTTAGCAGATTTACAAATACATAGGCACCTTGTTGTAAGTTTATTGGTATTAAAATAGAAAAAAAGTAACTTCTTTATATTATCCTAATCTTTAGCTTACTGTATTCTTAAACGTTATGTTGCGATATTAATTTCAAGTTTTTAAAGCAGATTATGTTTCGTGTTTCTTACTTCTATAAAACAGTCACTGAAACCTAATGACACAGGTAAATGATTGAAGTACCACACTGAGAAACTAAACAAGCAAACATGAAAGAGAAACCAAATCTATGCGCTCATCCATCCTTTTATAAGGTGGTATACCTACACCAAGGGCTGCGTTTAAGCATCTGTGGGCAGACGGAGCTCTCTGAAGACTGTGACTGAAAGGTTGTCACCAAATCTCTGGTTGCTTCAGAGGGACTGTCCCTGTAACAAATGTACAATATTGTCGTATTAAGTAGGAATGACAAAGCTTCTAAATGACAAATGTGTGAATTCACGTTTAACCGGGGTTTGTCAGTGTGTGAATCAGGGATGGGACGGAGACACTGGGACAGTAGTTTGTGTTTAGTGGTGTAAAAAGTACAGATATCACACTAAAAACAATTGGTGTTAATACAATTTTTACTCAAAAAGTACAAGTCATTTTCACAATTAATTACAAAGTAACACATTAAAACAGACTGAAACAGCATTCTTGTAAAATGTACTCCAATAGTCTTTATTAAAGTGGATGCCAAACATAATAGCAAAAAATACTTGACTGAAAGTATCCACATTTAATTGTACTTTTGTTACTTAAAACCTTACAATTTTTACAAGTAGAGATTTTTAAAATATAAATGTGAAAAATATTTATGAATATGAGAAAACTTTGTAAAGAAACCTGTCAAAATCATTATGTTCTGAATATGCCAGACTCAGCAGATGTTAAACTGAAACCAACATCATCAACCACCTGAATACATTTTCAGCTAAAATTAGAGGCAGGTCATTTTACTGTGGTTTGATATTTGAATATAGTGGTTTTTTAGATTAATAATAAAGACTAATCATGATTC
Source organism: Labeo rohita (assembly GCF_022985175.1). NCBI lineage: Eukaryota > Metazoa > Chordata > Actinopteri > Cypriniformes > Cyprinidae > Labeo > Labeo rohita. The sequence goes on along the minus strand of NC_066888.1, from coordinate 8,317,589 downwards.
CCCCTTGACTTAAAGGGTACATAGGATGCAAAATTTACTTTTACATGATGTTTGCATATAAATGTGTCTTAGCAGTGTGTGGACACAACCACCAAAATCTAGTAGTTACTTAGTCGCAGAAAAAAAAAAATCTATAGAAAGTGGCGAAGTCACACTGTCGGTGATGGATAGATTGGTAACAGCTTGTAATACAATCGGGCAGGACATCCAAATGCTCACCTATCATTCATACACAAAATGTGAGCTATTAAAGTGTCTGAGCAGAGTGTGGAAGCGCACTCACTGCATGACACATGGAGGCACTGGTGCACTCACTTGCTCTTAAAATACTCCAACATTTTTTGGTCATACAGATAAAAAGTAATACATCTTTCGAATCTGTAAAGACTCTTCATTTATTTGTGCACACTCACAATAACAACAAAACATTGCGCTTTTGTAAAATATTTAAAGCAAACAGGATGCTCTTTCTGTCGTCTCTGTGAACTCGAGCATGAAACTCTGTGTATACTTACCTTTTAGAAATGAAAAATATATTTAGAGAGTGAAATGTCTACTTTTAAACGAAGAAATTCAAACAGAAAACAAATATTCTCCGATTATGTAATCCGTATGAAACATGCGTACATGCACATCACTAGGGTGAATTAAGAGAGAGAATGGGACAGTTTTTGAATTTCCGCCTTGTGCAAGGTTTCTTGCCATAAATTTAAAACATCAGCCCAACACATTATATATTTCTGTGAAGATGCAAACTACCCATTTGAGAAGGAAACAATATATTAGAATGAAAGGATGTGTGGCATACACTTTTCTGTAAACTGAAATTTCACACTATACAAAAAATTTGCACAATACAACACATGTAACTGAGGTAAAAGAAGGCCTAAAATCCAAAAGTCAATGAAAACATTTAAAAATCAAATAGACAATTTTTATTTTGGCAAAAATCTAGCTAGTTAATTAATATTTTTGTTGTTGATTTGGGCTTGCATAAGTAAAAAGGATGGAAACCATTGATTTAGGGCATAAACAGCATATACAATGGTTCTCTATTACAAGGCCAATCATTTTCTTAATTAGCAAAGCCTTTAAGCACTGTCCCATCCAACCAAATTGTTTTTGGGTGGTTGGGACAAAATAAAAACAACCTAATTCGGAAAATTAAAACATGATATTGACGCTTTTTTACTGATTTTGTAGAAGTAGTACATCATATTTATGTTTCCATCAACACTTTGTATAATATAGTAGCTATGACAATTTTAGGACCTTATTATGTAAACTAGCAAAAGCTTGTCATTTTCCTCCGTTCATGCTTTTCATGGTCAACTTCCTGTTTAATGCATGCCCCAGCTACTTACAAGATGTCACACCAATGAGGGCATCCCATTTTAATTATGTGGTCTTACACCTAGGACTTACCAAAAAGAGGTTTTATTTTCCCTCATTAGGTGAGAAAATGAATTCTGTATAGTTATACTGTCCCATTTTACCTTATGTCCCAATCCCAATTTCAATGTTTACAAAAAAGCAAACATTCTTTTACTACTAGTCAAAAAAAAAAAAATTATAATATGGAATTATGACCTTTACTTGCCTTATACCATCTTTCCCTCTCTTGCAATGAAAAACACGGACATCAGTGATTTAATTAAAATGTGAACAAGTCATCATACTATTGCTGCATCAAAATGTTAAGTAAACAGGCAGAAGACAATGGAAACATTTATTTTCTACAAATAGCTCATATCAATCAAAAAAGAATGAATCTATCCTGTCTCTGGCTTTGAACATCTACATAAAATATATTTTTACTCTTAGACAAAAAATAAATAAAATAAAAGATAACACTAAATTATTACCTTTACTTGCCTTAAATCGCCTTTCCCTTTTTTCTACATTAGCTCAGAAAATCGCCTCCTCACACAAGTAGGCTTCTGTGGTGTTGTTAGCCTCAACGTTTGTTTGAGTTCTGCAAAAAAGGACATCAATGGTTTAAATAAAATGTGAAGAAGTCATCATACTGTGCATACATTGCAGCAAAACGTGAAGTAAACAGGCAGGAGACAACAGAAACAGGTATTTTCTAAAAATAACTCACGTTAATCCTGAAAGAATGAAGCTCTCCTGTGTCTCTGGCTTTTAACATCTACCAAAAAAGCAAACATTCTTTTAATAATAGTCAGAAAATGATAATATAGAAATCATGACCTTTACTTGCCTTATACGGTCTTTCCCTCTCTTCTGAGGAAGCCGGGACAATCGCCCCCTCTCACACACGGTCTTCCGTGAAGTAAACTCCCACCGTTTTCTTTAGGAAACTGATTTAAGTTTAATCGCGGGAAAAAAGTTCATGAATTAACATGTAAATCTGTTAATAATCCTCTATTAACACCTAAATCTTGTATAAATATGACATATGAAACTCACAGACGTTGTATTAAAGGTATCTCTTCCGTTCAGTAGAAGAGGCCGTTAAGACTATTTCTGAGGCAAAAACCGCGTTAGCGTGTTTTCCAATAAAAGCTCTTTTCCGACTTTTCCCGCGTTCCATTAAGTCTCAAAATACTCCCGGACACACATAATGAATGGTGACTTTACATTTTTCATCTTTACTTACCTAAAAATCGTCCTTCACTCGCTTCCATCTGCAGACGCTGAGAAAATGGCGGCTTCTTGCACTTTCTTGACATACGGTGAACACCACGTGCGTGCTCTCTCTTTCGGGTCCGCGTTCCGCGTTATAAATTAAGACCAGTTTTAACCCAAACTGGGTTAAATTAACCCAGCGTTCTCACCCAGCTGTCTCAACCCAGCATTTTTTTAGAGCGAATGCTCTCTTTAGGTGATCAGTGAATTCTGACTTCTGCATTTGCTGATAGCTTGGTCCCCCCAGTTAAAAAATCCCATCTGCGCCCCTGCCCGGCGAACAGCAGCCCTTTACCGGCTCAGATTTCGGTGACACACTGACACCAGAGCTAGTGCTATTTTGGTAAAAAGTGATTACAGAGAATGGTTTAATACACTAAAATTAAAATGCTACTTTCAAATGTTACATTTTTTTGGTTTAAAATGCTTGTTAAACAAGTTTATATGTAATATTGTAACTATGCTGTATTTACTCAAATAAATTAAATTTGTCATGTATTTTATCCATGTTTTCTTGCTTAATAATAAATGTTCATCTTTTGATTATTGCTCTTGCCTCTAGTAATTCTGTGTGTGTTTTTTATAAGTTCCAGTCCATTTTAAGCCAGCAATGTAATCATGTCTAACCAAAAGTTGACTTTAACCCAGCCTGTTTGGTAAAAACATTTAACCCACGAGCTGGGTCAAAATAACCCAGCATGTGTTCTGTCCAATATTTACCCAGCGCTGGGTTGCCAAATAACCCAAGTTGGGTTGTTTTTAACCCAGCATTTTTTAGAGTGTAAGTATTGTGCAGACATTTCATGAAGACCCTAAAGAATCATGCAAAAGTATGTTACTTAGTTACTTTTTATGGGAAGTAATGCGACACTTTACTTTTGTGATTTTAAATCTGGACAGGGCTTGCTTATTTGTTTTTAATATAAAAAGTTCTATTTTTGGCAAATGCAAAAGCCTTTTCACACCAAAAGCCTCAGGCTTTGAGAAAAGGAAATTCACTCTGTACAGTAGACCGCAGAAGAAGAAAAAAAAGTCTCTTTAGCAAACTCTTCAGAAAAAAAAAAAAAAAAAAGGAAAACGAGGTTAGATGTTAGTTATGTAAGATTATCTAGATTATAGAGTAATTTATGCATATTAGTATGTTTGAATTGGATCAACGGAGGTCAGCAGCAAAGACATCAGTTAATAAAATGGGATTAAACGCATAAAGGATTATTTAACATATTTAATTAATGCAGGTTGCGTCATATTCTGAGTTGAATTTTACTGTTTTTATTCATTTTGAGGAATACTGAATACTGAACTGAGTTTTTTGTGAGTGAGATGAATTAATGCATGTTCATTTATTCTACATCTTACTCCCAATTTCTCTCAATATGGGAATAGGAGAGTTTTTAATCAATAAATGGGGTGGGGGGAGTAACTGGTGTTACATATTTGAAAAAAGTAACTCAGATATTTTCTTTAATAGTTATTTTAATAGTTACTTGGGAAAAGTAATAATATTACGTAACTCGTGTTACTTGTAATGCGTTACCCCTAACACTAAACACAACAAGCCTATAATGACAAAAATCCACCAACTCCTTATTTTTTTTAATCCCCATTAAACCAAACCAGTCTCATTAGGCATGTGGTTTTGATTCTTTAAGCAATATGACATCACATTGTTTAGGCCCTGCCAACAGCCGCTGACTGACAGTTCCACATTACCATAGATTCCACTCTCAGTGAGCTCTTTATGCTCGAGCAGCTGTAACATCAACAATTACTGTCTTATAAGCTATCCCGGTGTTCTGTGTTTGGATGCAAGACTGAACATAAGAGTCTTCATTTTCTCCCAAAAACTGAGCCACTGAGCACGTAGTGGATCACTTTTATTTTTCAAGTTAAATCTAAATACGTTTATATCTGCGCAAATCATTTCACTCCAGACTGCTTTGTGAATGTCATGTCCTTACAGGGCTTAGCTAACGCTTTACCGTATTGGTGCACATATGTTATAAATATTTTAATTTATTCAGGATGGGAATATGCAGCATTTGCATTTAAAGTGATACACACCAAAACGCTCTTTTGTAGACATGACACATAAATGACATTTTCCACGTTATAATCAATGATCTGTGGGGTATTTTGAGGACACTCAAGACCAATATTACAACTTGTAAAAAGGGGCATAATAGGTGTCAATAGTCAAGACTTTGAATGCTGTACATTACATGTATGGGTTACTTTTATGATGCTCTCACACTCATGTGCAATGATTCATGCTATCCCCATGCATTTTTATGATGGTTGGGAAAAGCACAAACGTTATTCAGAACTTCTCCTTTTGTGATCCACTGAAGAAAGTCATGCAGGTTTGAAATGACAGTGATGGTCCATTCTTACAGCTATTCTGTTTATTATTATTATTATTATTATTTTCTAAAAGAAAATACTGTTGTATCTGTAAAATATATTTCTCTGATAATTGTATAGTTTGATCTAATTTGTTTTAATTTGCATTGAGCTGATCTCCACTGCTTAAATTCACCTAAACACAGAATGATACTAAAAGCTAAATATATTATCACAGCACCTGTCATTAAAGGGGCAATCCCACAACCAGGGCACTCTAATATCTGACATAAGACAAAACGCAAAAGGTTGCAAAAAAAAAAAAAAAAAACCAAAGCAAAGGGAAGTGCCCTTTTACAACTTACCCTACATCAGTTAGCCTTGAGTTACCCATAATAAATTTCATGGTATGTCCAGTAACTGAAAGTTAAAGTAAATACACTATCAGTCAAACTTTTTTAACAGTAAGTGTTTAATGTTTTTAAAGAAGTCTTTTCTGCTCACCAAGCCTGCATTTATTTGATCCAAAGTACAGCAAAAACAGTACAATTTTGAAATATTTTATACTATTTCAAATAACTGTTTTCTATTTGAATATATTTTAAAATCAAATTTATTCTTGTGATTTCATAGCTGAATTTCCAGCATCATTACTCCAGTCACATGATCCTTCAGAAATCATTCTAATATGCTGATTTGCTGTTCAAGAAACATTATTATATTATTATTATCAATATTTTTTTTTCCAGTATTCTTTGATGAATAGAAATATTTAAATATAAATTTTCTGAAATAAAAAGCTTTTTGTAACATTATACACTGTAATATATTTATCTTTACAATATAATAATAGATAATAATAGAATAATAGAAATAATAATTAAAAAAAAATCAATTTTCATTTCAAAAATAATTTATTGAAAACAATAAAAACTACATTTATTCAAATATCAAAACAGATCATTTAAATATTTATAAATAATTAATTAAAAATGTAAATATTCTAAAAAAAAAACTTTTCATATATTTAACATATATATATATATATATATATATATATATACACACACACATATACATATATACTTATATATATATATATATATACACACACATATACATATATATATATATATATATATATATATATATATATATATATAAAATATTTAAAACTGTAATATTTAAATATTACAATGTATGTATAAAAAATGTATGTATAAAAAATTTAGCAAGTAATACTCTTATTTAGCAAGGATGCTTTAAATTGATCAAAAGTGATGATAAAGACATTTATAATGTTACAAAAGATTTCTATTTCAGATAAATGCTGTTCTTCTGAACTTTCTCTTCATCAAAGAAACCTGAAAAGATTCTACTCAGCTGTTTTCAACATAATAATAGGCAAGGCAAGGCAAGTTTATTTATATAGCACATTTCATACACAGAGGTAATTCAAAGTGCTTTACATAAAAGGAAGTAGAATAATCATAAAAACAATGATCACAACAATAAAACAAAAAAATGTAAAATGTAAAAACTGATTGATATAATGATTTAAAAATGATTTAAAAATTGATTTAAAATAAATTTAAGACAGTTAAAAACAGAAAATGATTATACATAATGCAATCAGTTCAGACGAAGCACAGTGCTCATTCAGTAAATGTACAGCTAAACAGATGAGTTTTGAGTCTAGATTTAAATGTTTTAAATGTGTCTTTTAGCACATCTGATCTCTTCTGGAAGCTGGTTCCAACTGTGGGCAGCATAATAGCTAAAAGCGGATTCCCCTTGATTTGTGTGAACCCTTGGTATTTCTAACGGACTCAATCCTAATGATCTGAGTGGTCTGTTAGGTTTGTATTCAGTGAGCATATCTGCAATGTATTTAGGTCCTAGGCCATTGAGTGATTTATAAATGAGTAAAAGTACTTTAAAATCAATTCTAAATATAACTGGAAGCCAGTGTAGGGACATGAGGACTGGTGTGACATGCTCAGATTTTCTGGTTCTAGTCAGAATCCTGGCAGCAGCGTTCTGGACGAGCTGCAGCTGTCTAATGGTTTTCTTGGGAAGGCCAGTGAGGAGACCATTACAATAATCCACCCTGCTTGTGATAAAGGCATGAACAAGTTTCTCCAAGTCTTGACTGGAAAAAAAACATCTAATTCTTGCAATGTTTTTGAGATGATAGTATGCTGATTTAGTTACTGTTTTGACATGACTACTGAAACTAGGTCTGACTCCAGAATCACACCAAGATTCCTGACTTGGTTTTTAATTGTTTGACCCCTAGAGTCAAGGTATGCATTCACCTTAAGAACTTCCTCTTTGCTTCCGAATGCAATGACTTCAGTTTTCTCCTTGTTTAACTGAAGGAAGTTCTGGCACATCCAACTGTTAATTTCATCAGTGCATTGGCAGAGGGAATCAATGGGGCTGTAGTCATTTGGCGATAAGGCTAGGTAAATCTGGGTATCATCAGCATAGCTGTGATAGGCAATTTGGTTCTTTCTCATTATTTGACTTAGTGGGAGCATGATGTGCTTTGGATACCTCTCCTCCCCAGGCTACCCTGAAAGACCTACCTGTGAGATAGGAGAACATCGGATAGCCAGGGGTTAGGACGGGTGGCCCGTGCTGGCCTGGAAGAGAGAGGACATATATCGTCTAGGCAAGAAGATAAAGTAGAGCATAAGGTGTCAGTAGCTGCATTAACCTCTAGAGATGAGAAAAGGGTTGTAGAGGGAAGAGAGGAGGACACAACAGAGGAAAGATGGGAGGGTGAAAGGGAGCGTAGGTTTCATCTGAAAGCAACAGGTAGAGGGGTTGGAGGTGTACTGGTAGTAAGATGTAAGTTGCATGTAATGAAGAAATGGTCAGAGATGTGTAGGGGTTTAACCAAACTGTTGTCTGCAACGCAATTGCGTGTGAAAATTAGGTCTAGGTGGTTGCCCGATTTGTGAGTGCTTGTAGTAACAAGGCGTTTGAAATCGAATGAAGCTAGGAGTGAGTGAAAGTCTGCAGCATAAGGCTTGTCCAGATGAATGTTAAAATCGCCAAGGACTAGAAGTGGACTGCCATTCTCTTGGAATGAGGACAGCAGCCCATCCAGCTCATCTAGGAAAGTGCCCAGTTGACCAGGAGGGCGGTAAATGACCACAACGTGGGATTTAACAGGAGCCGTTACTGTGATCGCATGAGATTCGAAAGAGTTAAAGTTGCATAGCAGAGAGTGGTTAAAGAATTTCCATTTATTAGAAATGAGTATTCCAGTACCCCCACCCCTTCCAGTGTGACGAGGGGTGTGAGAGAAAGAGAAGTTATTAGACAGAGCAGCAGGTGTTGCTGAGTCTTCTGGACGAATCCAGGTCTCAGTCAAGCCCAGGATACTAAGTGACGAATGTGTGGAAAAAGTGGAAATGAAATCTGCTTTGTTAACAGCTGTCTGGCAATTCCAGAGGCCGACAGTAAAAGAGAAAGTTTCAGTGGAGGAAATGATGATAGGGCGAAGGTTAGTGAGATTGCGTTGGCGTCTGCGTGTGATGTTAGAGCGTTGTGTGGAGATAACCGGAATGTATTGAAAACACATGGTAGAGGTGGAAAGAGGGTGCGAGCAGAGAGTGTATGAAGGGAAAGTAAGAGGAGTACCTAAGTGCGTTGTCTGTGTCGTTGCTCGGTTAAAGTCGCGCAGGAAAAAGTCGCAGGTCTTTGCCCTCGTCGGTCTTCACACGAGGAGGCTGAACACGGCGGCTGAACGCTTCCGCGTCAGCTCACAGATAATGAATATATACACAAGCAAATGAGATTGGAGTGATAACAGCTGGGCCCGCCTCCTGACTGAAGCCCAAAGTCTATATCTATGCAAATGCCTTGAATCGAAACTAAGAGCGAGATGCTTCGCACTTAAGTGCCCGCAGGATTTCAGCAATACTAATTTCAATAAGTGCAATCGAAAGTGCTAATTAAAACGAAACAACAACACTACAAATAGGCAGAGAACGAAAAAATACTTTCTAGCAGTACTTAATAATTTAAACAGTACCTATGAAAATAGTGTATTAAGCAAACACTTACACGCAGTCGCTGTTGCCATCTCCGTGGACAATAGTGCTTCTAGTTGTTCAACTGATTGAAAACTAATAATAATAATAATAAATGTTTTTTTATGAGGCAAATCAGAATATTAGAATGATTTCTGAAGGATCATGTGACTGAAGTAATGATTCTAAATATCAGCTGTAATAAATTACATTTAAAATATATTCAAATTGAAAATAGTTATTTTAAATAGCAAAAATATTTCAAAAATTGTACTGTTTTTACTTTAGATTAAATAAATGTAGTCTTGGTGAGCAGAGGAGACTTCTTTAAAACAAAAAAAATCTTACTGTTCAAAAACTTTTGACTGGTAGTGTATAAATAATAAATAGCATAAAGTAGACCAACTGCGTAAGTTTTTTGTAAGCAAGTAAATAAAAAAAAAAATAAAAATAAAAAAGTACAATAAAATAAAATGATAAAATGCGTGAAACTAAAACTGTACTATCTTGTTAAAACAGACAAACAAGCAAAAGTAAAAGTAAAACTAAATATATATTGTAAAAAAAAAGGCTTTACTTTGAAATGCTTCAAGTGAATTTTGGTGAATTTTTTAGTGTGAAAATGGATAATTAAATTTAAAATATCACAAACTGAATATAACATTGAACATTTAATAACATTAAATGTTACATTAATGTTATTGTGTTTTTAAATATGTATTTTAAAGATGGTGTTAGGTGACAGCAAAGTAATCTAAATCAAAGTGTGTACAATTTAATAATAATTTAATAAATAAATACATCTCTAATATCAGCTGCTAGCCAATATGGTACTGTTAAATTGTCCAAGATCTGATGGCTCTGCTTTGGATGAGCTTATCCCTAAAATGTATTCAAATAAACATAAACATATTTAAAACTATCATTAGGTAAGTAATGATCAACACAAATATTTGAGGAACTTGCTAATTGCATGTTGTCATCTTATACAGTCTGCACAGACTCATTTTTGTTTCAGCCATGAATCACAAACAGTTAGTCAGATTGCAGACCAGCGATTGCAGAGGGTGCAAGTTGTGGAGAGGAAAAAAAAAAAAAAAAAAGAGAGAAGAAAAAAAAAGAAGAAAAAAAAAAAAAAAACACCAACCACCGCACGACGAGATTCTCTCTTTTTTTATATTCAAAGGCTTTGTGGGGTTTTTTCCACAACTAATAATTGACTTTATCATCAAAAGACTGAGCCTCTTTTTCTTATTGAAGGCATGACCTTTTAGACCTGCTATTTAAAAGTGCTTGTCTGGACCATAGAGTTTCGGGGTAGAAAAAACATGTTTGTTCCTTGCGAAGGGAGACTCGAATGACTCAAATGCTCTAAGTTTGAACTTGATTCCTAAGCTTCGGCAATCCTTACTGTAACAAGCAGACTTCTGGGAAGAAGCAGTTGAAGGGAGAGCTGTGAATCATTTATGCTGTCTCCTTAAAATGCTCTTTGTGCTGCTACTTCATTATAAACATTCGCTTTATCTTGTTAAATAGATAAAAACTGTTGCGGTAATGAACATCTAGACTTTCAGTCAAACACATTCACTCACATCTGCCCCACAACTTTTTGTTACATTGCCACACACGAGACAGATGTCATATCGGGCTGTAGTGGGCATACACCTGGCGAATGTCCTACTTTTATTGAACAGTTTCACATCAGTAAACACTTTGAAAAGCACTTGAAATGACGAATAGTTTCACATAGTTTGCTTCCGTGATTCAATTAGCTAAGTGTGTGTGTGTGTGTGTGTGTGTGTGTGTGTGTGTGTATGAGATACAAACATCATAATAATAAAAATAATACAATATAAAAAATGAACAATATTTAAAAAAAAAAAAAAAAAAAAAAGAAAAATAATAAATAAATAAATCCCCCCCCCCCAAAAAAATATTCTATTTGAAATTCAAAACAATTTCAAAATATTTAAAAAGTAATTATTGTAAAAATACTTTAAAATTTTACATTAAAAATATGTATATGTGTGAATGTATATATATAAAATTGAAAGACATTTATTCTACATTTATTCAAATATCAAAAACAGTTAAGTTAAATATTTATAACCATCATTAAAAAAGTAAAATTCTAAAAAAAAAAAAAAAAAAAAAAAAAAAAAAAAAAAACTGTTTTCCCCCAAAATATTTTATCTTAATAGAATTATATTCTACGTTTTAATTATTTAAAATTGTGATTATTTTAGATATTATTTAAAACATTCAAAGAATTTCAAAATATTTCAAACATAATTACTGAAAAAAATACGTTTACATTTTACATTAAAATATATAAAAGAATTTTGAATATAAATAATCATTTAAAAATAAATATGAAAAAAATCTTTCAATATTGAATATTTTAAACATTCCGAAAATACGTTTATTGAAAATAATAAAAACTACATTTATTAAAATATAAAAAATGTTAATTTAAATACTTACAAATAATCATTAATAACTTAAAAAGATTTAAATATGAATATAATATACATAAATATCATTATATAATATATAAATAAATATTATTTATTATTAAAAATAATTATTATATAAAGAATTATTCAAATTGGAGATCATTTAAAATATATTTTTATTATTTAGAATAGAAATATCATTAATTATTTAAAAATATATTTTAAAAAATAATAAATGTCAAAATATTGCATTTTAAACATTTCAAAAAATAATTTATTGAAATTCAAAAACCCGCAATGTTCATATAAAATTAATATAATAATTATATTAATAATAATTTAATAATAATATATATATAATAATTATTTTTAATAATTATAATAATCATTAATTACATTTAAATGTATAAATAATCAAAAACATTTACAAATGTTATAATATAATATACATACATATAATATATAAATAAATATTAATTATTAAACCATTTAAAAATAATTATTGAAAAACAAATTATTCAAATTTGACATTATTTAAAATATATTTTAAAAATGATCATTTAAAATAGAAATATTAATTATTTTTTAAATATTACATTTTAAACATTTAAAAATAATTTATTGAAAATAAAAAGGACACTACATTCATTCAAATATAAAAAAAGTTATTTTGAATATTTATAAATAATCATTAATTTTATTTTTAAATTTTGACATTATTTGAAATATATTTAATTAACGATAATTTTAAATGAGCATCATGAATTAATTAAAAAATAAAAACAATTTCAAAAAGCACTCTATTTAATAAAATACCAGAGTTATAAAATATAAAAAGATATTTTAAATATTTATAAACAATCATTAATTATTTAAACAAAACCAATTATTTTTTAAAACATAAAAAAATAAATTCAAGAATTATATAAATTATAAATTATATATATATATATATATATATATATATATATATATATATATATATATATATATACATATACATATACATACATATATATATATATATATATATATATATATATATATATATATATATATATATATATATATACATATACATATATATATATATATATATATATACATACATACATACATACACACACATATATATATATATATATATAAATGGTAATGGATGCATATTAAACCATTTTCTGAGTGAAATGTTGTAAAAATGTACAAATCAAATGTTGTTTTTAATATATTCATGAATAAATAGTATTACAGAAATGTATTACATTTGTGGTATGAAATGCAATGTATTACATTTATGTGATAATATTTATGAAATCATTATTCCACAATAATAATTATTTAAACTGTGCATTCACATTTGATTTTGATCATGTCATCGAGTAGCGTTTTTAACTGCCATCTGTTATCTGCTTTCTTCTTTCCTGTGGGTGACATTTTTATTGCGCTGAAACGTATTATGTGTTGCGCGCTAACTTCCCATCAGTGGGCTCTCACTAGACCACCGGGCTTTCCCCATTAAGTGTGTACGTCTCCACCTATACCGAGAGAATGACCTCATTAGTCAATATCAGCCGTTATCTCCGGCGAAGCCCCCTTTCCCACAGCCCACAGAGAGGTGGGTGGTCAAGCCCGACAGCCTCAAATGAGCAAGCGTGTTTGAGGTGTCGAGATATTTAGGACAGCCACTCAAGTTCAGAGGTGACTGGAGGGAGAGATAAGATTGACTGCTGCGATTGCAAAGACAGCGCTAGCTCGCCACACGTGTGCACCATCGCAGGCAAGCTGGAAATCCCATCGCCAGGCTAAAGGACAGCGCTCACCAACAAACAAACAAACAATCTGATAATGAGGTTAGATGGCAGAGAGGAGTTTTTATAACAATGCAGTGACATACTCGCTCAGCAGGAATATCCAAAAACCTTTCAATCAAAACTCTCGACGGTTTCACTGTTACTCAGTGACGATACAAAATGATTAATGATATGCACCGCACGAAACATGAGTCTACTTTTGCATTTCATACCACAAGTTTCCAGTAAACCAACAGAGAGAGAGATGTTGTTGATGATACAGCGGCCCTAAAACGTATTTGGACAATTAGACGAAGCGAACTACAAAGTATTAAACCACACAGATTCTCACAACTTATTTTTGTAAAGTGACGTTGGGCCTCATTCATGAAACACAAGCAGAACAAACATTTGTGTAACTCGCGCGCAAGTCGTAAAAATGTCACAATTCTATGCCATGATATTTTACAAGTTTGTTCCCCAGTTTTCTTTAACTGTAAGTGTAGGGGTGCGCGGGGCACAAGCTAAGGCGGGGTTAATTGTAACATGTGGTTTAAACATTTCCACACACGCTAGCGTGAACAAATTTACGGTATTTACTAGTTGCCACAGCAACACTATACAGAGAAAAAAAGTGCACCAACATTCAAAAGTCTTTTGATGACATCGCTGAATATTTATTTTAACATAGTAAAAGTACATTTCTGGCTGAAGCAAATTTTTCTTCTCAGTTTTTAGTATTGAAATGAGACAAATATGCTATTATTTTAATAGCCAATCTGTTACTTATCAGTTTAGATAGTTTATTAATGTTTGGCAAACCATCAGAAGACACTAACCACTTTTATAATTCCAGTCGTGCTGATGGGGAAAGTTGTAAATCTGCATTACAATCTGCCCCGCTATATTAAACTATGCTATTCATGGCATTAGCCATGTAATTTTCACTATTTACTATTTATTGGATTTTAAAAAGAAACCACAAGAAACAGGTGAATAAAGACTGGCAGTCGAGGTTTAATTTTGAGAAATTGTTATTTCAAGAAATGTAAAGCATTTTGGCTCATTTATGTGTCTCGTCTTCTATGAGAGCTGTGTTTGGAGGGAGGGGAGTGTTTTTTTTGAATGTCTGAATTCAAAATTGTTTTGAACTATACTGTATACTGTATGTGTTTTGCTATCAGGGCCGTCCCACGCATGGTTGCGAAGTGTTCATTGTAAACCCTTTTAATTTTTTAAAAACGCCATTATTTTATTTGGAAAAGTTAATCATTTAATTTTATTGACAGAATATTTTAGTGTGTTGTGTATATTTTTTTCATTCGGTCAGATAACATTTTAAGGTGTCATATGGTCATGTTACAATGTACCCCACATACGGGGCATGTTGTTACTTTTCATTTCCTTTCTTTTGAGGTAAATAACGAAAAACGTATACACTGAAACAAAGTGACATATTTGTAGAAGACAAGTATAAAACTAACGTGGATAAAAAAAATTATACTCTGAACCACACGTGGATTTACACAAACTGAGAAATTCAAAAAGTGTTAGGTTGTGCCCCGCTCTCCCCTACCCATTAAAGGAGAAGTCCACTTTCAGAAGAAAAATTTACAGATAACATACTCACCCCCTGGTCATGCAAGATGTTCATGTCTTCCTTTCTTCAGTCCTAAAGAAATTCTGTTTTTTGAGGAAAACATTTTAGTATTTCTCTCCATATAGTGGATTTCAATGGTGCCCCTGTTTTTGAATGTCCAAAATGGGCTCTAAACAATCCCAGCCGAGGAAGAAGGGTCTTATCTAGCAAAACGATCGTTCCGTTAATGACAGTTAGGGTATGTCGAAAAACTGTCATGAATATGAAAAAACAGAGTTCAGGCAGACGAGACAAAAACACTTTAACTTTTTTTTTTTTTTTTTTTTTTTTTAAATAACCAATCATTACGCTAGATAAGACCCTTCTTCCTCGGCTGGGTTCATTTAGAGCCCTTTGAAGCTGCATTTTTTATGAATGAGATGTTTAAATGGTTTAGAATGACATGAGGGTGAGCAAATGGTTACATGTAACATAATTCCGTAACTTAATTACAAAATGTAATTGTAATTAGTTACAATTACTGAGAAAAAAAAAAGTGTTACTAAATTACAGTTACTTTTGAAAATGTTAAAGATTACAAAGGGGGTTACATCTGAATTTTTTCACACACACCCCAACATACAGATTTAATTGACTTCTTTCATAAGTTGCATTGACTGCTCTAAAATGAGACACCAGTGTTTCAGGAGTTTAGGACACAGAATAGAACACATGCTTATTCGATAACTGTTTTATATTTTTATTTGGGTTTATGCATATACTTTATTTTTTAAGATTAATTGTTTTTTCCCCAAGGCATTGTTAGATGTAAACATTTGATTTCAAAACCAGTATCATAGCTATTAAACTATTTTGTGTTATGATTTATTTTGTTGTGATCTGTATTTAACCTCAAAATGATCTCAAAGTAAATAAGAGGTGTTAGTCGTTGCTGATAGCCTGCACTTCTGCCGACCCGAGTTCGAGTCCCGACTCGTGGTCCTTTGCCAATCCTGTACCCAACTCTCCACCCCATGCTTTCCTGTCATTCTCTACTGTCCTGTCCATTAGAAAGCATGAAAAAGGCAAAAAAAAAAAAAAAAAAAGAGCTGCTGTCTGAATTTGTGTTGGCTGTGCTTTAAATTAAATTATTACATGGCTCTGTGGAATGCTTGATTCTGATTGGTCAGTCATGATATTCCAAGGTGTTATTCATCGATAACAAATGGTAAAAGCTAATAACACAGACTCACCCGGGCAACTTAAGTCGGCGCTATACGCTCGATAGTTTTTCTTGGTGGAAGCTTGCATTTGGTTAGCTAATAAAATATTAATTCAACATTACGTGTACAGTTTTTTAATTCTGTCAACTTGCCGCTTGCTAGCAATTGATTTCTTCATGGAAGCTTTGCATTGAAATATATAAAATCAGATCAGTATCTAATTATTTACTTTTGTGGCAAGTAGATGTGTAATAAGTGGGATAATGTACATCCAGCCAGCTGTTATTGGAAAATAAAGATGTATATTAACCCTTACTTATTATAATCTTAATTCAAGTAATAAAGGATTTTGAAAGTCTGACAGTAATTAGTGTTGAGTGATTAACGGTGGAAAATATTACAAATTTAGAAAAGTAATCAAAAATTAATCAAATGTAATAAGCTACATTACTTTATTTAAAATGTAATAAGTAGTGTAACTTTTTTAATTACTTTATTAGAGTAACTTGTAATCTCTAACCTATTACATTTCCAAAGTTCCATTCCCAACACTGGTAAATGGTGGCTGAACTAGCCCTTAAGCTTTGAATTTGATCCTGTAACATTGAAATAAAAAAGGATGCATTATGAAAAGCACTATACGAATAAACTTGAATTGAATTTGGCTACTACAAAGTGGCCACATATATTTGGTCATATCAAACCGGCTGTTTCATGAATGAGGCCCATAAATGGTTTGGAAGGATGTGAGGGTGAGTAAATGATGACAGAATAGTCATTTTTGGCTGAACTAGCCCTTGAACTTTGAACAAGATCCAATAACACTGGAATAATGATGTGAAACAGTGCATTGTGAAAAGCACTATATAAACAAACTTGAATCAACAAAGTGGCCACATATGTTCGGTCACATTTTTTTGGTCATAATTACTAAGAAAACAACAACAAAAAAAAAAAAGTGAAAGTGTTTAATGATAAGTCATTTGTGTGCTTTTACCTTACTAACCTTTTTACTTACCTTATGCTACCTTAAGCCACATTATGCGTTTTCCTCCTTAGGCGTTTTTGAATTTTGCCTCTTAACTCATAGATGGGAATTATGCTTGTTAATTATTAAATGCGATAAATCTAGCTTTTTAACAATAGCTTTTTCCTATAAACCATGTCAATATCTATGAGAAACACACGCTTAGAATTTGGTAGGCTTAATGGGTACACTTATCCTAACTTTCCAACTTTGGGCAAAACAGCGCTCATCACTTTTTACCAAGCAGTCCAATCAATTGAGGAGGGGTGGGACTAATACTACACAACCAACCATCCTGCTTATACAACGACTGAACAACAATCAACAACAGAGGAGATAATATTGCTGGTTACTGCACTTTTATATTAAGCAGGCTCTTCAAAATGAAAACTGTCATATACAAAAATATCAGCACCCTTGGAATTCTGTCAGAAAATGCAACACTTTTCTCAGAAAATTGTTCCATTTGCAAATGTTTTGATATTCACATGCTTATTGTTTTTGTTGGCACTGCAACAACACACACACACACACAAAAAACAGAGAAGAAAAGTCAAACTTGATAAAATTTCACAGAGAACTCAAACACTGACTAGACAAAATGATTGGCACCTTGTCAAAATTGTAAAAAATAATTGCTTTTCAAGCATGTGATGCTCCTGTAATTTGTATTTAGACACACCTGTGGCAAGTAACAGGTGTGGGCAATATAGTAATCACACTTGCACCCAGCTGTGGAAGACATCTCGTCCAAAAGACTTTGGTGACTATAGACCGGTGGCGTTGACCCCACACCTGAAGACGACGTTGGAGAGGTTGATACTTACTTATCTCTGACCTGTGGTGAGTCCATTAATGGATCCACTTCAGTTTGCTTACCAGCCAGGTATAGGAGTTGATGACGCTGTTATTTTCTTTCTTCATAGAGCTCTTTCTCACCTGGAAGTCAGGGAGCACAGTGAGAGTCATGCTTTTTGACTTCTCTAGTGCTTTTAATACTATTCAACCTGCACTTCTAAAGGATAAACTGGATTACATAGGGGTGGATCATCATCTTCCTACCTGGACACTGGATTATCTCACAAATCGACCACAGTATGTGAGGGTTCGTGACTGTGAGTCTGACATAGTTGTTTGCAGCACGGGAGCTCCGCAGAGGACGATCTTGGCTCCGTTCCTCTTCACTGTCTATACTGCAGACTTTATGTTCAGCTCAGCAACCTGTCATCTGCAGAAGTTTTCAGATGACTCTGCTATTGTCAGATGATGATGACAAAGAGTATCGGAAAAGGATCCAGGACTTCGTGGACTGGTGCCAGCGGAGTTGATGCAGGGAAAACCAAAGAGCTGGTATTGGATTTGCGTAGGCACAAACTTCCTTCACTATCACTGGTTAATATCCAGGGAAATGACACTGAGAGTGGGTTCTTATAAATATTTGAGGTTTCATTTGAACGATAAACTGGATTGGACAGACAATACAGCTGCAATTTATAAGAAGGGACAGAGCAGACTCTTTCTGTTGAGGAGATTAAGGTCTTTTGGTGTGCAGCGTGCACTATTGAAGACCCTTTTTTGACTCTGTGGTGGCTTCAGCCATCTTTTTTGGAGTGGTCTGCTGGTGCAGCAGCATCTCTAATGCAGACAGGAAGAGATTGGACAAATTGATCAGGAAGGCAAGTTCAGTCCTGGGGATGCACCTGGATACAGTACAGGAGGTGGGAGAAAGGAGGATGGTTGCTAAACTATCATCCTTGTTGGAGAACGACTCCCATCCACTGTATGAAATAGTATCATCCCTGAGAAGCTCCTTCAGTGACAGATTGTTACATCCTAAATGTCTGAAGGAGCAATACTGAAGGTCTTTTCTTTCTACTGCTGTAAGACTTTACAATCAGAGCTGCTCCTAGTGAATCATTTACCATAATACATACTGTCAGTTACTAAAATATGCACTGCTGATATTGGTACTTAAACTGAGTAATAGGAATTAACTTAAACTGGTGCAATTGTAATTTATGAAATGGTGCAATAACATAATTTAGGTTTTCCAATAACTTGAAATTTGTATTTGAATGGTATTTGTTTGTATTCTCTTTTTCTTTGTACTTGGCCTTATATTTGCACTTCTTTGCTGCTGTAACACAGAAATTTCCCCATTGTGGGACGAATAAAGGTTTATCTGAATCTTAATCTTATTCTTAAAAAGGAGAAAAGTTGACTCAACCTTTGTGTTGTGTGTCACACTAAGCATGGAGAAAAGAAAATAGTGTAAAGAGTTGTCTGTGGATTTGAGAGAAAAAATTGTGGAGAAGCATGGACAATCTCGAGGCTGCAAGTCCATCTCCAGAGATTTTAATGTTCCTGTGTCCACTGTGAGCAACGTCATCAGGAGGTTTACAGCCCATGGCACTGTAGCTAACCTCCCTGGACGTGGACAGAAGAGCAAAATTAATTAAAAATTACAACAAAAGATTGTTCGAATGGTGGATAAAGAACAACGATTAACTTCCAAACAAATTCAAGCTGATCTGCAGACACAGAGTCCATCGGTGTCAGCTCGCACTATCCATCGAAAAGGGTAGGAGTAGGAGACCTAGGAGGACACCACTGCTGACACAAAGGCATAAAAAAGCAAGACTGGAGTTTGCTAAAACTTATGTGACAAAACCAGAATTGGGAGAACGCACTGTGGACAGATGAGACAAAAGTAGAGCTTTTTGGTAAAGAACATCATGACACTATTTACAGAAAAAGAAATGAGGCCTCCAAAGAAACGAACACAGTCCCTACAGTCAAACATGGTGGAGGTTCAAAGATGTTTTGGGGTTGCTTTGCTGCTTCCGGCGCTGGATGCCTCGACTGTGTGAACGGTATCATGAAATCTGATGATTACCAAAGAAGTTTGGGGTGCAATATAGTGGCCAGTGTCAGAAAGCTGCGTCTCCACCAGAGGTCATGGGTCTTCCAGCAGGACAATGACCCGAAACACACTTCAAAAAGCATTTAGAAAAGGTTACAAAGCGCTGGAGAGTTCTTAAATGGCCAGCGATGAGTCCAGATCAGAATCCCATAGAACACCTGTCGTTAGATCTCAAAACAGCCGCTGGGAGAAGGCATCCTTCAAATCTGAATGACCAGGAGCAGTCTGCAAAAGAAAAGTGGCCCAAAATTCCAGTAGAGAGGTGTAAGAAACTCATTCATGGTTACAGCAAGCGATTAATTTCAGTTATTTTTTCCAAAGGGGGTGCTACCAAATATTAAGTTAAGGGTGCCAATAATTCTGTCCAGTGTATTTTTTTGGTTCTGTGTGGAATTGTATCAGATTTTACTTTTCTTCTCTGTTTTTTCAATGCAAAAAATAAACATGTGAGTACCAAAACATTTGCAACTGCAAAAGTTTTCTGAAAGAAGGGTTGCATTTTCTGACAGAATTGCAAGGGTGCCGATATTTTTGGCCATGGCTGTACATCATTAAACTACGCCTTTATTTCATTGTTTGTTCTGAATATGCCTCCTCTAGCAGTGAAAACGTACATATTGTGCCTTTAACGCATAATTAAATGCACTGCAGTCTTATCCTGGACTCATCTGCTTATCTGTACATGCACGCTTTATTAATCATGTGTTTATTGAGTTTGGTCTTTTAAAAACCGTTTTATTGCATTAAGCCTTGTTAAGCGTTTTTCACATGGAAGTAAATGCAACTAGTCATCTTATAATATACAATTCGAATTCTCTGGGCGATGATTCATATCTGATGTTTTTTATTGAGACACAAGTATAACAGGGATTTATGTTACACCTGATGTTATTAAATTAATGTTTATTGTATTATTTTAGTGTCGTATGTTACCTTGATGGTGTTTTGTATTTGTTATGTAATCTATCTATCTATATGCAAATTGCTGTTCCACAATCCAAAAAAATCCTTCTATTATCTATTGAAACCCACAATAATATTTAAAATATCAGTAAGTTTAATATACATACAACAATTTCTGTATTTTATTACATTGTTGTTTCTGAAAATATATTTCTGATTTTGTAAAAAAGTGAAGTTCAAAAAAAAAAAAAAAAAATGAAATCATATTTTCTTTGTAAATGATAAAACTTTATTTAAAAAGTTCTGCATTTTCATGTCACTACCAAAACAGTGTATGTTTTAGTCCACTGGCCGAGGCTGATTTTAACTAAACCCCTACATTTATGATCAGGAAATATTTGCGTTTCACTCTCTCTCATAAATACATGGTGAGTAGACAGGCTCTATCATTTTGAGGTAAATGTGTTCAAAAGTTTGAAAATCTGTGTGTGACTTTAAGGAACGTCATTATCAAACACAATTTTTATGTAATTAAGTACATTTTATGGGAGTTACTCTATAACATTTAGTTTTTAGATGTGTACCACTGTTCAGAATTGGGCTAGCTAACCATGTGCTGATTACAGGGATAGTTAACCCAAAAATGAAAATTTGATGTTTATCTACTTACCCCCACGGCATCCAAGATGTAGGTGACTTTGTTTCTTCAGTAGAACACAAAGAAAGAACTTTAACTCAAACCGTTGCAGTCTGTCAGTCATATAATGGCAGTCAATGGCTACCAAATCTTTGAGAGCCAAAAAAAAAAATTTTTTACCTCTGATTCACCGCTATGCCCTACTGTCCTGAGCGCATGCACATCATCTGGCGCGTGACGTGTACGCGCTCTGGTGTGGCGGAAGCTTGCGCTTGCGTATACTACGCCACAGCATGTACACATGTCATAGGACATAGCGGTGAATCAGAGGTACCAAAATATATATATATATGTGTGTGTGTGTGTGTGTGTGTGTATATATATATATATATACTGTTCAGTTTCTCTTAGGACCTAAGAGTTCAGTTTTCTTCTTAGGACCTCAGTGTATCGTCATGAGTCACAGGGTTTAATTTGGTTTTGTTTGTGGATGTTTTTTTTATACTCTCAAAGATTTGGTAGCCATTGACTGCCATTATATGACTGACAGACTTCAACGGTTTGAGTTAAAAATCTTCGTTTGTATTCTACTGAAGAAACAAAGTCACCTACATCTTGGATGCCCTGGGGGTAAGCAGATAAACATTAAATTTTCATTTTTTGGTGAACTATCCCTTTAACATCTTTGATCTAGGTTTAAAAGTATCTAAAATTACCACTACCGAAACGTCAACGTTTCGGGAGTGACAAAAGCAAACACATAATCCTTTATTTGGGAAAAAATAAACAATTCTAGCATAGTGATGCAATTGTTTTTGTATTTTAGTATATTTTAGTAGTGTTTTAGTATGCGAGTTGAAATTCTGTAGTGTGATGGTGGTCGCTAACAAAACAAAACTGTCAGTACTGAAAATGTGCAGTCACGACCGAAACATCAACTAAGTTATTAAAACTAAATTATCAACTAAGATGTTATGATGGTGTTTGGTTCAGTGTATATTCAAACTAATGAATACTTAAGGTTGAAATCTGTATGACCAACTTTTATAAACTTTTACAAACAAAAACTAGATTCAAAATAAAACAAAACTCATAAACCACACTTGACATATTGTTAAAATTGTAAATGTTACGGATTTACCTCTGTAAACATTTTAATAAAATAACAAAAACCCTTATTAAAATTATACATTACTGTGTTTCAGTAGTGTCAAATTTGAAGAAAGGACAAATATTTCAAAACTTTCTGAAAGAACAATATGGGAATTAACTGAATAGTTACTATAACTGTACCTTGTATATTATACAATTTGCATACACACAAAATTTGTGGAAAAAGACTGACTTTCATCTCTGACTTTGCACCAGTTCTGTAGAGTGGCCCATAATTATACACAGTGGTGGCCAAAATGATTAGAAAACTAATATTTTCACCAGCTAAAAATGGTTTTAAGTCAGTTATTTCTATCTTTTGCTGTAGTGTGTCAGTAGGAAGTTTTTCAAACATTAATTTTGCCATTAATTGTAATACTCCAGTGAGATTTTGTTTGCGCAAGGAGTCTGACAACAGCCAGCATCCTCATTTTACAGTATTTTTACACAAGCGCCTAGCACTGTAGTAGGGCTGCACAATTAATCGAATTTCTAAGCGTGATTACAATTACAGATGCCAAAATTATGTAATCATCCAAAGGCACACACACACACACACACACACACACACACACACACACAAAGAAATCCACTTACTTTATTCTGCTTTCTTAAAACGTGTGTGGGTGTGAGAGAGAGAGTGAGAGAAAGTGTGCATTTTTCCTACAGGTTATCTTACATCTTACAGTTTTACTTTCTTTTTATGTAAAGACGAAACTATATAATATAAACATGTGGCATGCAGTTGCTTCAAACAATGGTATAAAGCAGGGGTGGGGAACTCCGGTCCTGGAGAGCCGCAGCCCTGCAGAGTTCAGCTCCAACCCTAATTAAAACCCACCTGCCTGTTGCTTTCTAGTAACCCTTCAGACCTTGATTAGCTTGTTCAGGTGCTTTTGATTAAGGTTGAAGCAAAACTATAGAGTGCTGCGGCTCTCCAGGACCGACGCTCACCACCCCTGGTATATAGCTATTCAAAACATCATTCAATGTAAATTGTGATAATCGTAATTATTAATCGCAATTACAAGGAATTTCAAGGAAATAATTTTTAAACTTTTGTCATAATCGTGCAGCCCTACACTGTAGCTTTGCAGGTGGGTCTCTTTCGAGACGTTGCCACAGTTCACCTGGATTTAGTCTCGGTTTGTTCCGTTTCTTTATGACATTCCAGACAGACTGGATTATGATGAGACCAGTATGGAATGCTGACTGTTGTCAGACTCCTTATGTAATAAATCAGGTTTCTCAGGTGTGTTTGATTAGGGTTGGAGCTAAATTCTTAGGTTTGGGCACCTCTGCTTCCAAGCTACAAAAGCCATTCAATCAACAGCAGTGAGTGATTCCTCTAATTTTCTGTTGTTGTTTGATTAACATCATTGACACAGACAGCTGCGGTCACTTCCCGGATCCGATATACTAATGCGCATCCAATTTTTCCCCCCAGACATCTGCGCTGAGCTGTGTTTACATGAATACTTGCCAAGCCGCATTTAGACAGATTTTGTGTGTTTGTGTGTAGTCTAGACTGCTTAACTACAGGTTGCTGCCTTTGTCATTTCTGTGCAGTTAAATAACAAAGGGCTTATCTTGTAAACAAACGGTTCGTACGAACTTCCGTAAGTTTAAATATTAATTTTTAATGCTGAAAATGCCTCACAGCAATCTTACAATGCTGTCGTCTTCATCATCTTCTCTGAACATCAGTAGCAACAGCCGCCCAGCTCTGTACAACACTGTGTTCACCCTGCATACAGAACACAGTCTATCATAATTAATTTTATCCTTAGATCAATAATATTATTACTTGGTATTATTCAAAAGCTTGTTCTGTATGTACAATGTAGAAGATGTTCTCCAAAAGTCTGTTCTGGATCCATCTTGGTCACTTTCCAACTGTCTAATTACTGATCTCATTCCAGATCTGTAAAACTGTTCACCCATCTTCCTGCAAACAGACTTTGATGGCAAAAATAAAAAGTGCGAACCGAAACGAAAAACAAAAACAGGAAATAGATGAAGTGTAGTCCACCTACATGCTGTCAACGCCTCCTCGCTCCATCCGGAGAGCAAGACAAAACAATATGGAGAGTCTTCTCGGCCTCTGCGTTCTGACTTGAATGAATCCAGTGAAAAACAAACTCCGGCTGGCTCTTAAGGCTTCTTGTGGCCTCTGGTTTTCTGGCTCCAGGAGCCTGTGCATTAAGAGTCAAACACATTTTCACTTCGCTTGCTTTTCCAGTGTGTTTAAGGATGAGGCAGGTTCATGCGGTCCTCGATCAGCGTGTTGTCGGCGCCCTGCGTCTCCATGCACTGCCGCACGGTGGCCAGCACTCCGTTAAGACGGCGGTCGAGCGCGGCGAGATGCGGCCCCGTCAGCACCGGGAAGGCGGGATCGTGGGCCGTGGCCTGTCGCATCACTGAACTCAACGCTCCACCTTTCAGCAGATTTAGCCTGTTCCAGGTGGAAACACGGACCCTTTTGGATACAATGAGAATGAGATCGATATAACAAATCAAATCACGTCTGCTTGATTCAAGAGCAAAAATGTTCTACATTTGCATAACGCTGATCTCGGCTCAACTTTGTCACATCGTTAAATGGACACGGTTCCTCGTGACACCTCAAATCGCTACCTCTGATTGAAAATGAATGACTTGTGATTGATGTGTTGCTTGAAATCACTGTCAGTGTGAGCAGCCTTTAATTCGAAAAGTCAGGTAGGAAGTCTTGAATGCACATGTACAGTTAAAGCTGCATAAGGCTTTTCAGTCAATCAATATCTCATTAAGGAGATAATGAGTATGTGAAGCACTAAGGCATTCTGAGGACTAAAAGTATTGAATATCCCTACAGAATGCTTCATTTCCCAGAATGTATGTAGTTCTCAAATGTAATGTCACACATCAGAAGCTCTTAAAAAATTAAAATAAAAATGTATTAGGTGTTTTAAAACTAAGTCTTTTCTCAAGGATAATTTAATTAGAAAAATAGTTTAAAAAAGTGTGAAATATTACAAATTTAACAACTGTTTTCTATTTTAATACATTTTAAATATAAATGTCACACATCAGGAACACTTAAACAGGTGATTAAGGGTGGTGAAAAACTGGCTTTATAAATTAATTAAAATTTATTACTGTACAATTAAAAATTAAAATTTAAAAATTAAAATGTGTTACTGTTCAAAAGGGGTTTTAAAACTAGGAGTCTTCTCAAGAATTTAATATAACTTTTTTATTTTAATCTATTTTATATGTAAATGTTAAAATAAATCTATTTTAAAATGATTATGAAAAAAGTAAAAAAAAAAAACAAAAAAACAAAAAACAAAAGAAATATAACAATTTAACAGAACCGTTATCT
This sequence comes from Labeo rohita, assembly GCF_022985175.1. Lineage (NCBI taxonomy): Eukaryota > Metazoa > Chordata > Actinopteri > Cypriniformes > Cyprinidae > Labeo > Labeo rohita. Next base: position 8,291,491 of record NC_066888.1, on the reverse strand, counting down.
ATTAAATGTAAATGTCATACATCAGGAGCACTTAAACAGGTGATTAAAGATGGTGAAAAGATGGCTTAATAAATATATTATGGTAAAATTAAAATTCAGATTTTCAAAATGGGGCTTTAAAACTAGGAGCCTTCTCAAGAATAATTTATTTGATTAGGAAAACAGTTCAAAAATGTGTGAAATATTATTACAAATATTATTACAATTTAACATACTATTTTAGATTTTAAATGTAAATGTGACACGTCAGGAGCACTTAAACAGGTGATTGTAGAATTGGAAAACTGACTTTATAAATTAAAATGATTTTTTTATTATTATTACTGTAAAATTAAAATTTAAAATGTACATTTAAAAACACTTAAAAAAAAAAAAAAATTACAATTACAATTTAACAAATGTTTTCTATTTTGATACATTTTAAATGTGATTTATTCCTGACATGACACTGCTGAATTTTAGCATCCTTACTCCATCATGTCAGAAATCATTTTAATATGCTGATTTGATGCTGATACTTTAATAAACAGACTTATTTCAAATAGATTTTTAAATAAAAATATATATATATATATATATATATATATATATATTTTAAAAACATCATAAATGATTTTTGATCAATTTAATGCATCCTTGCTAAACTAAAGTGGTCATTTCTGACCCTAAAAGTTTAAACAGCAATGTATTCTTCTTGAATCAGTGCCAAAAATCACTTTGCGATTAGTTTTATGTAGGAAAATGTCCATATTTATTACAACATGTGACCCTGGACCACAAAACCAGTAGCACAGGTATATTTGTAGCAATAGGCAACAATACATTGTATGGGTCAAAATGATCGATTTTTCTTTTATGCCAAAAATCATTAGGATATTAAGTAAAGATCATGTTCCATGAAGATATTTTGTAAATTCCCTACCATATATATCAAAACTTTTTGATTAATAATATATACATACATATGCTAAGAACTTTATTCTGACAATTTTAAAGGTGATTTTCTCATTATTTTGATTTTTTTTGCACCCTCAGATTCTAGATTTTCAAATAGTTGTGTCTCGGCCAGATATTGTTATATCCTAACCTGATGTATAAATCTCAGTTTAAAAAAAAATTTACCCTTATGACTGGTTTTGTGGTCCAGGGTCACACACAAATATAGTACTGGTTGTTTGATGATTTTTCCAAGGTAATGTGATGAACTCGGAAACCATACATAGAATGGAAACAAAACCCATTTATGCTGGCGGGAAAAAAAACCCCTGTGATACTTTCCGTTTTTTTCTGACAGAAGTCTGTAGCACACCACTAATGGTGTCTTTAATTGAAAAAAAAAAAAAAAAAAAAAAAAAAAAAAAGAGAGAATTATGTGTGAACTGTCCATGTCCATGTGTGAGTAGAAACCCCGGCTCACACTCATCTAGACAAAACCACTCAAAAGTCTGTTGTCTAACTAAAGGTCAACAGCATGTCAGAGGGGGAAGCATTCATCACCACAGCCACCAGATGAACTAAGTGACTGCCAGAAACTTGCCATTTTTAGGAACGCAAAATGGGTTGTAAAAGGAAGACAACGGTCACTCTGTGTTTATGTGCGTACTCACATGCAACACTGATAAAGAGGGGCGAGAATACTCCTCTCGTCCAGACCTGGGTTCCCAAAACTGCAGGAGAAACACAAAAGTTCAAACCATCCCTACATGTGTCTAAAAAAAAAAACCTAACAAACAAAAAAACCCTCTGCTTCTCAAATGTTTTCTGGTGGAGGCCCAGTTATTAATAATATGTAATAATTCTAATATATACACACAATACTGTGCACAGCATAAATGAGTACATCCCCTCTAAAACTTAGAGGTTCTTTAGAGAACAAAATTACTTAGGAAAATAAGATTTTATTATCAAAGTGATAAAACGTTGTGTTTTAAAAATGAGTACATACCCTCCTGAAGATTACTGAATATAACTTAAAAAAAAAAAAAAAAATAGTGTAGGTTTAATGCAATTTTTGATGAACAGGTATGTATACTAAACCAAAACCTTTAAGACAAGTAATTTCCTGGGAATTAAAAGTGTTATATAGTCTACTGAATCACACTCAGACTTAATGCTGGCAGCAATGAAACCACTTAAGAGAAAACTGCCAGGAGATTTATTTCTTAGCATAAAATAGAACAGTGGTACAAGAGGAATACCAAATTATAGTTTTAAGAGCAAAAATATAGCAGAAGTACCACTGACATTCAAAAACAATAGACGTGTGACAAGGCTCCTGAAATAATCAGGTCTTCACTTTAAAGAAGTCCACTTCCAGAACATCAATACACAAATAATTTACTCACCCCCCGTCACAGGTTCTGGCACGTGCGTTCACGTACTATTGAAACATGTTGTAAGGTCACTCCGAACGTAGGCGGAACTACAGACCCAGTGTTTACAAAGCGAACGCGCAAAGACTAAGAAAGTGCAAGTCAAACGCTGTTTACAAACAAAAAGGTACAAAGATGTCAGACGATTCTGAAGTTGTAGGAGAAACCTTTTTTAGCCGGAGTACACAGACGATGAACTTAGACGTGATTCGTAGTAGTGATGGGAAGTTCGGATCATTTTACCGACTCGGACCTTTGAGTCTCGTTCAACAAAATGAACAAATCTTTTTTTGAGTCATTTAGTTAATTTTAGCAAAATTAGCATCACGTGACAGACCCATAAGATGAACGAATGACTCCAAAAACCTGAAGACTCGAAACAGGTGAACTAGTTCCAGTACAGAACCTAATAGGATGTTGCACATGCGCGACTGAACGAATCACTCCCCGAGACGACTCGTTCTTCCCGAGTCACGTTAAAGATTCATTCAAAATGAACAAATCGTTCAAGAACGACCCGTGGACGTGCGTTACAGAGCCCGTGCTACACGAGCTTTTGTGCTTAAAAAGTATACAAATTTTTATTTTTCGAAGAAAATAACCGACCGACCGATCGTTTTGCTAGACAAGACCCTTCTTCCTCGGCTGGGATTGTTTAGAGCCCTTTGAAGCTGCATTTAAACTACATTTTGGAAGTTCAAAATCGGGGGCACAACTGAAGTCCATTATATGAAGAAAAAACCTGAAATGTTTTCCTCAAAAACCACAATTTGTTTACGACTGAAGACAGAAAGACATGAACATCTTGGATGACAAGAGGGTGAGTAAATTATTTGTGAATTGTTGTTTTGGAAGTGGACTTCTCCTTTAAGTTTTCATTTAGTTATGAGCAAGTTTATGCTAGAAAAAAAGAGCAAGGAGGTCGTCCTTCAGCAGTTAAACAGGACAGATGTGGCATTTTGTCATGAGCTTATACACTCAGTGCCAAGAAGGGTCAGAGCATTGTACTTAAAGTTCTCAAGGACATATTAAGTACTAGAATATTATACATTTGCTGAATTAAATCTAGGGTGTACTCATTTCTGCAATCCTTCATTTAAACAAAATTGTCTAATTTACTTATTTTAAAGAAAATATTTGCAGAAATATTTTTGTTTTTTATGAAGTATATGTTTAATACATTTCAATTTTGCCATCTTTCCATGCATTATATTGGTGATCAAATACATATTAGTTTAGACAGAAAATACATATTTTATATTTATTTAGAGTGGGTGTATTCATTTATGCTGTGCATTGTATATATTTATAAATATATATGTAATATACTATATATATATTTTTTTATTTATTATAAAAACTGATTATTTTTTTTCCCAAAATGCAATAAAACCATCAGAGCTCTATGCTTCTTTTTCTTTTTAGGAGCACTTGTGCTTCTCACTTAAAAAAAAAACTTGATATTTGACTATTTAAAGTGAATTAAAGGGGAATTTTGTTACCTTTGTAATGGCATTTTTTAACTTGATTAAAAGTATGTCATCTAAAAAAATATATTTATAAGCTCGTATTTATAAAATTTTTAATTAAAATAGCAGAATAAGAATAAAGTTACCAATCAAATTCATAAACTCTTGTTGAGATTAATGTTTTAAATATACAATTTTGAACATAGAAATATTAAATGATTTTAATAACTAAAAAGAAGATAAAAATGAAACTAATACTGCCAGTAGGTCAGAGCAAGTCACTGATTTAATTTCTGAATCATAACATTCATTTGATTCGTTCGAGCGGCTGATTAATTCAGGGATAAAGAAAGTCTTTTTATGAATGGGTAACTGATTCATTGACTTACTAGAAAACGCACATTCATTCGTAAACGAAACACCGCTGTGTTTGAATGGAGATGCGCAGCGACTCAGTTGTGACTTTGTTTCAAACTATTTTGACGATGAAACAGAGTAAAATCAGGCAACAGTGTTATAGTCAGACAACGTAGGTCACTTAATATTAACTTCTTGTTTATTTAACTGTTGTATAAAATTAATATCTCATTTACAAACTCCCTTAAAAAATAATTAAAAGCTGTCACTCATCTTAGTTCATCGTGATCTCACAAAGTTCCATTACAATCAACGAAACTCTCTACACTGCACAATGAATCTTTTATTTACACTCTCTCTACACTTTGTTTATGAAAGGATTCGTCAGATATGTCTGTGATACATTACTCAACGTTGAAAACTAGGATGTGGGGTGTGTTGAAAGCGCCGCCTTTACTGTTTACAGTGCGTGAAATGGTGCGCTGAGATTGGCTGAGCGGATGTATTGCATTTTGCAGAGAAGGGAGACTGGCGTTTGTCACGGTTTGGAAAAACAGGGAGAAAACATGACAGAATAACATGGCGGATATCGCATTTTGCGTAAAATTAAAAACTTTTCAGTACCAACCAGATACAGTACTGATTTTGGCAGGAACTCAATTTAGTTTAAAAAAAAAAAAAAAAAAAAAAAAAAAAAAACGCACATTTTTTTTTTTTTAATTATCACAATCCCACCTAACATTCCAATTTTTTAATTATACTTTTACATTGCAATAATTTTCAATCTTCAAATTACTGTAGAAACAACATAAGGGAAGTATATTTTTGATATTTGTTTAATGTCATTTTTTTTTTTATGACAGAAGGCAAGTATCACTGATACCAACTGATGTCGGCTGAATTTTTTCCTAATATTTAACCACTGACTATAGCCATTCAACATTACAGTATAATTGAGAGCTTTCAATTTAACATTTATTAGACTTTTAATTTAAGTGAACTTAAAACACAATCTTTACATAAACCTATTATAATAACTGAAAATAGCAAGAAAATATAGCTAAACTTAATAGTTAATCAAATGCTAAAATCTAAATTAAAAATTAAATTAAAGATAAAGTTTAAAACTACAGAAGTTATTGATTTCCTCTTTTTTTGTTGTTCTCTGATAAAGAGACATCACAGCAGCTAGTTATTAGGATATTTTGGCTTCTGTTGCTTTAAAAGCTGCTGCTGCCACTTGAAGCGGATCTGACACTGCTTTAAATGTGCCTCATAAATAATAAACGCTTACATGCACAGTTTTAAGGCATCTTTAGTCGCCTGCTTTGTAACTTCATGACTTAACTGATGACAAAACTATGACTAACTTTATACTCATAGTTTCATTTGGGTTTGAATATGAATTTGTAACTTTAATAAGTTTGAATATGAAAATGTAGCTTTAATACAGCTTAATACAGCGTGCAAAGGCATATTTGTGCGTGCACTTTAAGAGCACGTGCTACAAACACAGTATAACGGCTGACAGGACAGGAAGATTCGTTTTTACAGACATATGACCGGACAACATCTCATCTGACCGCAGTTCACTGATGTTCTACTGAAGCTCCTCATCATGGTACCGTTTTCGTGCTCAGTTGACTCACGCCTAGCGCTGAGGTGACGTTGGAGCGCACGTCTGAAAAGTCTCCCATTTAATGTGCTTGACTCGTTATTACGTTCTGCATCTAAATAAACGCAATTCTTTAGTGGTTGTGGGTGGGGTGGCCAAACCTAGTCCTGCCCCTGCGTTAATTGGGTTAAATATTTTTTAAATTAATCGCCTACGTTAACGCGCTAATTTTGACACCACTAATATATATATATATATATATATATATATATGTGTGATGCGATCTGGGAAAACCCGTCGGATTTCGTGCTGGGACGTTTTCAGGAAATGTTAGCATTATAGCATTATTTGTGCTATCTAAAAATAAAATGGGAGATCAAAAGTTCGGAGACTATGCACATGACAAACAGACGTTAGTTTGTGTAACGATGCAGTATAGCGCTCCTAACTTGACAGACAGCTCTCGTTAAACCTGTAAAGTGAAAGTCGTCTCACTTTAAAGCTGTTTTTCTCAAAATTCCATTCCTGAAAATCATTGCTATTAGCAAACTTAAGATAGCCATAACTTTGGTTACGTTTAAGCTGTGAACAGTTTTGGAAAGGGCTTAAACCCAGCTTTCATTTGGTATCAAAACCTAAAAAAGGTGAAATTTCACCATGTGTTGGGTTTTCCTAGATCGCATCACACACACACATATATATATATATATATATATATATATATATATATATACACACACACATATACACACACATACATATATATATGTATATATATATATATATATATATATATATATATATATATATATATATACACACACACATATATATATATATATATATATATATATACACACATATACACACACATACACATATATATATATATATATATATATATATATATATATATATATATATATATACACACACATACATATATATATATATACACACATATATACATACATACATACACACACACATATATATATATATATATATATATATATATATATATATATATATATATACACATACATACATACATACATGCATACATACATATATATATATATATTCAGTACTGTGCAAAAGTTTTAGGCCACTAGTATTTTCACCAGCTAAAAAATGGTTTAAAGTAAGTTATTTCTATCTTTTGCTGTAGTGTGTCAGTAAAAAATATCGGTTTACATTTCCAAACATTCTGTTTGCCATTAATTGTAATAATCTAGTGAGATTTTTGTTTGCACAAGGAGTCTGACAACAGCCAGTGCTCCACACAGACATCTGATCTCACCATCATCCAGTCTGTCTGGAATGACATGAAGACACAGAACAAACTGAAACAGAGTAAATCCAGAAGAACTGTGGCAACGTCTCCAAGATGCTTCAAGAGACCTACCTGCAAAGCTACCTGAAAAATTTTGCACAAGTCCACCTAGGGCAAAAGCTGCTGTAAACACAAAGAATGGTCACATCAAATGTTGATTTCATTTAGTTAATAGAAGGTAATTGATGAAGAAAATCTATTTATGACAGCATCCTCATTTTACAGCATTTTTACACAAGTGCCTAAAACTTTTAACAGTGCTGCAGCTTTGCAGGTAGGTTTCTTGAAGCATCCTGGAGACTTTATCACAGTTCTTCTGGATTTAGTCTGAGTTTGTTCTGTTTCTTCATGTCATTCCAGACAGACTGGATGAAGATGAGATCAGATCTCTGTGCAGAGCACTCGCTGTTGTCAGACTCCTTGTCCAAACAAAAATCTCACTGGATTATTACGATTAATGGCAAACTGAATGTTTGGAAATGTAAACTGATATTTTCTACTGACACACTACAGCAAAAGACCGACTTAATAAGAAATTAATTGTAGGCGACTGGATCTGTACATTTTTTTTTTTGTACCTTTTGGCGTTGTCCAGAAGGATGAGCATACTGGCTCCTCCATCGTCTTGGAAACTCTCATAGTGATGGCGATCAGCATTACCGATAAGGTAATCGAAGATGGCTGTGTCGATAACATCCAGGAGTCGTGGACCGGCATCGTAAGGAGGCATTTTCTTCACGGCCTCGCAGTAGCTCTCATCATACTCCCACCTGACACACACATACAGAATCATTGATCAACACAATCAATAAAAACAGACACATCCTCTTGACTGTGTTCATCCATTTACTCCATTCTGCTCTGGATTGATGTGAATTTCTCCTCAGAGTCTCTAAGAAATTTCACTCTCACTGTGTTCCAGGTGTCAGGTCACCTGGCAACCGCCCAGAATCAGAACAATGCCCGCTGAGCTCTGCAGGGGGCTGATGGGATGTTAAGAGCTTGGTGCTCTCGCAGGACATTTATGCAATGAATACACAGACAAAGATTCAATGCAGTTCGTGTGAACAGGAAGGAACCTGAGGAAGATTTTCACAATAGCATTTAGGATCTACACAGATCTACATCAATAACTAAAATGTGAAATTAAAGTTTCCTGATAATTTACTCACCCCCATGTCATCCAAAATGTTCATGCCTTTCTTCAATTGAAAAGATATGAAGGTTTTTGAGGAAAACATTCCAGGATTTTTCTCCATATAGTGGAATTCAGTGGGGATCAACGGGCTGAAGGGTCAAGCTGCAGTTTAAACCTTCAAAGGACACTACACGATACCAGCTGAGGAATAAGGGTCTTATCTAGTGAAACTATCAGTCATTCTCTAAAAAAAACCAAATCAAATAAAAAAAAAAATTTGTATACTTTGTATACTAACCACAAATGCTCGTCTTGCACTAGCTGGACTTCATGCATTATATAATCATGTTGGAAAGGTCACGCGTGACCGAATGTGAAAGTACCGACTAGGACTGTCACTAACAATTATTTTGGTAACTGAGTAATCTGTCAATTATTCTGATGATTCATCAAGTAATCGGATAATTATACTTTAATTGTTTGTAGTAATAAGAATAGACCTAAGTGAACAATATTCTTTAAAATGACTTAAACTATATACATAATAGTAATGAAGCATTAGTTCAAATAAAGTGTCAAAAGAAAGCAATCATATGGTTTTATTGAACAAAACTGTTAAAATACATAATGTATTATAACCGATAGAGCTAACGCACATTACACATTATAACAAATGACCGCAGAGGGCGCCAACGGCCTGATGATTGTTTTTAAACTTTACTGAGTGATCTAATCGGTTTAATATTGACTCAACATTTAATTCAAATGTCCACTAAATCTTAAATATTTGGCCATTTCTTTATGATAGAAAAACTACAGCCACTGTAATTCCTTGAATATGTGGACATCAAAACGTGCAAATTCAGACTAAGGGTTTGAGCTTTTATGTTGAAATTGCGATGAACAGTTAGCATATTAAGAAAGATAATGTATTCTCCTGTGTTTGTGTAGGTTTATAAATTATTTACCTTACAAATCTGATGAAACAGCGTAAAACGTGTTCCCAGATGAACGTTTTAATAAACCCAAGTTTGAGACGCTCCATGCATGTAAATAACAGTTTGCGTAGCAGCACTTATTGTGAACGGAGCTGCTCTGAGATGCACGTACGTAACTTGCACGCATGTAAATAATTAAAGCGCATACATTAAACCTAAATTGGATATATTTATATAACTGAATCATAGAGTTTGTGAATTGTTAATAGCTTTATGCTTTATTATGATTTTTAAATGGGTTTAACATGCTGATTACTTGACACGGTCAAAATGTAATGAAGGATTTTTAAAAAAATGTAATACCCTAATAGAACTGAGGAATCATTGCAGCCCTAGTACCAATCCACTGTTTACAAAGCAAAAGTGCAAAGAAAAAACATTGGTGTTGGACAATTTTAAAGTTGGACCTTGGACCTTGGACCTTGAACTCGTTGATCCCCACTGAAGTTCACTATATGGAGAAAAATCTTGTAATGTTTTTCCTCAAAAACATTAATTTCTTTTCGGAAGAAAGAAAGATATAAACATCTTAGATGACATGGGGGTCAGTAAATCCGGAAATGAACTAATCCTTTAACAAAGAGCCAACAGGATTTTTTATTTTTTATTTTTTTGATTTGTTTTAGGATTACTGCAGAAAATAAGATCAACAAAACCTATGACCAACAAAAGTATATGATTCTTACATGTTTTGCTCACTGAAATAAGGGAAACAACTGAACACAACTTTAAATACAATCACCAGAAATAAAAAGCTCAAGTTACTAAAAGCAAACTACACCACAGTTGCTTCAAATGATTCAGCATTACCATCACTAAACTTCCAAAAACTCTTTTAACCTTTAATTAAAAACAAGTTGGAAAGTCTGAGTTAGAACAGTTTGCAGATGTGTGAGTATAAACACAATGAGAATAAAAAAGACTAGTGGGTAGATAAGTTTAAAGATAAATTTTGCTACTTATTAGCAATCACTTTTTTCAAAACGCATAAAAGCCAAAAAAAATCACGAGTGGGGTATTCCTGATGTATTTTTTTTTGTCACAGAACAAAACAAAATATCTTGCGCTTGTGTTAACCACACACCTTATTTCAGGCACCAAAAACCAATTGAAAAACCCAGTGACTTTGTGACGATGGAACCATAAATGCTAAATGCCAAGTCAAATTTCCAGATTTTAGGACTCATTTTGTGCAAACAGAAAAGTAATGTATTCAATACCCGAATTTGCAGAACTGAAAGAGTTTCAGAGAACTTCAGACCAAAATAATTGATGTGTTATTACATTTAAATAGTCACAATATGAGCTGATTAGTAATAGCCAGACTAGACTCATGTTTCATTAGATGCCTGCTAAAACCGAAGGTTTCCAGTAAAGTGACAGAGATGGAGACGATAAGGTTAACGACATGTAAAAAGGTTTCATATATTTTATACAGATCTGCAGCATCGAGTAGCAGTAAACAGAGGAAATGCCCTCAATATACTCCAAGAGCTCCTCAATCATGGTCAAAAATGAACACTTGCAATGCACCAAATGAAAGCAAAAGTGCGCATTGGACTTTCTTTTATTATTGTGTTATGTTTGGGATCATTCATTTCAGCAAAAAATAAGCCATGCTAGCCAGAACAATCCAGACCTGTTGTGCATTTGAAATGACATCACAGAAGTAAGGCAAAAATATTTTATAGTATTCTGTACTGACTGTGCTGTGTCAATTAGCATTGCATTATAAATACTTTATTCTTATGAATATAGGCTATATTCTTATGAAAATACCTGAGATGTCTAGAAGGACACCGATAATATATTTATTGTCTTCATGTTTGATCAAAGCATTTTAATACAGTAATAGCTTGATGCTTTTGTCTATTTTAGGGATTTCCTGCATAGTCATAAATTATAGGCATATTCAGAGTTTCTGTAGAAGGGTGCCCTACTTTGAGTAAAAATAGGAAAATAATTCTCTTTAAAGAAATTTAAAGTAAACATACGCAGTGTTTTACCACCACAACTTTTCATCAACGGAAAAATAAACATCGTCACGTTCTAGCCTTGTCTTGTCTTTCAATAAAATTCTACAATTTTACGCCCTTAAAGGGACATTTCACCCAAAAATGACAATTACCCCATTAAGCTCTGGTGAGAAGTAATGAACACGGAAAGCAGAGAGCAAAACAAAACACCGGTCATGAATCAAAAGTACAAAACGAGGATTTGTGAAGTAAAATGTCGGAGGATTTTGATACAAGCCAAGAGGAGACTGTCTCATGAACGTGCAAACAACAGTTAGTGTGAAGATAGAGATTATATTAGTTTTAAATATGGATATTTTTCTTACACAAACGCATCGATTCACTTCAGAAGGCCTGTATTAACCTCCCGGAGCTGCGTGGAGCACTTTTTATGATGGATGGATGCACTTTTTTGGGCTTCAAAATTTCAACAGCCATTCACTGCCATTATAAAGCTTGGAAGAGCCAGGACATTTTTAAATATAACTCTGATTCTATTTGTCTGAAATAAGATAGTCATATACACCTCAGATGGCTTAAGAGTGAGTAAATTGTGGGCAAATTTTGGGTCAAGTTTAAAAAAAACAAAACAAAAGTTTCTATTCTTTTGCATTGCCTTGCAATTACATAGTAAGGCAATAATATTATGTATAATTTGCCATTAGGGAGCCACTATCAATTTGAAGGGTAGTGAAATTGCTTTTGAATGCACCATTGCTTTTTACTTTTACATAAATCACAAAAAAGGAGCAACGCCAAATGTCCAAAATCTGAAACCCACATTGATCCGGTGCATAGATCCAAGACATAAAGCAATCAAACAAGTAATATCCGCTCACGGTTGCATATCAGGCTTATACCTCTTCAAAAAAATCTTTATTAATTTATTAATCTTTATTAAATGCTGCATCAGAGGTCATAAAAATACATGCAATAAGTGTGCAAAAGTGCAAAACGTTTTTTGAGACAAAGCTCCTCCTCAGTGTCACATGAATTGGCACACACCTGCACCACATTAAATCAGTATTACCATGGACATCATAACATGTGCGCAGGCACAAAAGACGTATATATCCAATGTCTTAAAAGTGTTTCCTTATACACATATTTTTATGAATAATAAATGTCTCTATATAGAAAAACTCAATATCCAAAAATCAAAGATCTGATCTAACACATAGATAAAATATTATTAATCCATACAAAGATGTTAATAGAATTTTAACAAAAAACAATTCAAAATCAATTCTTCATTCATACCGAGAGGATATAAAGATCTCAAATCAAAAATCCATTTGCACTCTTTTTGTAAAAGACGGCGTTCCAAGTCACCACCCCTTCGAGACTGTGGTTTATGTTCTATTACCGTGGGCTACTTAAAAGAGAGATGTGTTTGGAATAATAATCCATTTCTAAGTAACATTGTGTTATGGAAAAGATATGTTGATGATGTATTCTGTCTCTTTAAGGGTTCTAGAAACATGCTTGATGATTTTGTTTTGCATCTTAACAATATGGTGGAATCAATCAAATTTAATGTAGAAGTGGATACCGTTTCAGTGTCTTTTCTTGATACTAGGGTTTTTTTTTTTTAAATCAGCGTCCTTAATTACCATACTACATACCAAGCCTACCAATAAAAATAGCATTTTACACGCCACAAGCTCTCACCCAACCTATTTGAAGGCATTGCCTTACACGCAACTTCTCCATTTAAAACAAATCTGCACGGAGAATGTTGAGTTCGAGAAACAGGCTATGATAATGCATAAGCAGTTTACCCTTAGGGGTTATCCCAGCAAATGGTTGGACGATGCACTGGAGAGGGTCCGAATGCCTTCAGGAGAAGTGAATGTGCAACATGAAATTTTATCCACTAATGGTGCACGCTTTGGAGATAAGTCAAAAGGAAAATCAAAATCTTACTTGTTTATTTTGTTATTTGTACAACAACATGTTCAAAACATAGTCATGAGATTAAGGATGTGACTAAAAAACACGCCTTTTCTCCGAACCCCCTTTATTTTCCCATTATAGAGCGAAAAACAAACTAGATTATCTTGTAAGAACAGAGGAGACTGTATTGGCAATGATGTAGGATTTTATTCTTGTCACAAATGTGCAGCTTGCAAATACTTACGGAGAAAACAGTCATCATTTGGAGTTGCGTGACAGATCGTGAGTACCGCATTAGACAGTTCACCACCTGTTCACCCACTAATGTTATTTATTTGTTGACTTGTGGGTGTAACAAGGAGTATGTGGGAAAAACGAGTAGATCGGTCAGAATGCGTATTACTGAACATATGAGCTCACACCGCCTACAACGTGACCGAGGCCCCAATCGGCCTGACAGGGTGCTACAGTGATCGAAAGTACGAAATTGCTCAGAACTCCTAAACCGCAGGCTCAAGGGTTGCAAAATCTATATATATTATATTATATATATATATATATATATATATATATATACACACACACACACACACAGTACTGTGCAAAAGTTTTAGGCCACTAGTATTTTCACCAGCTAAAAAATGGTTTAAAGTAAGTTATTTCTATCTTTTGCTGTAGTGTGTCAGTAAAAAAATATCGGTTTACATTTCCAAACATTCTGTTTGCCATTAATTGTAATAATCTAGTGAGATTTTTGTTTGCACAAGGAGTCTGACAACAGCCAGTGCTCCACACAGACATCTGATCTCACCATCATCCAGTCTGTCTGGAATGACATGAAGACACAGAACAAACTGAAACAGAGTAAATCCAGAAGAACTGTGGCAACGTCTCCAAGATGCTTCAAGAGACCTACCTGCAAAGCTTCCTGAAAAATTTTGTGCAAGTGCACCTAGGGCAAAAGCTGCTGTAAACGCAAAGAATGGTCGCATCAAATGTTGATTTCATTTAGTTAATAGAAGGTAACTGATAAAGACAATCTATTTATGACAGCATCCTCATTTTACAGCATTTTTACACAAGTGCCTAAAACTTTTAACAGTGCTGCAGCTTTGCAGGTAGGTTTCTTGAAGCATCCTGGAGACTGTGTCACAGTTCTTCTGGATTTAGTCTGAGTTTGTTCTGTTTCTTCATGTCATTCCAGACAGACTGAAGATGAAGATGAGATCAGATCTCTGTGCAGAGCACTCGCTGTTGTCAGACTCCTTGTGCAAACAAAAATCTCACTGGATTATTACGATTAAAGGCAAAATTAATGTTTAGAAATGTAATCTGATATTTCCTACTGACACACTACAGCAAAAGACCGACTTTAAGCCATTTTTTAGCTGATGAAAATACTAGTGGCCTAAGACTTTTGCACAGTACTGTATACACACACATATTATATATATATATATAATATATATATATATATATATATATATATATATATATATATATATATATTAATATACACACACATTTTTTGCATTTTATATACATAAGATTAGATGCAGTAAGAACATGAACAAAGTAAAACAAACTGACAAACACAATAAAACATAGATACAAATGAAATAAACAGCGCTTTATTTTTTTCATGAAGGTCTACTAACATTTTTGTTCAAGTATAATATAGCCTACAAAAGAAATCTAATAAAATAACCAAATGTAAAATCAACACTGCACAGTTTTCTCTGTATATTCTGATAAATTAATGCTTATTAAAGCTAACGTATTCAGATCAAGAGCTGTGAGGGATTTTCTCTGGCATGCTATTTAATTGCATAAATTGATTTTGGCATGCATATGATACGCATGTGTTTGGCGTGCATATAATACACAATTTTAGACATTTATATGATATGCAATGTCTTGGTGTGCATATGATACGCAGTTTTGGCGTAAAAAAAATACCTACCCCACATCCCTAATCTTAACCACTGCTTATCATGCACACCAAAGTCAATTTCTGCATATAAATAGTACACCAAATAAAAACTTGTGGTATTGCACTTTTATGAGATCGTGTTGACACATCGAATTTTCTCACAGCTGTTTATGTCCAAGACATAAACTGTGTTTTAAGTGAATACTCTTCAAGCCGGCCACTTTGACATATTTGTGTGTGTATTTGACACATACTCAAAGCCCAATTTTTGTAATTTGCAGCCGAGGGAACAGCATCTCTCACACGGATTATTGTGATTCAATGTTTTATCCTGCAATTTAGCAACAGTAAAGACCGCATTTTAAAACAGTCACCGATTGTGCTGATTCTGATGTTAAGTTTGGGATTTTTACGGAGGAAAGAATGTACACCACTGTAAAGGTAAAGAAGTTGATAGAATAGTTTTATCTCATATATTATTTTTTTATGTTCCTTGGACGCTAACATTAAAATCAATAATATAATTGGCTTAATATCACAGCCACAGGCCTAAAGTGTAAGAAGTTGTTTGATTGTTTAGTTGTCCTCTGTCATTACAGTTAAACAGGGCTTTCATGTTGTGCGCTCTGTAGCTCCTTTGTGTGAGCATGTTCTCTCTTCTAAATTGTGAATAAAAATGCATCATAGAAAAATGTCCTAATATTTGGGGTCAGTAAGACTTGTAATAGTCTTTAAAGAAGTCTCTTATGCTCATCAAGGCTGCATTTATTTGATTAAAAATATAGAAAAAAAAACAGTAATATTGCAAAATGTTTTTACAATATAAAATAATGTTTTTTATTTTAACATACTTTAAAATAGAATTTATTCCTGTGATGAAAAGCTGAATTTTTATCAGCTGTTACTCCAGTCTTAAGTGTCACATGATCCTTCAGAAATCATTCTAACATGCAGATTTATTATTAGAATGATCAATGTTGGATAATATCAACAGTTGTGCTACCAAATATTTTTTGGAACCTGTGATTTTTTTTTTTTCAGGATTCTTTCATGAATAAGTTTAAAAAGTACAGTGTTTATTCAAAATATAAATATTTTATAACAATGTAAATTATTTATTATTAACTTTTAATAAACTTTTCATTATTAACTTAATACATCCTTGGTGAATAAAAGTATTAATTTCTTAAAACAAAAAAACAAAAAACAAAAAAAAAAAACGAAACAATAAAAATGTACTGACCCCAAACTTTTGAACGGTAGTGTGTGTGTGTATATATATATATATATATATATATATATATATATATATATATATATATATATATATATATATATATATATATATACACATAAATATATATTTGAACCGTTAAACCGTTAAAGGAGAAGTCCACTTCCAGAACAACAATTCACAAATAATTTACTCATCCCCTTGATAAGACCTTTCTTCCTCGGCTGGGATCATTTAGAGCCCTATGAAGCTGCATTTAAACTACTTTTTGGAAGTTCAAAATCCGGGGCACAACTGAAGTCCATTATATGAAGAAAAAGCTGAAATGTTTTCCTCAAAAACCACAATTTCTTCACGACTGAAGACAGAAAGACATGAACATCTTGGATGACAAGGGGGTGAGTAAATTATTTGTAAATTTGTTGTTCTGGAAGTGGAGTTGTCCTTTAACGTCAGAGCTTATCAATACTCCAGTCTTTCATAATATAGCAATTTAATACTGGGTTTCAGTACCCAACCCTAGTTCTGTGGCTGCTTTCTCAATCCAAACTAGTAAAAAAAAAAAATAAGACAAAGGAAATGTCTTGTGCAAACATTATTTTAGGGTCTTGCCAGATGTGGCTAATTCAGACATTTCCTACGCAAGTATTATTAGTACTTTTCAGGTTAACAATGTTTACTTCTAATTAATGGACTTGGTCATTTCAGCATGATACAAAGCAATCAGGCTTCCTGTTGAGAGAACCTATTTCTTTTGCCGTTTTTTACATAACTTGCTTTTTGCATTATTGCATTTATGTAATAAAAAAAAAAAAAAAAAAAGAAACTAAATCCTGCTCAAAACTATAAACACAAAACTAGAAGTAGTGTTAGTTTTGGTTTTGTGTTTGTAGGTATGGGAAAAAAATGAAGCCTCATTTCAGGAAACATGTCTTAGGTGGGAAAACCTGCAACCAAAAACCCTACAGTCTTGAAGTTAAGTGCTGTGCCTTTATTTTAATCAGCAGTTTCTGTGCCAGCCAGCGTGTGTGAAAGTTCTGCAGTTATATTCTGAATGCTGGACCATCCCATCCTTAGCCAACTCAAAGGCCAAGGGTTTGGTATTGATCTGTAAAAGTCCCCACTGACCAACAGTTACTTACACACA
The DNA here is from genome assembly GCF_022985175.1 of Labeo rohita. Lineage (NCBI taxonomy): Eukaryota > Metazoa > Chordata > Actinopteri > Cypriniformes > Cyprinidae > Labeo > Labeo rohita. The sequence goes on along the minus strand of NC_066888.1, from coordinate 8,273,981 downwards.
GCTCAGCCCAACCACAAACTCAGGCTGAAACTGCGCTGAGCCGCTAATGCTAAATATAGTAACCTGTACCTGTACACTCATTCTAGTCAAAGCATGAAAATAGCTGGTGAAGGGAGAAAACCAGTGAGAGAGAGAAAGAATTACAATACCTGGCCAGTTTGCCCTCTCGGTATGTCCGTCCCCATGGGTGTCTGTGTTTTTGTAAGGGCCAGACGTCAGGGAGCCAAAGGGTAACTGATCCCTCCATTACATCACCCTCTGCACATGCAGGCTCAGTTTCACGGCAGTAGTAACACTTTCCATAGAAACAAGTATTATTTCCTACAAGAAAATAGACATTATCATCAATTGCTATTATTAAAAAAATGTCTGGAAGAGATTGTGCTTCATGAAAGGACTGTTTTGAAGAGACGACGGTTGGTTATGAATCTTTTTATGCAATGGATTATGCTGCAGACTAGTACAGATCCATCTGAACTCAAAAATACTGTTTGACTGATGCAATACTCTTAAATAATATAGACAACATTTGAAGAGTTCAGATGCAAAACCAGCTAAATCCATCTGACGTCTTTCTTTAAAAAATGCATTTTTATCAAGCACAGATGTATAGGTTTCTATGTAAGTACCGGTACTTCTGATTTGGCTAAGGCTGGTATTTTAGCGAGTTTGAAGAAAAAGTATTCATAGAATATATACTGACCTGAATAAGATATTTCACATAAAAGATGTTTACATATAGTAAAGTCCCTTGTTTGTCCTGAACAGTTGAACTGCGGCTGTTCTTCAGAAAAATCCTTCAGGATCCTTTTTTTTTTTTTTTTAGCATTTTTGTGTATTTGAACCTTTTCCAACAATGACTTTGTGATTCTGAGATTCATATTTTCACACTGAGGACAACTGAGGAGCTCATATGCAACTATTACAGAAGGTTCAAACGCTCACTGATGCTCCAGAAGGAAAAAACAATGCATTATAAGCCAGGGGATGAAAACTTTTTTAATCTGAAGATAAATGTAACTTCTTTTGTCTTCTGGGAAACATGCAAGTATCTTCTGTAGCTTCTGAATGGCAGTAGTAAATGAAAACATATAATATTTGGGCAAAATGTACACGCCTGCATTCTATTCAAAAGTTTTGAATGGACGGATTAGTGCGGGAATGTTAATTGCATAAGTTCTACATGTCATTTGACCAAAAGTGTAATCGAAAAATGACAGGGTGAAACTGACCATGCATAAGGAAAGTGCTCAGCAGTTGATCTGTAGCTACTGGCTTGATCTCTGTGCGTAGATTCATGAACCTCCCCACCACAAGGGGCGCTCTTCTAAAACCCAGGATCCTGCAGGGACATCATGACATCAATATACACTTGGTTATCAACACAGGTATAAATTCAGTTAATATAAACAGGTATTTTGAGCATTAAAGTCCTGCATTGACTGCATTGACAGGCAGCTGCTTTCAAATGCTTTTTTTGTTCACACTTTGTAGTCAAGACTGCGTTGAGCATCATAACCAATCGCACTGCAACTGAAGTGATTGACATCCTAATTATAAAGGAAGCACTTTTTGCTGGCTTTCTGCATATAATTATTCACAATTCAGATAAAAGTCGGATTTTTCATTCTGCTAGGAGGATCAACGGCCATGTACGCACAGAAGAGTTTCAGGAGAAACAACCACATTTAAATTGCAGAGTGAATCTGCTAAAATATCACTCCGTGAGTCACCCTCCGATGACTGACATATTGATGGCAATGGATGGGACAATCCAAAATGTCAAAATGGATTTGCATTAAGTGTTGCAAGTTTACCTGCAAGTGCAAATTTACCAAACAGGACCCGTGGAGGCCTCTGCGCTGCATATGTTAGTGTTTTTCGATGACATAATGAATCACACATTGATCAAGATTACGATTAGGAATTTTCAGTGAACAAATTGTGCACAATGTCAACTAGAGCAGGGGTTTTTGAACTTAGGCCTGGGACCACCAGTGGGCTGGTGAGTTTATAAGTTCAGAGAAAAATATTAGAGAAAAAAATATTAATTTAGAGCATTTGACCATTACTGTTGACATTAATCAATTATTTTATTCTACTGACAGCTTTTAACAGTATACTAATATTATCTCATTTTACAGATAATATTTTACGCATTTTTATGTTCCATAATATAGATGGCTCTTACACTACTGCTCAAAATTTTGGGGCCAGTAAGATTTATTTTAAAGGAAAAGTCCACTTCCAAAACAAAGATTTACAGATAATTTACTCACTCCCTTGTCATCCAAGATGTTCATGTCTTTCTTTCTTCAGTCGTAAAGAAATTATGTTTTTTTGAGGGAAACATTTCAACATTTTTCTTTATATAATGGACTGATATGGTGCCCCGATTTTGAACTTCCAAAATGCAGTTTAAATGCAGCTTCAAACGATCCCAAATGCAGTTGTAAATGATCACAGCTAAGTAAAAAGGGTCTTGTCTAGCAAAATGATTGGTTATTTTCATAAAAATAATGCCATTTATATACTTTTTAATCGCAAACGCTTGTCTTGCCTTTCTCTCCTTGAACTCTGTGTATTCTGGTTCAAGTTACCCAGTTAGGGTATGTCAAAAAACTCTGATCGTATTTTCTCCCTCAACTTCAAAAATCATTTCAAAATCATCCTACATTGCTGCAGAAGTACCGACCCAGTGTTTGCAAAGTAAACATGCAAAGAAGATCAAACCCCTAGAAAAAAAGGTAAAACAGTGATATAGAACGCATTTTGAAGTTGAGGGAGAACATGAGATGGGAGTTTTTCTGTCATGAACCGCAAAAAAAACATTCCAGGCAGAGTAAGACATGACCATTTGACATTAAAAAGTATAGAAATTATTAGTATTGTTTTTATGAAAATTACATTTTGGAAGTTCAAACTCGGGGCACCACATCAGTCCATTATATGGAGAAAAATGCTAAACTATTTTCCTCAAAAAACAATTTCTTTATGCCTGAAGAAATAAAGACATAAACATCTTGATGACAAGAGGGTGAATACATTATATGTGAATCTTTGTTTTGGAAGTGGACTTCTCCTTTAATGTTTGCAATACATCTCTTATATTTACCAAGGCTACATTTACCATGTATATATATATATATATATATATATATATATATATATATACACACACATTTTTTTTTTCTATTTTCAGAAATGTTTGATATATGTGGCTCTGGAAGACAAAACCAGTCTTAAGTAGCATGGGTATATTTGTAGCAATAGCCAAAAATACATTGTATGGGTCAAAATTATCAATTTTTCTTTAATGCCAAAATCATCAGGATATTAAGTAAAGATCATGCTCCATAAAGATATTTAGTCAATTTCCTACGATCAATCTTTCAAAACTTCATTTTTGATTAGTAATAGGCATTGCTAAAAACTTCATCTGGACAACTTCAAAGGCAATTTTCTCAATATTTAGATTTTTTTGCACCCTCAGATTCCAGATTTTCAAATAGTTGCATCTTAGGCAAATAAAGCTTATTTATTCAGCTTTCAGATGATGTATAGATCTCAAAAATGGGCCCTTATGACTGGTTTTGTGGTCCAGGGTCACACGTTTAAATGTAATATATTCCTGAGATCCACAAAGCTGAATTTTCAGCATCATTACTCCAGTCTTCAGGTTCACATGATCCCTCAGAAACCAATTGCTTATTTACTATATTTTTTATTTTAACAAATGGTTATTTGATGAATAGAAAATTCAAGAGAGAAGCAGTAGTGTTTTTTTGAGCAGTAGTAGTAATTTTGTACAGGTTTAAGTCCTACAGGTTTAAGTCCTAAAGGGACTGTTCAGCCAAAAGCAGTTTTTCACTCTCATGTTGTTCCAAACCTTCATGCAGTTATTTTTCTTGTGGAAGACCACAGGGCTTCAGTTTCAAATCTGTTCCTCGCACAAAGCTATTGCATTGCTTCAGAGGACGTAGAATATAGGGCACCAATCACAAAGACGACTACTATGATACACCAGTAGTGTTTGTTCTCTCATTTTTGGAGCTTAGCAGCTATGTTGTATGGAAAAGAACGGATTAAACAACTTTCAGCGTCCCAAAATAAATAAACTGTGGAAGGGTTTGGAGCAACATGAGAGCGATTTAACGGAAGCCCATAGAAATAAGAAACATTGCCTGACAAGAAGCTTTATTGAAAAGCAAGACATTGGAAATTTGCAAAAAGTTTTGCTAAAGATCAAAATCAAAGTTGACAGCAAGAATGTTGAAAACTCAAAAGCTCTTACTGCACCAGCTTTGTTGTTTGCGTTTGTGAACACTCAGTAAGTTAAGACTGAACAAGACGGCAAACAGTCATATGAAACATTTGTTCGAGCATTCTAGGTTTGGCCAGTCATAACGCTTCCAAGTGTAATTTATTAAAAATTTGATTATCAGAGTTGATTTACCGATGTACAAAACAATACTGAAAAGCGCAGCTTGTGTTTTGAATGTGTACGTGCAAAGATGCCACTGAGTGCATCTGGGAATGTCCCAGTGGTTCATTCCTATCGAAACTAACAGATTAACCTTTTCTTTGTTAAATGAAGGTCACAATAAAAACACCTAGCAACATTTTCTTCACTACGCCTTATTTAACTACTACAAAAATTCTTAATTTTAGATTCTATTGCTGTACCTATGAAATAAACTACTTATCACTATAATTTTCTGATCTTTATTTATTTTAAGTTTAAAGGCAGATGTTTGCTCCTAAGTGAAAGTTGTAGAAACCAGACAGTTAACTGTGGTTTTAAATTACTCTTTATGGTCAGAATATGACAAACACGTCACAGTTTTCCAGTCATTTTTCCTTAACCAAATAAGTATCTTAATAGAAAAATTAATTTCTTAGTTTCTGCATGTTCCAATGAGTGATTTTGTTTTAAATCATGAAACAGGTTTGTGTTGCCTGACTTTGATGACACATATCTTCAACATAGTTTGCAGTGTTGGCTGCAATATTAAAAAGATTTTTTTTTTTTTGTCTTTTAGAAATGCACATTTGACCATACTTTGAGTTGAGAGTAGTAGTAGCTTGAGTTAGGATGCAGATGTACATTTCTGTTCATTATCATAAACAGCGTCATCTGTTAAAATTGTAACAACCTCATTTTTATATGGTGAAATTATTCTGACTGTTTGAGTTGTATTAAAATGAACCATTGGTATTTCATTTTAGCATACATTTAGATCATGATAACCACTGTTAAAACCATACATATAGCACCTAAAAAACCATGGTAAAATGTAACTATACAATTTCTAGGTATTTGTATGAAAAACAACAGTCTAAATATATTTAGTATAAATGCACAAATTCTACAGCTTAATCATAAAATACCGTAATTATATTTAATTACTCCTTTAAAGGGACAGTTCACCTAAAAATGAAAAAACTGTCATCATTTACTGTTGTTAAGTAGTTTCAAAACTTTATGAGTTTCTTTCTCCTGCTGGACACAAAAAAGGATATTTTGAAGAACATGGGTAATCAAAAAGTTGCTGGTCCCCACTGACTTCCATAGTATGGGGAAAAAAAAAAAAATACTATGTAAGTCAATGGGGGCCAAAGCGTGTTTGGTTACCAGCATAATTCAAAATATATATTTTTTGTGTGTTCAGCAGCAGAAACTCAAAGCTCTGGAGTAACTTGAGTGTAAAAGGTGACATTTCATTGAAAAGGTGGATTTCATTTTTAGGTGACCTAACATGTCTACATTAATAATATAATAAAACTCCATATGTACATCCTACATCTCTGGCACAATACATATATACATACATACATATATATATTTATATATATTTATATACATTATATATACATACACTAAAAAACAATTTGTTGAGTCAACTTAAAATAATTTGTAACCTGGCTGCCTTAAAATTTTAAGTTCAGTCAACTCAAAAAAGTTTATTCAACTTGAAATGTTAAATTATACTACATGACAACTTAGATATTTGAGTTGAATCAACTTAAAATTTTAAGGCAGCTGGGTTACTTACCCATCTGTTAAGTTTAGCAAACACAAATATCTAAGTTGTTACTTAGTACAACTTGACATTTCAAGTTATATATATATATTTACAGTACTGTGCAAAAGTCTTAGGCCACTAGTATTTTCACCAGCTAAAAAATAGATTAAAGTAAGTTATTTCTATCTTTTGCTGTAGTGTGTCAGTAAAAAATATCGGTTTACATTTCCAAACATTCTGTTTGCCATTAATTGTAATAATCTAGTGAGATTTTTGTTTGCACAAGGAGTCTGACAGCATCATCCAGTCTGTCTCTGGAATGACATGAAGAAACAGAACAAACTGAGACAGACTAAATCCAGAAGAACTGTTTCAACATCTCCAAGATGTTTCAAGTAATCTACCTGCAAAGCTACCTGAAAAACTATGCACAAGTGCACCTAGGGCAAAAGCTGCTTTAAATGCAAAGGATGGTCACATCAAATGCTGATTTATTTTAGTTAATAGAAGTTCTTTGATAAAGAAAATCTATTTATGACATTGTTTTTGACAGCATCCTCATTTTATGTGCCTAACTGCCTAAAAATTTTAACAGTACTGTAGCTTTGTAGGTATAGGTCTCTTAAAGCATCTTGGAGATGTCGCCACAGTTCTTCTGGATTTAGTCTGTCTCTGTTTTTCCTGTTTCTTAAGACAGACTGGACTGAATGATGGAGAGATCAGTTTGCACAAGGAGTCTGACAACAGCCTGTGCTCCACACAAAAATCTCCTGGATTATTATAATTAATGGCAAAATGAATGTTTAGAAATGTAAACTGATATTTCCTACTGACACACTACAGCAAAAGACTGACTTTAACTGACTTTTTTTTTTAAACCATTTTTTAGCTGATGAAAATACTAGTGGCCTAAGACTTTTGCACAGTACTGTATATTTTTTGTGTTCAGCAGCGGAAACTCAAAGCTCTGGAGTAACTTGACTAATCTGAGTGTAAAAGGTGACATTTCATTGAAAGGGTGGATTTCATTTTTAGGTGACGTAACATGTCTACATTAATAATATAATAAAATTCCATATGTACATCCTACATCTCTGGCACAATACGGCGCCACATGCCTTTGGCGCATAAACACTAAATCGAACATTTATCAAACTCATTATATCACAATAATTATATTATACTTATACTATATCGTTTTATCGCCCAGCCCTACATTACACTATATATAAGTTAGATTATTTTAAAACATTACACATTGCATACACATATTATAAACTATTTAAAAACAAATTCAATTCAATTCAATTCAACAATTTTTCACCTACATACATAAATAAATATACATATATACACATACATACATATACATATATACTGTATATATATATATATATATATATATATATATATATATATATATATACACACACACATACATATATATATACATAAACACACATGTATACATATACACTTTTTTTTTTTTTTTAAATCAAGAGTTTGAAATTAAATACGAGACCTATTATGTGTGAAGAAACCATAATGCAAAACAAGGCAATTATCACCCTAAAACACTGACCACATTTGGAGAAATGCACAATTGAGTTATTGTTGTGAACTGAGTTATAATTGTGCAGCTCTAGCATATGTATGTGTGTGTGTGTGTGTGTGTACACATTACCTATCCAAGTGGAAAGCAGCAATTTCTGCATTATGTCGATCGTACCCTGCGTATGGCTCTCCTTCGACCACATAATCTCTAGAGTACCTAATGAGACAATAAAGAAGATATAGACGTAAGCAAAAGATGACACAAAGATGAAAGTTCAAACATTCTGTGTTATCCAAGTCCTAATGAATTCAGGCAAAACAAAGTGTGCAAGCAATTAAAGCTTTTCTTTTTAAACAAATGGTAGCGTTTGTCTTAACCAGCTGTGACATCATTTTGCTGGTCTCTTGGTTTCAATTTCCATGGCGTTGCATTGTATGTACAAACCTGAAGTGAACTGGTCTAAGTGACAGTATACTGAACATCAGATAAGTTCTGGCTGGCTGTGATTGTGTGGTATCACACAGCATTTTCACATTTAGTGTGGACACTATATTACAGTCATTAGCTTAACTAGTCAATCCACTCCTAAAATAAATGCATACACGCTCCCATACTGCTTACTTGTTCGTAAAACAGTAGGGTGCTGTGAGCAAATAAAAGATTGTTTGAGTGATCCAATATAAACCGGACCGGACACCTTGACAGTATCCAACATACACAATGGCCATTAAATGGGCTCATTTTTAAGACCTGTTTTTAAATATAGACTGTTTTTGGGTTGCTTACATAAAAATCAATATATAAAACCACGTATAATACAGTGAAATCATGCATATTTGTGGCCAGGCCGAGTTCGCTGCTCAGAAACCTGAAATAATATTTTTCTGTTCAGAACTTACTGTTATTGAGGTCACTTAAGTTGAGAGTAAAGCAACACTTTGTCAAGGTAATTGTGCAGACAGAATATATTCTTTTGTGTCATTTTGAAACTACTGACACCGCAGTTTATTTTAAGACAAAAACTCTTTATTACACTGCCGTTCAAAAGTTTGGGATCAGTAAGGTTTTTAATGTTTTATTAAAAAAAGTCTTTTCTGCTCATCAAGGCTGCGTTTATTTGATTAAAAACACAGAAAACTAATTCCAGTACAGAACCTAATAGGATGTTGCGCATGCGCGAGTCACATTGAAGATTCGTTCAAAATGAAAGAATCGTTCAAGAACAACCCATCACTAATTCGCAGCGTTGTAAACGTGCATCGCAGAGCCTGTGCTACACAAGCTTTTGTGCTTAAAAAGTATACAAATTTTTATTTTCTGGAAAAAAATGACAGATTGTTTCACTAGATAAGACCCTTCTACCTTGGCTGGGATTGTTTAGACCTCTTTGAAGCTGCATTTAGACTACAAGTTCAAAATCGGGGCACCAGTGAAGTCCATTATATGGAGAAAAATCCTGAAATGCTTTCCTCAAAAACCATAATTTCTTTACGACACATGAACATCTTGGATGACAAGGGGGTGGGTAAATTATCTGTAAATTGTTGTTCTGGAAGTGGAGTTCTCCTTTAAAATAAAAAACTGTTATTTTAAAATGCAATAATATTTCATAATATTACCAACTTTTGAACAGCAGTGTATACTTAACATCTCAATCTTGCTTTTGCAAAGTGCATTAAACACTACCACTTTATTCCACTTAAAAAGTCAGACTTTCAACTTCCTATTTGAAAGATATCCCACACTCCACTTAGAATGGCACACAATATAATGTGACACGCCCGATTTGGATGTTTGGAACCAAAATGTTCAGTGTGGATTGACTGAAAAAGTTCAGTCTGGATGTGAAGTCATCAGAGATAAGGTGTGTTTGATCAGTGACCTTAGAGATTAAGGACACCAGGAGAGCTTCCTCACTCTGTAGATCCATGATAACTCTAATAGGCTCAGATAAGAGCCGACAGCTGAACTCACCTGAAGTAATGACAGATCAGCTTTGTGTCCAAAGTGCACGCAAGCTTTTTTTGTTCCAGAAATATCCTGGTTGCACTTTACAATTAGGTTTATTTTGTTAACATTACTATTATTTTATGACACCTAATGCATTAAATATATTTTACAAAATGTCTTAATATAAGTTAATACTAATTCACAAACATAACTGGTTCATTTTAATTAATGTTTGTAAACAAGAACTAATTTCATGTTAATTAAATAGTTAATTCACCCCAAAATGAAAATTCTGTCATTGATTACTCACCCTCATGTCATTTCAAACCCTGTAAGACCTTTGTTCATCTTCAGAACACAAATTAAAACATTCTTTATGAAATCCGAGAGCTTTCTGACCCTGCATAGACAGCAACGCAACTATCACATTTAAGGCCCAGAAAGGTGCTAAAGACATTGTTAAAATAGTCTATGTGACATCAGTGGTTCAACTGTAATATTATCAAGCTACAAGAATACTTTTTGTGTGAAAGAAAACAAAAACAACAACTTTATTCAACAATTTTTCAGCTTCTGTGTCAGTCTTCAAAGGTCTTATGGATTTGTAACGACAAGAGAGTGAGTACTTATTGACAGAATTTTCATTTTTGGGTGAACTAATTTAATACAACTTAAAATAATAATAATAATATTAATAAAAATACACTATAAATTGCACTCTTATATACTACTGTTCAAAAGTTTGGCAAGTTACAGCAAGGATGCATTAAACTGAATCAAAAGTGACAGTAAAGACATTTCTAATGTTACAAATAATTTCCATTTCAAGTAAATGCTGTTCTTTCATCTCTCTATTCATCAAAGCATCACAGTTTTCACAAATATATTAACATCAGCACAAAAGCTTTCAACATTAATAATAAATAATGTTTTGTGAATAGCAATTCAGCATGTTAAAATTAATTCTGACTGTAACACTGAAGACTGGAGCAATGATGCTGAAAATTTAGGTTTGTGGAAAACCGCTTTTGATCATTAAAACATTATATATATTAAACTGCAATGTATTGTTAATTCATGATACCAAATGCTTTCAACTAATATTAAAGAAGCTCACTTCCAGAACAAAAATTTACAGGTAATGTACTCACCCCCCTGTCATCCAAGATATACATGTCTTTCTTTTTTCAGTCGTAAAGAAATTGTTTCTTGAGGAAAACATTTCAGGAATGTTCTCCATATAGTGGACTTCAATAGTGTCCACAAGTTTGAACTTCCAAAATGCAGTTTAAATGCAGCTTCAAATGGCTCTAAACAATCCCAGCCGAGGAATAAGGATCTTTTCTAGCGAAACAATCGGTTAATTTCTAAAAAAATTACAATTTATATACTTTTTAACCTCAAATGCTCATCTTGTCTAGCTCTGTGATGTGCATGCAAACTTTGTTATCCTCCAACTTCAAAATCATCCTACATCGCTGTTTTACCCTTTTCTGTAAAGGGCGTTTGACATTCTTTCCACGTTCAGTTTGTAAACACTGGATCGGTACTTCTGCAGCGATGTAGGACGAATTTGAAGTTGGTGGAAAAAATGAAGTCTGAGTTTTTCGACATACACTAACTGTACTGACCCGGACTACACAAAGTACACATGCACAACGCAGAGCTAGACCAGCTTTTGAAGTTAAAAAGTATATAAACTACACTTTTTTTTAAAGAAAATAACCAATTATTTCAGTAGATAAGACCGCTGGGCTTTTTTTTTTTTTGCTAAACATTTAGTTGCAGTTGAATACCATGAACAAAAAATCAACAGGCTACATAAATCAAGATTCACTTAAGAGCTGTTTGCAAAATAGAGCTGCGTAATTCTGGATAAATTGGGTTGTTGTTTTTTTTAAATGGAAGTTGTGGTTCTCTTACGATTCTGAAGAAAAAACAACAACAATTAGACAACTAAACAAAATCACATGTAGGCCTAATTTATAAGTAAATGATTCAGTGATTCACTGATTTACTTGGTTCATTACTGGATGAATCAGTGTTTTTGAATGAATGATCAAATACATTATTAACAGCCCCCTTTCGCCACCTACTGGCATAACAATGTCATCGGTAAATCTTTAACATTATTTGAAATGTCAAATTAACTTTCAAAAGGATGATTTACTCTATTTTGATCTCTATCGTACATATCAGAGTTTATATCCAGACTATGAACTTTTATCCCAGTACTTCTGTGATTATTTGAATGTTTGTAACAGAAATAATGAACCGTGTGGTTGAAAAGACTGTGAAACAGTTTCATTCATATACATGACAGTGGCTCTTAGGTCAGCGGCAGCACGAACGCAGATATGAATGTTCAAATCACACTGGTTTGATTGTACGCTGCACGGAAGAAAGGTTGAGGAATCAAACAGATGAATCATTGTAATTTAGGAATAGAATCACATTGGTATTTGAATCGTGTTTGTGATCTTTAACGATCTGTTAAATTAAAATGCTTTGTCATATTGTTGGTGACACCTCTATTGCATGTTTAGCTTATCACAAATATTATAGGCTACTTTGCTTTTTCGACTTGACTGATCGCAAGTGTAGTCATACCTTGGAGGGCTATGTCTTGGAAGATGGCTAGGTTGGGTCCTTACAGTTCAAAATTTTAATTTCACAAGAAGCATCCGATTCCTGAACTTAAGTATCCGATTCTGGAATTGGAATCGATTTTTGATACCCAACCTTAATTTTGGAAGTTCAAACTCACGGGCATCATAGAAGTCCACTATATGGAGAACACTCCTGAAATGTTTTCCTCAAGAAACAATTTTTTACGAAAGAAGAAAGACATGAACATCTTGGATGACAAGGGGGGTGATTAAATTATCTGTAAATTTTTTGGACTTCTCCTTTAACAAATGGAACCTCATCACCAATATCCTAAACCAGATGAATCCAAATCAATACATAATAATAATAATAAAGTCTTTTAAGACTTTCCATAAAGTCAGTAGGTCCTTCCGCTCCACTGCTTCTAAACCCAGGCTGGCATTTGTTTTAGTTATGAATAGTTTGTCTCACTTTTTTTTTTCTTGCTTCCTGATTGTATTATTGTTTTGTGTATTGCGGTGTTATGCTCTTTCTTTGCCACACATTGTGATGCATGCTCAGGCGCTGTATACATAAAAATGATTATTATTACATCTCTTATTCATTCACTTCTTTTTCTATTTCAGTCACCAGCTTTTTCGTTCTCTGATTCACTCAGTCACTCTTCCCCTCACTCTCCCTCTTTCTAAATCACTCACTCCTTTCATTTAAACCTCATTCACATTCTCATTACTTTCTCTCTCTTTCGTTCCCCATCTTAATCATCCTTCTTCTCACCTCTTGGGTTTGAATACCACTTTCTGTCCTCCGTCGAGCACCAGGAGGGCTTTCAGCTGGGTGCCTTTGTAGCCCACGTCGGCCCTCTCCACGCGAGCGGTGGCCAGGGCGTTCAGCACAGCGGCTAGCTCGGGCGTCTCGTCTGGGTACACCTCCCGTGGTCCCACCCACTGGGCGGCCACTTCCCAGGGCGACTGCAAGGTGTGCGTGAGCCGAGCTCCTTTGGCCAGGGCCAGGCTGGCTTCCATCTTGCGGAAGGCCCGGAGGTCGCGGCGACTGGCGGCCGATCCCTCTCCTCCATCCAGCAGGAAGACCTTAGCCAGGCCGAGGAGAAAGAGCACAGCGCACAGCACCACCACACGCTGCTTCAGCTTCATCACCTCCCGCAGCCAGACGCCCACCGGCGGCCCACCACGCCTGAGTCTGCCAGGAGACACGCACTTACGCCTGGGTCATGGCACTGCCCGCTGTCTGACCAACACCACCACCGGTCAGGCAGGACAGGAGCTGCTTGAACCACCAGAATGTGAAAGACTGTGGATGACACTTCCTGTGAGAAGACAGATAGTGGATGTCATTTTAAAGGAATAGCTGAAAATTTGATGTATTTGATGTATACAGCCTCAGGCTCAGATTTAGATGAGTTTGTTTGTTCATTAGAACAGATTTGCAGAAATTTAGCATTACATCACAAGTGATAACAAGTTTGTTCACCAATGGATCCTTTGCAGTGAATGGGTGCCATCGGAATGAAAGTCCAAACAGCTGATAAAAAGCATCACAATATTCCACACCACTCCAGTCCATCAATTAATGTCCTGTGAAGTAAAAAGCTGTGTGGTTGTTGATGGCACCCATTCACTGCAAATGATGCATTGGTGAGCAATGCTTTTCACTTCATAAGACATTAATTCATGGATAGGAGTGGTGTGGATTGTTTCTGGATTATTGTGATGTTTATATCAACTGTATGGACTCTCATTCTGGCGGCACCCATTCAATGCAAATGATCCACCGGTGAGCAAGTGTATAATGCTTTTCACTTCACAAGAAAGTAATTAATGGATTGGAGTTGTGTGAATTATTTGTGGATTATTGTGATGTTTATATTAACTGTTTAGACTCTCATTCTGATGGCACCCATTCAATGCAAATGATCCACTGGTGAGCAAGTGATCCAGTGCCTTTCACATCACAAGACATTCACAGATGGATTGGAGCCATGTGAATTATTGTGATGTTTTTTAAGCTGTTTAGACTCTCATTCTGACGGCACCCATTCACTGCAAATGATCCACTGGTGAGCAAGTGATCCAATGCCTTTCACATCACAAGACATTCACAGATGGATTGGAGCCATGTGAATTATTGTGATGTTTTTATAAGCTGTTTAGACTCTCATTCTGACGGTACCCATTCACTGCAAATGATCCACTGGTGAGCAAGTGATGCAATGCTTTTCACTTCACAAAATACTCACAGATGAATTGGAGCCACGTGAATTATTGTGATGTTTTTATCAGCTGTTTGGACTCTCACTCTGACGGCACCCATTCACTACAAATGACCCATTGGTGAGCAAGTGATGTAATGCTAAATTTCTCCCACTCTGTTTAGATAAAGAAACACACTCATCTACCTCTTGGATGCACTAAGACCAAATGTAAGCAATCTTTTTTTACATTTTTAGGTGAACTATTCCTTGAATGCCTATTCCTTGAAGGAATAAATCTATCAAAATAAATCTATCATGAGCCATTGCTGAGATTTATATTGTACTGCTGACTGCTGTGAGTCAACACAGACAGACATGACACAGACAGGAGCAGAATAAAATCAGAGCACTTCACATAAGAGCACTCACTGATGCAGGAGAGCTTCCTCGGTTATATAAGACGGACCCGGTTGTGTCTGCGTAGTTTTGCTTGTAACGCACACCAACTCAAATCCTCCTAATATATGCTTTGGAGTCCAGCCTGGTGTTGTGTAGGGGGTGGGGTGGCCACCTGTCTGCTCAGGTATGTGTGGTTTGTTACTCTCTGGGCGAGTCTGGTTTCTGTGACATCTCTGAGCACAATCTCAAACTCCCTAAGGAAGAAAAAACAACAAGAATACAAAGCTTTAGGCACATCAATGATGAAATATGTGGGTCAAAGCAGTATAGATCTGTTTGTTTATTCTAAAACACATTAAAAATGCAATTCATACATACAATGATTTAAATACAACTCTTGATTGATGATGATGTTTTTAACTTCTGTATTAAAATTGCCTTTGATATTTTTGTGGAGGAACAAAACATCAGGGTGAGATTGAGATTGTGAGATTGTATTTTTACTAACTAACATTAACAAAGATTATTGCTGCATGATAAATCGCATGAGATTGTCATGCACATCTCCTCAGTAAAGCCGGTTTTGTGATTAGTAGTAAATCTCCATCATGTGCGTTCAGCTGGAGCGGCAATTAATAAACAGTGCCGTAAATCAAGCTACGCAAAATCGCGATCATAATCGAATGTGATTCATCTGTGATTATGAACGTAATATTGCGTAGCTTGTCAGTGATTTACACGTTACATGATTTTGTATAGTTCATTGTTTGTTCATGTTAGTTAATACATTAACTAACGTTAACAAATGACACCTGATTGTAAAGTGGTACCAAAAAGCCTTATTAAATAGTTTGGCAAAATCATTTATCGTTACTATTTTTAAGAAAAAAACTATTTTAACTAAACAGTTTGACAGCTTATGAATATTTGAAAATATTACAAATAATGTCATGTGGAGAAACCCCCAAAACAATGATATTTATGTAAAAAAATAAATAAATACTTTGTTTTTAAAAAAAATAGTGGCAAAAAATGCATTTAAATTAAATTTCAAGCCACTAAAATTTAAAAATGATAGAAAAGTGAATACAAAAAAAAAAAAAAAAAAAAAAAAAAAGTACATAAAAAAAACACAAAAATGTATTTGTTTTTCCTTATCATGGACATTTATTTGTCACTGAATTGATACATACAAATTTAATCTAAAATTTAAAGAATGTTAAATATTATTCTAAATATTATTTTAATAACCTGTTCTTCATTTTAATATATTAAAAAATATATTTTATATTTTAAAATATAATTTATTCTCTGAAACTGATAAAAAAGGATTTGCAAGATTTTTTGACAGTAAGTTGACACCAAAAAAATAAAAAATAAAATAAAAAAAATAGAAATCCAAATTCCATTTTTTCCTTCCAAATTCCTTTTCATTAATAATTTAACAAAAATTTCATTTTTAAGGCCATTAATAGTCAAAAAAAAATCTCTTATTAATAGATTTTTATAAAAAATGTATTATTAATTTACTATTCTAATATATATACACATATATATATATATATATATATATGTATACACACACACACACACATATACATACATATATATATATATATATATATATATATATATACACACACACACATACATCCATACATACATATATATATACACACACACACACCTTTTTTTAATATATACATATTTATATATATTATTGTATAATTTCTGGTAAATAAATTCTGGTAAATAACTTTTATATATAATATATATATATATATATATATATAAGTAATTTCTGTCACAGTTTCTTCAAGTTAAACCAATCTTATTTTGACAGGGTTGCTGTGAATATCGTTACGTTTATGTTTGTATATGATATAACTATAGTTTTACAGAAATGAAACGGTCAAATGCTCATAAAGTGAGTCTCAGAGCAGTTCTAGATATTGTGTTTATGTGTTCATGTACTCATATATAGAGGTGACAGAGGCTGAAAACACTGCGAGCGTCACGCGCTTCAGTATTAAATGAAACCATGCGTATATGCCATTCATACACACAGAGGCAGCCAGAACATGCAGGATTCACATTTAAAATTTAGTATTTTTGCAGTTTAATATTCACAGACACTAGTTCATATCGCATTTTGATTTAAGCGTACTGACTTACTTTTGACTATTCATCCAAAATATGGCACACTCCGTGGCATTCTGCTTTACAGTAAATTCAGTTTTTATGATTCCACGATTCCATCTTAGTCTTATAACAACAAGCACAGGCCATTACTACATTTCAATCTAAATTAAAGATTTATTCAAACATTCACCCAAAAATGGCAAACTTCAAAATTTATATCTCCACTGTTCACAAAAACAAAAACACAACAAAATCCAGCAATCAATATGAACAGCCTCAAACACGTGCAACAATCCTAACGGCTCTCAGGGTCTACATTAAAGTGAAAGAGCCGCCTAAGGACAAGCAGCAAAATCTCGGCTCAAACACGCTGCGGTGCTGAGCCCTGGCAAACACAGCCCAACACTCGCTCAGCGCTTCCTGATCTCAGCCTGGGGCTTATCTGGGTTTGAGAGCGCCGCCACTCCAAAGACTTCTACTAAACACACAAACACGTTTACTACTGTGCCCTGCTCTCTTATATCTAGTATGTGGAATCAGCCCACTCATGACAACAGCATGAAGGCAGACTTTTGGCAGACATTCACAAAATACATTGCTTTGATTATAGAACATTACATCAAACTCTTTTTTTCTAATGCTATATTGAGCTGCATCGATTCTCTCTGGCGCCTTTGTGAAGAGCAAAAACATTCAATTCTTTAGACCAGAGTCACATGACAAGTGCTCATCCAGGGCTCATGTTCTTTCAGATTTCAGCCCAATAAATCTTACATTTGTTGATTATGTGAATGCACTTTACACATTGACAACAAATAAATGGGTTTTGTGTGATGCACTGAATGAATTCTGATTATTTAAATACGTCACCAAGGTCAAGTTTTCTGTCATGGAGTTTCATTATAGCTATATAATTTCCAGCTATTATAGCAGAAACCAAAATGATTTGGTCAAGCGGTATTCCGAGAGTGCCGATTTTTTGTCCAACTGAACATTTCACCGTTGGTGCTAATGACGTTGTGGACCAGATTATGTGAGAAGAGAGAAGTGGAAGCTGAGCGTTCAACAGTTTGGTTTAGACAGTAAAACAGTAAAATTGTGAAATATTATTACAATTTAAAACAAGAGTTTTCTATTGGTATACATTATACAGTGTAATTTATTCCCGTGATGCAAAGCAGAATTTTCAGCATCATTACTCCTGTCACACTATCCTTCAGAAATCATTTTGATATGCTGATTTGCTGCTCAAAAATTTCTTATTCTAAATTCTTAATTATTATTATTATTATCAAGTTGTGCTGCTTATGTTTTTGTGAAAACCATGACACACTGATTAAAGATTCTTCAATTCTTCAAAAATACAAAAAATACAACTATAAATACAAACAGCATTTATTTTAAATCGAAATTTTGTAACAATGAAAATATTTTAATTATATGTTCCTCACTGAACAAAATATTAATTTGTTTAAAAAGACAATCTAAGGATTTGAACAGTAGATCATGTAACTGACGCAGTGATATTGCTTGACTGATAAAAAAAGAAAATGTTAATTTTGTTCATGTTTTTTTTTAAAGTCTCTTATGCTTATCAATTTATTTGATCACAAATACAGAAAAAATGTTATAAAATATGATTGCAATTTAATATACTTTAAAATATAATTTATTTCTGTGATTCAGTGCTGAATTTTCAGTAGCATTACTCCAGTTTTTGGTGTCACATGATCCTTCAGAAATCATTTTAATATGCGAATTATCATCAATGTTGGAAACAGTTGCTTAGATTTTTTTTTAGAACCTGTGATACTTTTTTTCAGGATTCCTTGAATAAAAAGTAAAATAGAATAGCATTTATTCAAAATATAAATCTTTTCTAACAATACAAGTCTTTAATATCATTTTTTAATCAATTTAACACATCCTTGGTGAATAAAACTATTAATTTCCTTCAAAGAAAGTAAGAAAGAAAAAATACTGACCCCAAACTTCGAACAGCAGTGTATATTGTTACAGATTTCTAAAAGATTTCTATTTTATATAAATGCTGTTCTTTTAAGAGTTTTATTCATGAAAAGAATCCTGAAAAAAGTATCACAGGTTCCAAAAATAAATAAATAAAATAAAAAATTAAGCAGCACAACTGTTTCCAGCACGGATAATAAATAATAAGGATAAATGTAGCAATGATGCTGAAAATTTAATTTTAAATTCTATTTTAAAGTATATTACAATTTTAAATTACAACAATATTTCACAATATTACTGTTTTTTCTGTATTTTTAATCAAATAAACAGCCTTGATGAGCAGAAAAGACTTCTTTATAAATATTAAAAATCTTACTGATTGCAAATTTTTTTTGGGTAGTATTTATCTAACTATTTATTTATTTATTTAAATGGGCCCTTTCTGCAGAATACGACGAAAGGCTCAACAACTCCACATAAAAATTGTACATTTTTTTTTTTTTTTTTTACAATACTATAAATTATGTATGTATGTATATATATGTGTGTGGCCCTGGACCACAAAACCAGTCATAAGTGTACATTTTTTGAAACTGAGCTTTATACATCATCTGAAAGCTGAATATATAAGCTTTCCATCGATGTATGGTTTGTTAGGACTGAACAATATTTGTCAGATATACAACTATTTCAGTATATGGAATCTGAGTGTGCAAAAAAAATCAAAATATTGAGAAAATCGCCTTTAAAGTCTTCCAAATTAAGTTCTTTGCAATGCATATTACTAATCAAAAATTAAGTTTTAATATATTTACAGTAGGAAATTTACAAAATATCTTCATGGAACATGATCTTTACTTTATATCCTAATGATTTTTGGCATAAAAGAAAAATCTATAATTTTGACCCATATAACATATTTTTGGCTATTGCTACAAATATACCCCAGTGACTTAAGACTGGTTTTGTGGTCCAGGGTCTCACACACACACACATACATACATATACATACATATATATACATATATATATATATATATATATATATACATATATATATATATATATATATATATATATATATATATATATATACACATATATATATATATATATATATATATATATATATATATATATATATATATATATATACACACACATAAACATACATAACTATATTACCTTGACATTAAATTGCAGAATTGCACTAAACTAGTTAAGACCGTTGCGTGAGTGTTTCTAAAATTTCTCTGGTCTGACTACTATAATCAATCTTTATTGATTTTTTCCTCTTGTAGAAAGTGTTTTTCCTTTCGCCATTATATGGAAATGTAAAAATTATAATCTGTTGTCGCTTCCATTCACTAAACCATGATGATTTCTGCTTCCGAGAACCCTACAAATATAAAAAGCGTCCACACAGTGATCCAGACCACAATCTAGAAGCACGGGCCTCCAGAGATCTTACACCTCCCATGAGGAGCACTGTGGTCTTCTTGGCGACACCCATCTTGCAAACTCTGGAAATATTCTTGCATGAACCTCTAACAGAGAAGAGCAATCACACACAAAATGTGTCAATGAAGCCCTGCTTCACACACCAGTCTAGACTGTTCCAGATCTCTGCAGATGTTTAGTGGTTTGTCAAGTGATCTTAAGACATGTAATGTGATCAGAAACATGCAGGTGAGCAAGTGTACATTCATCATAAGACTGGGTGGACCGCCTGCAGCACATCCTGTCCACGCAGGCACTAATGACACAGTCAGCCATTCATATGACTCTAGGTACACACTAACACACATTTATCACACCTACTACACAAATAGGTTCAAAGTGTAAAGTTGTTCATGCAAATTACATATTTAAGGTGCCGTTCGATTGAATGCACCGCAGCTGTCATGCCTTTAAACACACCTAATACTGACTTTTATTACATTTACACGAATATAAGAAACGGCTGACATAAAAACAGCTTGAAATGAATAGAGATACGTGTCAAATGAAGCCCTCACGCCACTCAGTGTGTTTTATAAGCGAGAATGCTAACGGCGGTTAGCCAGCTAGCTCACAATTCCCTCGTTTACTTCACATTATAGCTATAAAATAGCCACTGATATAATCCAACGACACAGTTGTGAGCTCACCGTAGGTGTACCTCTATATATGAGTGTCTGCAGTTGCTGTTAGTGAGTTCCTAGTTTTTAGTCACAGCGTATTGGCACGGCTAACAGGCTAACAGTGAAACCGTGACATTTAAAGGCATCGACTCACCCTTGCGCTACTACCGAAACATTTCAACAGAAAAACCCCGACGGCCAGTTGTTCGAGCTCAAGACGCGTTTATCGTCAATATCCAGCCGCCTGTGGCTCAAGCTCCATTCATTACTGCTGCTGGCGACTCTGTTTGTGTGTCTGATTCTCTGCGCGGCTCTTCCTGACTGCGTGAACGCACTCAAGACACACACATTCACACCAGCAAACCCTTCGCGTCTTAAAGTGAACACGGTCTTTAAGTGTTAAAACCCCACACACGCATATATGAGAATTAAACATAACGCTGATTACAACTGTCGTCATAGCCTAGCATGTTTTTCCCCAGTAAGAATTCCGGTAGGTGTTTTAAATGTCACAAATTTCGAATTAACGCAACAACATTTATATCCTGTAAGCTTATGCATATACAAACCCGTCATTTATAATGCGCAGAATAGTTGGTATAACATGCATTTTATGTGCACGTGTAAACATGCATACGTATTTAGGCTGCATATACACATGTTCCTCTTGACTGTGTCTTAACGCTGGTGAACAGCAGGGGGGAGTATCACACAGTACTACTGTACAGTTCCATTTCTGTCTGACTGAAAGTCCATTTGAAATTATAATTAATGACATTGATCTATCCACCTTATTCTTAAACGCAGATAAAAAAGCTTATGGGCGAGACTTCCGGTTCGTTAACCTCTATAGGAAAATAGCAGAATAACAACGTGCGGTAAACGGTTTGCACTACAATCTAGTGTGTTTATGATTAGGACAATATATTAAAATAACATTGCAAGACAGCGATTTGCAATATCAAAATGCAAAATGAGCAAAATAGCTGGGCGCAGATCTGACCGGAAGCCAGACCCGTAAAATTTACAAATGGCTGCGCCCGCTCTAGGAAAAATAAGGTGGATAACTTTCCTTATACAGTATGTGACCCAGGACCACAAAACCAGAAATCATCTGAAAGAAATAAATAAGCTTTCCATTAATGTATGGTTTGTTAGGATAGGACAATATTTGGCCAATATCTGGAATGTGAGGGTGCAAAAAGATCTAAATATGAAGAAAATCACCTTTAAATTTGTCCAAATTAAGTTTTTAGCAATGCAAATTGCTAATCAAATGTAAGTTTTGATATATTTTCTTCATGGAAGATGATCTTCACTTATCTTTTCCTAATGATTTTTTGGCATACAAGAAAAATTGATAATTTTGACCCATATAATGTATTTTTTGGCTATTTGCTACAAATATATACGTGCTTCTTAAGACTGGGTTTGTGGTCCAGGGTCACGTATTAGTGTCATGTGGCACTTGATCATGAATATTGTTGAAAAACAGAAAGGGACAGTTAAATATACATTCTGCTCACCCTTATGTACGACTTTCATCCAAAATATGAAAAATCTGTCATCATTTACTGGCCCAAATGTCATTCCAAACTTGAGCTAGTTTCTTTTTAGAATTTTCTTTTTTTTTTTTTTTAAAGTATGTTGGGTAACTGGTTTCGACACCCACATTCTTCTAAAAATAAATGTATTTTGTGCTAAGCAAAAATAAAGAATTTCATACAGGTTTGGAATGACATGAGGTTGAGTAAATGATTTTTGGGTGAACTGTCTCTTTAACTCCCCTTATCCAAAAACACAAATTCTGTCATGAATTACTCACCCTCATGAGTCATGCTTTTCCAAACCTTCATTCATTACTTTCTTCATGCTTGATTGTCTGAAATGCAACAAAACTGAAAGGAGCTGTCAAGCTTGAACATAACATGACAGCAGTGTTGGGGAGTAACTAGATATATTTAACAGCGTTACGTTTAATTGCAAAAAAAGGTAACTGTAATCCATTACACTCTTAAAAATAGAAGAACCATTTTTGGTTCCGCAAAGAATCATTCAGTAAAAGGTTCTTTAAAGAACCATCTTTTTCTTACCTTTTTACAATCTGAAGAACCTTCTTTAGCCACAAAGAACCTTGTGTGAAACAGAAAGGTTCTTCAGATGTTAAAGGTTCTTTGTGGAACCATTTAGACAAAAAAGATTCTTCTATGGCATCATGAAGCACTTTTTAAAGAGTGTACAGTTAAGAATCAAAAGTAACATCAGAAACATTCTGTCCTCCACCTCCCCATGTATTTTCCTTGAGCAAATTTGCTGTACGCCGTAAAAGCAGCTAAAATACCCCACTGAAAAAACAACAAAGGATCATGCATTTAAATGTGGAGCAGCACATTTAGATGCAGAGATTTATAAATAATCACTTATTCTACTTTAACAGTAGAGACTGAGTTTTAACACTAACACTAAACCAGAAATTATAGAATTAAACCATATAAACTGATAAAGTATTCACTCAGCATGCCTTGCTGTAATTACATTCGTATGCAATTGACCATTCGCAAACAGCTTGACTGACAGGCGATCTGACCACTCATAACACAGAATCTGCCATTTCGTCTGACAAACAAAAAGATTAACTTTGATGGATTTAGACTTGAAAAATTATTTATTGACGGCTTTCCGCAGTTGATATAAAATACGTTCTGATGTTCATTCATGTTTATTTCATGCTTTAAGTAAATTAGAAAAGATGTTTGATTGTTTGAATTTCTTTAAAAAAAATGACCTCATTTTAAAGCTGAGACCTTGTTTCATACCAGAAGGTACCTGCTCGGTCTTGTCTGTCGGCGTGTTGCCAGTTTTTCTCTTCGTTCCACAATGTATTTTTCACTGCGTGAGAACGTGTAGTGTGAGAGAGGCATTGTTTATAGGACATAGCAACAGTAAATAAGGAGGGTGGATTTTTGCGAAGGGTCAATTCCGAATAAAGCCACATCCTCAGCCAAAAAAAAACACACCGGGACCACTGGATTAAAAAACATACAACCAAAAGTGTTTATTAGTTTTGTCCTGTCTGGAACCCAGGAGCACATCTCTCAGTTCAAAGGTCATAGCGCTAGCCTGGGCCATCGGTCCTAGCCGCTGTGGGGTCAGACAGGGAGGATACAAGGTGGGTGGGAGCAGGTGACACAGAATGGCACAGAGTGAGACACACACACACACACACACACAAGCAAATTCATTTCATAATCAACTTACTACAAATTCGTATCATTCCAATGTAACACAACACCACATAAAACAAGTGATGCGGTGAAGTTCAAACAGCCAAAGAAAGCGGCAGAGAAGATGAGAAGTCCATCTATCAATATCGTGTGTGTGTTTGATTTCATATGCAATGTACATACAGAAAAACGGAATAGTACAAAGTGTGTTGGAGATGTAGAGAATTTCACTGAAAAGACTGAAAAAAGACAAACCAGCAACAACAAAAATAACATTTTAGAGGAAATAAATGTCATTTCATTATTGTTCACAAAAAAGAGAGACAGAAAGAGATGTAGTGTGAAATAATAAACAACTAGAACAAAAACAATCCTGAAAAGGTCCAAAAATGTATTAGATAACAGGCAGCTTAATCACGTTTCCCACCATTCTTCTGTCTCTGTTTATTAACCATACGCTGTTTCTTGCTCTCGCTATTCCATAACGTCAACCGTCATCCAACTCTAAGGAACGTTTTAGAGAAATAAACCCAGAAAATGCCACAGAAACCAACAACATCATAATTTACTTTGGTCCAAGTCCCCGCTGGAAAAGGCTGGAGACTTGTCAAGATGCATAACTCATATCAGTAAAAGTCTGCCGTGACGTTCCACTAAGAAAAATGTCCTTTTCAACACCTTTCTCTTTTAATTCACGGTGCCAAGTTCACGTGGTTGGTCAAGATCTTCTGAAACTTCTCTGCCTGTGCTTTCACAACAGCCTCATGGCACTTTCACAGCTTGAACCAAAACAAAATTCACGTTCATTTATCATGTAAACACTTTGTCGACAGCTTTTCGAACGTTTAATTTTGCTGACTGACCTCCGTAGCTTTTTCCATGTGGCAGAGCTTCAGATATCTCAGAGCTTTTTTACAACCCAAAGTGCTAATACCTGATATTAAATGGAACCTTGGGTATTAAGACTTGTATGGCTTAATATAACGCAAATGATGTCTCTCACTAAAATACGCAGTAGAAAACCCATGAAAGATTTATCTTATTTTAAAAATCCACATCCTTCTATACATATTTTGGACTATGGGGGGCGCCATTATTTTGATTACATAAAACAGTTGTACTCAATGAGCTAATACCACTGCCTGTTGCTATTTTTACCACAACACAACTCGAAAAATAAAATACAGATGCCACATTGTGAGCCTTTTAGTTGTAATTTCAGTTAAAGGGCAACAAGAGAAGTGATGCAAGTCTTCACTGCTTTCCTAGTGATAAGAACAAGGAGAAAAGTATGAGACGATTAAAACTTACGATTAAAAATCTTTGTTCTCTCCACTTTACCCCTGATGCCTTTGAGGCTTTTAGTAGAGCACAGCTACTGAAAGAGCTTACAAATGGCAGAGACAAGAAACGCCAGATGCCATCCTGGCAGGATGTAAACGTGCCGACGCTTGTTATGACGCCGCAACCACTGAAGGAGTTTCTCAGCGTGGATTTCACTCGATAACCTGGTGCGTTTCGACTCTTTGTAAGGAAAATCGATAGTGCGGCATTTGATTTAAGGCTATGCTTATATCCATCGCCACCTGTAAGCTCTTTCAGTAGCTGTGGTCATCATATCACTATTTTATTTGCGTTTTGAGTTGCGTAGCAGTAGAAATAGCATTGTTGAGTGTCAGTAGCTCACCGATAATAATGGCACCCCCCATAGTCCAAAATATGTATATAACCATGTGGAATGTTTTATGGGTTTTCCACTATATATTTCATTAAGAGACATCATTTATGTTATATTAAACTATACAAGTCTTAATACCCAGGGTTCCCTTTAAAGGCTCAGAAAATTTCAAATGCATGTAAACAAAAAAAACAAAACAAAACAAAACAAAAAAAACACCCCAGATCAGCTAACCAGCATTTCTCAAACGTCTCAGTATTGCCTGTGCCGGACGCAACCATTTCCTGTAAATTTTCCATTTTAGGTTAAAGATACCTTACAAAAATATTGTTTTAGAAGACAAGCAATGCAAGATGGCCAGTTTCCCATCCTCAACCTCAGAGTCCACTCAAATCCACTCAAAAGGAAATGGCGATAACTTGCTATTGAAATCAGGCCTGAATAAAAACCATTTGCCAAATCCTCCATTACCATTCATCCATGTCAATTTGGTTTATCATTCTCGGTCAAATTAAAAAAATGCTGCAGCACTTCGACACTCTGAAAGAAGTTTCCTGCAATCATCATCCAAGCAAACTTGGATTCATGTCTGTTATTACTCAAGAGTATTTGAAACAAGACGTATGATGTTCCAAATAATACACCGCAAGCATCTAGTAAAAATCAAAAGATGAATCTAATCATCCCGTCCCGCCTTTGTTACGCCGCAGAACGCTAACCATTTGTTCTGAGCTTAAAGGAGAAGTCCACTTTCAGAACAAAGATTCACATATAATGTACTCACCCCCTTGTCATCCAAGATGTTCAAGTCTGTCTTTCTTTAGTCGTTTTTTGAGAAAAACATTTCAGCGTTTTTCTCCATATAGTGGACTTCTATGGTGCCCCAAGTTTGAACTTCCAAAATGCAGTTTAAATGCAGCTTTAAACGATCCCAGCCGAGGAAGAAGGGTTTTGTTTAGCGAAACAACCAGTTATTTTCATAAAAACAATACAATTTCTATACTTGTTAAACACTCGTCTTGCCTTACTCTGCCTGAACGGTTTTTTTCCGGTTCATGACAGTTGGGGTATGTCAAAAAACTTGAAAATCGTATCGCTAGATAAGACCCTTTTTCCTCGGCTGGGATCATTTTCAACCACATTTGGGACATTTGGGTTTGTTTGAAGCCGCACTTTAACTGCATTTTGGAAGTTCAAACTCGGGGCACCATAGCAGTCCATTATATGAAGAAAAATCCTGAACTGTTTCCCTCAAAAAACAATTCCTTTACGACTGAAGAAAGACAGACATGAACATCTTGGATGACAAGGAGGCGAGTACATCATCAGTAAATATTTGTTCTGGAAGTGGACTTCTCCTTTAAAAGACATCTCTTGTTCCCAAAAGAAACTGATAAAGCTGTCTAAATGAGCAAACAAGAACCTTAATGGCTCAACGAGAAGAAAACATCCCACCATCCCACTGAAGCCAAGCCAAGGTTGCGTTCCTTTCAAAACGAAAAAGACAAAATCATACATAACATGTTAATGTAACAGACAATTTAAAACAGTCTAGACATGTGCAACTATCCCAGTAATACTGAAATAAAATAACAAAATAAAACCACATTAAAGCAAAAGACATAAAAATCGCAGTGGGCCATTGATGCTCCATATCTCCTGCTCCGATTCCCATCGTTCACACTAAATATAATGGGACTAAATACAAGTTTGAAGATGTAAACCAACTGACGTCTGCGCCCACTAACATTCACAGCTTGAAAAAAAGTGTGTTTATGTACGTGCGTCTTCACAGACGAATCCGAAAGCTGTTTGATTGAACCGGTGTGCTTATTGCAGATGTTTTGAAGCTGTACGAGTCTTACCATAAAGGAGTTGCTTCAAACATCTTGTTCCTGCATGATGAGCTCTTCTCAACCTGTTCTTCCTACACACCCTTGTTTTGAACACCTCAGGTGCCTTCTAGCAAAACAAACAAGTTTTTGTGTTTGTGTTGATATGAGCTAAAACGAAGGTTAGAGAATCCATAAAAGAGCACAGAAATCGAATAGAAAACTCTGAAGGAGACATTTGGAAGATAAAGAGGTTCTCTTCATCTGGAATTCATTGAGTATCGGAGCCCTTTCTGGTTGGAGATGCCTGCATTTCTTGCAGTTTGTGGAAAATCTTGGTGTCGTGCTTGCATTAGCCTAACTTGAGTGTGTGAAGACGCAATCTTGACGCGTCTTGTGCGAGTGGAGAGTTTCCTGGGTGTGTTTGGTCAAAGACGGAGGAGCGCTGATTAGATTTACAACTGGTTAATACATAA
Organism: Labeo rohita; assembly: GCF_022985175.1. Lineage (NCBI taxonomy): Eukaryota > Metazoa > Chordata > Actinopteri > Cypriniformes > Cyprinidae > Labeo > Labeo rohita. The sequence goes on along the minus strand of NC_066888.1, from coordinate 8,245,783 downwards.
AACTCAAGCAACAAACGATAAAGAAGGTGTAAACAAACTCCATGAAGAGTTCTTCGAGAAGAGCCCAAGAGGAATCCAAGTTCCTCGCTTGCTGGGAATCGGATGGAAGATGGAGGAAGTGTAAATAAAATGTAAAAGGAAGAAGGAATCAGGTCCTTTCGGGTCAAACCAGCAGAAGGGACACCGTTGGTGCTGGGGGCGTCGCATTGTGTCGCTCTCTTTCACACATACATACACTCACACTCTGCTTGTTAAGGCAGTGGTGCTCGAGGAGTTTGCTGTGGGGTTCAGGCTGGGTGATGGCAGTGGAAAAGCTCCGACGCACACAAAACATGAGTCATTTGCTCTTTTATTTCGTCCTCCGTCCCCAGCGGTCTTCATGTTCCTCTGCTCTCCCGTCATCCAGCCGCTCAAGAGCTCTCCATGTGTTTGATTCGCCCTGGTCTTACTCATTCGAAGGACATTAGGTTCGCTGGGACCTGAAATGGAAAAAGAGAAAGTGACAATGAGAAAATCTGAAAGTGATATGTATGATTTCACAAGATCCTGTACTGATCTACTAGCCATCTGTTTCAGATGGTGAACATTCTGGAAAAAGTTTGTTCAAAAAATGTTATGTTTATGATTATATTTATTTCATGAAGTGATTCACAGTTTGACTGGAATCGAAATATCCACCAACTAGTGTCTGCAAATGTAATACTAGTAAACTAGTTTTACTAGTAAAATTTAAATAATACTTAATAGTAAAATTTAAATATACCATTTAATAATAAATGAGATATATACAATACATATCATTTAAAATTTAAATTATGATTTCTTTCAAATAAATCTTTTCATCAAAAATCATGGGAAAAAAATGCATCACTGTTTCCACAAAAAAAATAAAAAATAAAATAATAATAAATGTTTCTTGAGCAGCAAATCAGCATATGTGAATGATGCTGAAAATTCATCAATTTGCATCAAATCAATAAATTACATTTTAAAATATATTAAAACAAAACTGTTAAATTGTAATATTTCACACAATAGTAATTTTTATAACATTTATCATTTTATTATAATATTTATTTCTAATATTTTTTATTAGCATTTATGTTGTATTGTATTTGTTGTTCAAGTTCAAAAGTTTGGGATTCGTTTTTTTTTTTTTTTTTTTTTTTTTTTTTTTTTAAAGGAAGTCTCTTATGCTCATCCATTTATTTGACCAAAAATACAGGGAAAAAAAGTTCTATTATAAAAAAGTATAGCAATTTAAAATAAGAGTTTTCTATTTTAATGTATTTTAAAATCTAATTTATTCCTGTGATGCAAAGCTGAATTTTCATTATCATTACTCCAGTCTTCAGTCTTCAGTGTAACATGATCCTTCAAAAATCATAAAACAGCATTTATTCAAAATAAGAATCTCTTCTAACAGTATAAAGTCTATTTTAAATAAATGCTGTTTAAAAAATAATAATATATATATATATATATATATATATATATATATATATATATATATATATATATATATATATATATATATATATATATATATATATATATATATATATATATATATATATATATATATATATAAAATATTAAGCAGCACAACACTGATAATAAATCAGCATATTAGAATGATATTTGAAAAATCATATGACATTGAAGACTGGAGTAATGATGCTGAAAATTCAGGTTTGCGTCACAGGAATAAATGTTATTTTAAAGTATATTAAAATAGACAATGACTATTTTAAATTGCAATAATATTTCACAATATTACTATTTTTACTGTTTTTTTATATATATATATATATATATATATATATATATATATATATATATATATATGTATAATATGTATATATATATATATATATATACACATACATGTATGTATATGTATGTATATGTATATGTGTGTATATATATATATATATGGAGAGATAGACATAGTTTGTGTGCCATAACTTACATGGTTTCAGTGTTGTTAGCTAATTTCTCTAGTTTGCAATGTAGTTAGCATCTTTAAAAAAAAGAAAAAAGTGGCTTGACTGTAGTTGAACTATTGTAAATAATGAATAGCTCATTTCAAACTAGCTTCTCCGATGTTGCATTTGACGGGATGTGCCTAGCAAATGTCAAGCACTAGAGGGCAGTGTCACTGCTCAGTTTATTACAGACCTAAACACCTGCTAATGGAACATGCTTTTGTAGGTCAGTTTGACCAATGTACTTGGAAACAACAGGTTTCAAAAAGCCATTATGTGAAATGCTTATGTGAAATTTAATAGATCCCACTGAAACACTGCATTAAAACAGAAGGTTAGAGCAAAATGTTCCCACATTTTTTTGAACTCAAAGGATTTCAACACAATAGCATCTCCTGAGGAGCAATTAACATCTACAATTTAGCTCAAAAAATGCAGCCTGGAAACGCTCTGAACATTAAGTGCACAGTGAAGGGCACTGAATGGCTTATGTGGTGCACTTTCTCTACAAAGGAAACTGTGAGTTAAAAAACACTCTGAGCTGAATAAATCAACACACACACACAAACACACACTCACCTGCTGCCTGTTGCTTTGACAAGCCGCACTCAAGTGTTTGAACCACAGCAGAGCGTTCATTCTGTTCCCCGCCTGGAACTTGTATGAGTTTCCTGACGGCACACACACAAAAAATAATTGCAGAAAATTGCATATTATCATATACTGTTGAATAGTACATTGTTTCTCAGTATTGACTGAATAGATGTTTTTCAACAGGCTTTATTTCTGTGAGGTCATCTCTCTTTGTTCTAAACTTGTGATTAGTTGCTGTCCGAGGCTTGTGACTGTCTGTCTCACCATGCTCAGAGTCGGTCAGCAGGAAGACGTCAGGATGCTCCGGGTCGTCTGCCATCATGGCCATCAAGCCCAAAACAGAAACACTTTTGCTGGCGGTGGATTTGAACTGTGAAAAATACAGTCAAAATATTAAAATGCTTCTAGATTTTTTTTTTTTAAATTCAATATCAACGATCACCCTCACACAATCAATAGGTACGTAGATGATCAAAAAAACAATTAAAAATATATGGGATTTTTTTTTAATACATTTGCAAGTGCAGGACTTTTTTTGTTTAAATTCAAATTACAAATTATATTAATGGCATTACAATTTGTATAGAAATTAATTTCATTCATTTGAAATACTGTTATTTTTTTGTAATAAAAATTAAACACTGCAGTCACAATATTAAAATGTAATATAAATATTTAACTACAAATTAAATCAATGGCATTGCAATTTGTATAAAATATTTATATTATTTAATTTAGATGTTTTAGATTATTATTATTATTATTTCTATACAAAAATTGAAATATTAGGGTCAAAATAATAATCTAATATCTAATCTAATTTTCATTTAATATAAACATTTATATGCCAATTATATAAAACGCCATTACAATTCTTATAGAACAAATTATTTATACTGATCATATAAAAGTATTATTATTATATTTATTATTATTCTTATTATTATTATTATTATTTTGCCTCTAAATTATATTTAATGGCATTACAATTTTTATAAAAAATGTATTTAAGTTGAAATTATATTTATATTTTATTATTTAAAAAACATATTTATTATAATTTATTAATTTACATTTTATTATTATTAATATGATTATATTGAAACTAACTGAAAATTAGGGTCAAAATATTAAATTTATAATTTATTATAATTTATTAGATTTATACTTTATTATTATTATTATTATTATTTTACAAATTAGGGTCAAAATATTAATCTAATATCTAATCTAATTTTCATTTATTATAAACATTTATATGCCAATTATAATAAATTGCATTGCATTACAATTCTTATAGAACAAATTATTTATATTGATCATATAAAAAAGTACAATTATTATTATTATTATTATGCCTCTAAATTATATTAAATGGTATTACAATTTTTAACAAAATGTATTTAATTGGAAATTATATTTATAATTTATTATTTTAATAAACTTATTCATTAGAATTTATAATTTACATTTTATTATTATTATTATTATACTGAAACTAACTCAAAATTAGGGTCAAAATATTAAATGTATAATTTATTATAATTTATTAGATTTATAATTTATTATTATTATACAAATTAGGGTCAACATATTAATCTAATATCTAATCTAATTTTCATTTAATATAAACATTTATATGCCAGTTACATTAAATAGCATTACATTTCTTATAGATCATATAAAAGTACAATTATTGTTATTATTATTATTATTATTAATATTATGCCTCTAAATTATATTTAATGGCATTAAAATTCTTATAGAAATGTATTTACTTTGAAATTATATGTATAATTTATTATTTTAATAAATTAATTTATTAAAATTAAATCAAATTGATTATTTTTATTATTATACTGAAACTAAAAGTAGTATATAATAATAATAATAATAATAATAATAATAATAATAATAATAATCTATAAATCCAATAAATTATAAATGTAATATTCTGACCATAATTTTGAGTTATCCTACTACTACTACTATACTGTGACCCCCACCCCCCACCCCCAAATTAGGGTCAAAATAAAAAAGAAAATGTATATGGCAATTATATTAAATGACATTACAATTCTTACAGAAAGTAATTTATATTGATACTACGAAATTATCATTTAAATTATTATTATTATTATTATTAATAATAATAATAATAATACCTGTTGTTGTTATTTAATTGAAAAATGAACATTTCAATTATTATTGTTATTATTATTGATACTATTCTTGTTTGTTGTTGTTGTTATATAATTAATTACACTGAAAATAAACAACAATTTAACATTAACACAAATATACATGCATACATCTTGACTTCATTGATGAGCAGAATCCTGAATGCACATGTATCGCGAGCGTCAGCGTAAGCAAGTAGCTGTGCGTGTAAACGTCTGTCAGTGTATGTGTATTTGATCTCATTAACACTGATAATGTGTGATAGCTCATGTCGTCATCCGTCTCATTATCCAATGACTGCAAACAGCTGCCTTCATTCAACACTGTGGCCTGATTAATCAGTCATCCGGCATGCTGTTGTTCGCATTCTTCCTGGCTCCGACAACTCTTTCTTCCCTCTCAACACCTCCTGGACAGCATCACATCCCTACAAACACCACTCCAGTCTATTCAGCATAACAGTTCCTGGCTCAGAGGATCACGGTCTCTCCCAAACTCTCCTGCTGGACGGCGTTAGAATAAACATTCTCCCATCAGTGTCATACTGAAGTGATTATGTGATGACGCATCGGGCCACAGGACACACTGACGCTCTCTCCCTCTTACATGACGAGTGTCATCAATTTATCAGCTTCAGATGGACCACACATGGACTGTATGAAGCATACTGTACCCAAACCTTGCTCAAAATCATCCAGTTCTAACTTCACAGACACATAGCATGATTATTTATTTTTTTTTTCAAGATTTCTAGATTGCAAAATATATCGTTAAAGTGAATTTTTAGGCCACAATAATCGTGTCGTGAAAAATCTGATATCGTGACAGCACTACTACAAAGTCAAATAAAAAAAGTCGATTTCTGATTTCTGATTTTAGCCCTAATTTTCAGTTATTTTACTGTCAGTAAAAAATAAAAATAAATAAATAATAATAATAATAATAATAATAATAATAAAAAAAAATATATAAATATAATTTAGAAATAAATATATTTCCATAAGAATTGTAATGCCATCTAATGTTTGTTTAGAGGCATTGTAGTAATAACAACAATAATAATAAATTCAAATGAAATTATTTTTATACAAATTATAATGCCATTTTAGCCCTAATTTTCATTATTTTATTTTCAGAATAAAAAAAAATAATAAAACAAAATCAAATAATAATAATAATAATAATAATAATAATAATAATAATAATAATAATAATAAATTCTTAATATAATTTATAACTATAATAAAGTATAAATGTATTAAAATAATGAAGTATAAATAGAATTTCAAAGTAAATACATTTCTATAAGAATCGTAATGCTTTTAAATATAATTTAGAGGTATTTTTAACAACAACAACAACAACAACAATAAATTATAATTATTAATTTATTAAAATAATAAATTATAAATGTAACTTCAAAGTAAATACATTTCTATAAGAATTGTAATGTCAAATGAAATATATCAAAATTTTAATTCCATTTAATATTTTTGTAGAGGGATTTTAATATAATAATTAATATTAATACTACTAATAAATTGTATTTAAAGATTAAAAAATGTAGCAACTTTTTTTTATTTAGCAAAGACGCTGTTCATTTATACTATTGATCAAAAAAATCCTTAAAAAATATATTTCCACAAAAATATCAAGCAAAACAACACTGATTTCAACACTGATAATATAAACATTTTCTTGAGCTGCAATGTAATTCATGTAATGATGCTGAAAATTCAGGTTTGCATCACAGTATTTTCATTACATTTTAAAATATATACAAATAAAAAAAAAAGTTATTTTAAATTGTAATAATACTTATTAATATTTCACAATATTACTGTTTTTTTTTAATTAAATAAATGCAGCTTTGATAAGCATGCAACTTCTTTCAAAAACAAAAATCTTGCCAAGCTGAAACAATTCTGAAAAGTAGTATATTTATTTTAAAATTTAAAAGATTTATAATTCTTACTCTAATAATAATAATAATAATTATTATTATTATTATTATTATTAATTATTATTTTTATTAGTTATTATTAATAAAATCAGTTGCACTGTGAACCAACATGAGCAATGAACGACGATGAATTTTTATTTTAACTAACATTAACGAAGATTAATACACAGTATAATAAACGTATCATTCATGTTTGTTAATACATTAACTAATGTTAACAAATGACACCTTATTATAAAGTGTTCCCAAAAATACATTTTAACAGTCTTAGAAATAGGGCTAATCTTCTTTAAGCTTCTTAAATGTGGCCAGTTTGTTTTTTCAGAATAAACACTAATGTGGTTTGTGAGAGTAATATGTGTTGGTATCTGCAGTAGCGGGAAAGACTCACATGTTTCCTCTCTGTGGCCTTGAGGGACTTGGCAGTATAATAGTAAAGCTGAGTACCACAAAGAGCCACCCAATACTTAGTCCACGCTGCCACCTACAGACAACACAAGAAAAACCAGAGACAAAACATTAGTCCAACACTGAGGTTTACACACAACGAGCTTCCAAGCCCACACTAAAGCATTCTTCTCAGAGGTTGTGGAGAGAAGTAAACAAACACCAACACATTTTTAATTTCAGACGAACACCACTGGCACACATAGACAACAGCTTCAGGAAGCCTATAAGTGTGCTTTATTTTTATAGCTGAAATATAAAACTTTCTTTTATAAGTACAAAATCCTCCCAATGTCAGCTAAGCATAATAAGCTTATGTGCGAGACATTTCCAGAGTAAGCACAAAACAATCTAATCTGAATAATCTGAACATATGGATCAAGATTAACCGGAACGATACACTCGCTTAATTATACACTTGTGCAAGAAAACAGAGGCAAAACTGTACAGATGTGTAGGTATGTACGTGCATGTTTGAGTAAAAGGTCTTGAAAGACAGAGATAGGCAGATTTAGCAGCAGATCAAATATGTGCAGGAGATGTGGGTTTTAAAAGGCCTCTCAGCTCCCATTACTGGACTCTAACGCAGTATCTTTTACTGCCTTGGCTCACTTCACACACTCCTCTCTGAGGAAACCGCTGGGTTTGATGGGGCTAATGGAGAAATGACTGACAGTTAAGAGAGACTGTAGAGCAAAAGATAAAAGAGCAGATTATGATGAGAGGGAAAAGACGTAACCACAGAAATGGAGGAGTGCAGACAAAAGATCACAACTGGTTTTGATTTTACAATGGACATCGAGCAGTGACCCAACAGAAAAAAGGTAAAATGTGATCAAAATCAAGTAACATGTACTACAATCTAAGTTTGGGATCGGTATGAAAAAAGAAAAAAGAAAAGAAATGAATACCTTTATTTATTATGTTACAAAATAAATAGTTCTTTTGAAGTTTCTAATCATTAAATAATCCTAAGAAAAGCATCACAAATTCCTTAAAATATCAAGTAGTTTATGGGATTGATTATAATAAATGTTTCTTGAGCAGCAAATCATCATCATCATCATCATATTTGAATGATTTCTGAAGGATCATGTGACACTGAAGACTGGAGTGATGATGCTGAAAATTCAGCATTTCATCAAAGAAATAAATTACATTTTGAAATATATATTTAATTAGAAAACAGGTTTTTTTTTAAATTGTAGTAATATTTCACAATATTACTGTTTGTACTATAGTTTCAATCAAATAAATTCAACTGTCTGTGCTAACTTTTAACAAGTGTCAAATTAATGTTTCAAAATAGAGTTTTATTGGACACATGGCCTTTGACGTCTAAAACAATTTTTTTTAAATTTGAACAATATTTCACCAATTTACTGCTTTTAATTTTTTTAATTAAAAATTGAGAATAAGAGACTTACAGAGAAATAATAATATAATACAATGTAATATAATAAAAAAGTGTAAAATTGTGTAACATTGTGACAAGTTTCAGATGAATGCGTTTCAAAATAGAGTTTTATTGGACACATGGCCTTTGACGTCAAAAAAACAAAACAAAAAACAATTGAACTAATAATTCAAAATATTACTGCTTTTACATTTTTAATTAAAATGTGTGAGTATAAGAGACTTAGGGAGAAAAGTAATCTAGTCAAAAAATATAATAAATATAATATAACATAACATAAGATAACATAACATAATAACAAAAAGTGTAATACTGCGTAATAGTGTGTCAAGTGAACAGTGAATTTGTATCTGTTTTATTGATGAATATGTTTTATTGAACGGCTATGACCTCAAAAACATTTTTTTTTTTTTTAATTGTAATAATATTTCACAATATAAAAGTGTAATATTTTAGAAGATTATGAATTAAAACAGTGTTTTATTGGACATGGCCTTTTACGTCTAAACCCCCCAAATAAACAATTTAATTGTAATATTTCACAATATTATTGCTTTTACATGTTTAATCAAAATCTGTGAGCATAAAGAGACTTAGAGAGGAAAATAATCTAGTCGAATATAATATAAAATATAATATAATATAATGTTAAAATAAATATAGTTCCATAAGAATTTTAACTACATTTAATCTTTGTTTAAAGGCATTGAAGTAGTAGCAGTAGTAGTAGTAATAATAATAATAATAATTTAGAAATAAATTATAAATGTATTAAAATAATGAATTATAAATATACTGTCAAAATAAATATATTTCTATAAGAATTGTAATGCCATCTAATGTTTGTTTAAAGGCACTGTAGTAATAACAACAATAATAAATTCAAGTGAAATTATTTTTATACAAATTGTAATGCCATTTTAGCACTAATTTTCAGTTATTATATTTTCAGTATAAAAATGTTTAATCAAAATGTGTGAGCATAAAGAGACTTAGAGAGGAAAATAATCTAGTCGAATAATATAATATAATACAATATAATATATTGTGTAATATTGTGACAAGTTTCCGATGAATGTGTTTCAAAATAGAGTTTTATTGGACACATGGCCTCTGATGTCAATAACAAACATTTTGAAATTGTAATATTTCACATTATTACTGCTTTTACAATTTTAATCAAAATGTGTGCATAAGAGATAAAAGAGATTTTAATTGTAATAATATTTTACAATATAAAGGTGTAATATTGTGTGATATTATGCCAAGTTTTAGAAGATCATGTATTAAAATTGAGTTTTATTGGACACATGGCCTTTTATGTCCAAAAATAAATAAATAAAATTTTACAATATTACTGCTTTTACACTGTTAATCAAAATGTGTGAGCATGAGACACTTACAGAGAAAAATGATCTAATCTAATCTAACAAATATATAATATAATATAATATAATATAATAATAACAAAATATAATTATTAATAACAAAATAATACTAATATTATGTAATAATGTGCCAAGTTTCACATGAATTTGTATCTGTTTTATTGATGAATGTGTTATATTGGATGGCTTTGACATCAAAAACATGTTTTTCACTGTAACAGTATTTCACAATATAAACGTGTTATATTGTGTAATAATGTGGCAAGTTTCAGACGAATATGCATCAAAACAGAGTTTCACTGGACATGCCCTTTTGCGTCAAAAACTTTTTTTATATTTCATTTTTTATTATATTTCACAATATAAAATGTAATATTGTGTAATAATGTGGCAAGTTACAGAAGAATAGGTGTCAAAATATAATTTTATTGGATGCACTGCATTTGTTATTAACAATAAATAGACATACTTGTAAGAACCAATTTTCCCTTATTTTTAAAAAGACAATGGTCCTTTTTAATTTTGGTTTGCTAACAATGCATTGTGTTTAGCTGCAGTTTATTATCTGCACTGAAAAGAAAAGAAAAGGGAGAGTTGATGGTACAGCAGACAGAAGAGTAGAAGCGGTTGTGTGTTTCTCACCGTGGGTTTCTTGCCCTCCTTGAGGACTGTTTTCCTGCGTAAGACCCCCTGAACTGTGACGGCTCCTGGGTACAGATGCACCGCCAGCTCCTCCGACTCTGCAGAGCTACAGACACACACACGCACACACACAGACACAAAGGCTTAACTGACACACGGGGGACATCAAATTCTTAGAATTCAAGTGAATATATTTTAAAAGCCACACCCCAGAATTATTATGTGAAGAAAGTGAGAGTGTTTGAGAGAAAAAGAAAGCAAATGAGTGAACTGTGAAAAACTGAAAAGGTAATATTGACTAATATGTCTTAAAGGGACAGGTCACCCAAAAATAAATCCTGTCATTATTTATTCAACCTCCTGCCACTCAAAAACATGTATAATGTCAATGATATGATTGATTTGTCAACAAACCATTTAGACTGTGACTAAATAAGACTCAAAATAGTGATTCCTGTAAACAGTCTCATAAACCTGGACTGAATATTAACTTTAATTTCAATCTTTTCCTTACACAAAGCTACTGCATGACTTTTTTTTTTTTTTTTTGCATCAGTATGGAAAATGACAAATTTAAAACAAAGGTGAATAAATAATGACTTTTTTTGTAAACTATTTATTTACTTTGGTTATATGTATTTTTGTTTCTCTTATTTTTCTCTGCAACTGTAAACTGCCAAAAGCGTTCTCTTTTCACAAGTACCGAAACAAAGCAACTCCACCGCCTACAAATGTTGTCTACTGACATTTCAGAGCCACAAAACATTCCTCTATTATTTATTTCTAAATCTAAACACAAAAGAACAACAGCCATACATTCTTTAAGATTATTTAACTGTCTTGTCATTTGGTCTCACTAAATTGGCTTTGGTTTAGTTTAATTTACAGTAGAATCTAAAAAAAACCCTTTAAACTCAAAACATTAACACTCATAAATAGACTTTTTGGCATTTTAAAGTCCACTTAGAGAAGGTTTTCTTAATTCTGTTTTCCTGACCATTTTCTCTTATATTGTAAAGGCCCTGTTATGACTACTGCACCTTTAAGACTTCTGTATGTAGATGACCTCTGTTATGATAATTGGGTAATCTCTCCAGATGTGAAGTGCACAACAATAGCAAAAAATTGTTGATATGCAAAAGTGGGTGGTCATCTGTTAACAATGAGCACCATATGTGCTTCGTTACTGAATAAGCTTATAAAAAAAAAAAAAAAAAAAATATCGGTACCTTTCTAGTGTTTTAAAAGACATAAATTTATAGACAGAAATGCTCTCTGTGAGGGTTTTAACGTGCTGTGCTTTGACGTGCAGGGCTATCAGCATGGTAAACCCCTGTCTGAGAGGTTAAGTCTCAAAATTAAATTTACCCTTTTTAAAGCACCGCTGGGGCCATCAGAGCACTGCTTGTGTAACAAATTCACCACACTGAACATTAAATTTCAAGACAATTACTGTCAGACTTCAAATCATCCGCTGTGAGCAATGTTCCCTTATTATTTACATAATCTGCGGGTCTGCATCTAAAGTTATAGCTATTTAGTCTATTTATTTGTTGAACATCTGGCAGTTCTCCTCCTGTAGCACTGCACTATTCAGTTTTTTAACTGTCAAATGTACACAGAAACATTTCAAAGCCTCTCATCTATTGTTTCACAATAACAACTGAGTTGTTTTTAAACTCAAGAACATTAAGATCTGTGTCTGAAGGACCATCTGTGCATCATTTATTGATCCTGTAATCAAATTGTCATAACTTGCTTTTTCTGCTGAGGTATGCAAGGCCATGAAGTAGTTTAGCCAATTGCAGTCATATTTGAATTTACTGCTGCATGCAAGCACTTACTTTTCACAGCCCAATCAACAGCTGAAGGATAAAATCAAGTCCTGTTCTACATATTATTCTTGTTTGATAAGCTGCTCCGAAATAGTTACAATACAGCTGTCACAAATCAATCTCAACTTCCACTTCCACTTGTCGACTAAAGGAATAGTTCACCAAAAACTGAAAATGTGCTAAAAATATACTCATCCTCAGGTCAAATCAAGATGATTTTTTTTTCCTGAAAAGATTAGAGGTGGAGCGATTATCGGCCCGGCCGATTATCCACATTGATATTAAGCATTTTAATGGTTATTGGTCATTTTCACAACCGATTTGCACGCACAAAATGTGCTAAAAATGTACTTGTCCTCAGGCCATCCAAGATGAGTTTATTTATTTATTTATTAGCAGAAAAGGGACAGAATGATTATCTGCGTCGAAATGAAGCATTTCTATGGTTATCAGTATCGGTCATTTCCACAGCCGATTTGCAAACTAAAAATGTGCTAAAAATGTATTCATTTTCAGGCCATCCAAGATGAGTTTTTTTTTTTTTTTTTTTTGTTTTTTTTTTAACAGAAAAGATAAGGGGCGGACTGATAATTGGCACCGATATTAAGAATTTTTATTCTGGTACTGGTAAATTTCACAACCGATTTGCAAACTAAAAATGTGTTAAAAATTTACTCATCCTCAGGCCAACCAAGATGGGTTTTTTTCATTTATATTTTATCAGAAAAGATAAGGGGCAGGCTGATTATTGGCACTGATATTAAGCATTTTTATAGTTATTGGTATCGGTCAATTTTTACATTCGATTTGCAAACTAAACATGTTCTAAAAATGTACTCATTTTCAGGTCATCCAAGATTAGGGTTTTTTTATTGGAAAAGATTAGGGGTGGAGCAATTATCGGCCTGGCTGATTATAAGCGTCGATATTAAGCATTTGGTTATCAGCAACGGTTATACATTCGAATTGCAAACAGAAAATGTGCTAAAAATGTACTCATCTTCAGGCCACCGAAGATGAGTTGAGTTTCTTTTTTTTAATCAGAAAAGATAAGGGGCGGGCTGATTATCGGCACCGATATTAAGGATTTTTATGGTTATAGGTACTGGTAAATTTCACAACTGATTTGCAAACTAAAAATGTGTTAAAAATTTACTCATCCTCAGGCCAACCAAGATGAGTTTTTTTTTTTGTTTATTTATTTTTTATCAGAAAAGATAAGGCACAGACAGATTATCGGCACCAATATTAAGCATTTTTATGTTTATCAGTATAGGTCATTTTTACAATCGATTTGCAAACTAAGAATGTGCTAAAAATGTACCCATCTTCAGGCCATCCAAGATAATTTTTGTTTTCCTTTTTTTTAATTGGAAAAGATTAGGGGTGGAGTGATTATCGGCCTGGCTGATTATCAGCTCTGATATTAAACATTTTTATTGTTATCGGTATCGGTCATTTTCACAACCGATTTGCAAACTATAAATGTGCTAAAAATGTACTCATCTTCAGGCCATCAAAGATGAGTTTTTTTTTTAACTAGAAAAGATAAGGGGCGGGGCAATTATCGGCACCAATATTAAGCATTTTTATGGTTATCAGCACCGGTCATTTTCACAATCGATTGGCAAGCTGAAAATATGCTAAAAATGTACCAATCTTCAGGCCATCCAAGATAAGTTTTTTTTTTTTTTTATTGGAAAAGATTATGGGTGGAGCGATTATCGGCCTGGCTGATTATCAGTGTCGATATTAAACATTTTTATTGTTATTGGTATCAGTAATTTTCACAACCAATTCGCAAACTAAAAATGTGCTAAAAATGTTCTCATTTTCAGGCCATCAAAGATGAGTTTTGTTTTTCTTTTAAATCAGAAAAGATAATGGGCAGGCCGATTATCGGTGCCGATATTAAGCATTTTTATGGTTATCAGCATCGTCATCGTCACGTTCACATTCGAATTGCAAACTGAAAATGTGCATCTTCAGGCCATCGAAGATGAGTTGAGTTGTTTTTTTTTTTTTTTTTTTAAATTCAGAAAAGATAAGGGGTGGACCGATTATCGGTTGACATTTTTTTTAATTGGAAAAGATTAGGAGTGAAGCGATTATCGGCCTGGCTGATTATCAGTGTCGATATTAAGCATTTTTATGGCTATCGGTATCGATCATGTTCACAATCGATTTGCAAACTAAAACGTGTTAAACATTTTCTTATCCTAATTTTCATGTTTACACCAGACATATCAGTTATAGGTATACCTGATCTGTAATAATTGGTATCGGCCCAGAAATACAGGTATTGGTCGACCCCTGGAACAGATTTTGAGAAATTTTGCATTACATCACTTGCTCACTTGCAGCAAATGGGTGCCATCAGAATGAAAGTCCAAACAGCTGATAAAAACATCACAATAATTAAAAACTAAAATGTAAGTAATCCACAAGCTGTGTGTTTGTAACAAACATCTATCATTAAGACATTTCTAAGTTTAAACTATTGCTTTCAGCTAAAATACGAGTGGTCTTGTATGAATCAAGAGAGAAATACGCACAGATAAAGCATAATTTATAAGGAGAAAAAACTTTATAAGGAGATTTTGATGTGAGAGGACAACATGGAATGGACTTTTTCACTGGATAAAGCATTATTATAGATTATGGACTCCTGTTTTGACTATAAGCAAAAGTTTAAAATGAAAACGCCTCAATGATAAATTTGTTTCTTACAAACACACAGCTTTTCACTTCACAATACATTAACTGATGGACTTGTGGATTATTGTGATGTTTTTATCAGCTGTTTGGACTGTTATTCTGACGGCACCCATTCACTGTAGAGGATCCATTGATGAGCAGATGATGTAATGCTGAATTTCTCCAGTGAAGAAACAAAATCATCTACATCTAGGACTGGTTGAGGGTGTGTGAATTTTCAACAAATATTCATTTTTAGGAGAACTAATCCTTGACGATGAATTTTCACACAGTTGAATTAGCCAACTCTCTTACAAACGAAGCAGTTTAGTGTTGCTCAACACATTAAATTCCTACGGCAAACTAAACCTGATGCAAAATCTGCACAGAAAAACTTTCGCCCTCACATGAAATTGCCAATTGCAACACTAAATCAACATGAGTCACTCGAATGCTTATTTCGAAAGATGAACATTTAGTTTTCCCATTATGTTTCTCTTTATAACACTGCTGCAAGCGCCATATTACAGCAAAGGTGAGAGAAGCCGTGTGCGTGTGTTCGGAAAACAGAAAGCAGGAGGAATCGGAAGAGATGCTTCAGTGGCTTTAGCGGGTTTTGATTAGAAGCAACAAGCCACGACTGCAGCATAAGAGTCAATAGAAAAAACCCACAACCTGATTCCACAGCAAGAAAACACACACTGCACACTGTGACGGCGATAGTTCCCCAGTTGTTGACAGAGAGAGACCCGGCAGGGGTCGGAGGGTTGGTGAGTTACCTGCTGGGCCTGAGCGCTCCTCTGCAGGAAATGCGGCCCACTCTGCAGACGGGGCCCAGAGAGTGGTAGAATCGAGTCCTGTAGAGTGTCAGTCATAGCGGGGCAGTGGTCAGTCACAGCCCTCACACATAACACACAGTACAGGCCGTGCTAGAGCTCTGTAGCTGGAACTTTTCTTAGTCTCCTTCTGTGGTCTAAAGACTTTGGCATGTCTAATTAAACACTTGACGCACAATACATGATCAACCAATAGAGGTTTTATCAGTGTGTACCTAGAAAGCAGGATGGTCAGTGACCTATATAGTGCCAATATATTTAATATAACTAATGAACAGTATATAGTCATCAAGCTATTATAGCAAAATTAAAGTAGCAAAGACGGCAAGTGTTTATTTTACGAAAATGACCAGCGGTCTGCACAATATTCCACTAGCTACAAATGAATAAAAAAATAAATTAATTAATTAATAAATAAATTAATTAATTAAATAAAAAATAAAAAAAGTAAAAATCAAAGTATCCTCAAGAAATGTATCAAAGATACACTTTAAAACAATTAAAAATATTAAACAACTGTTTTTTTTTTAATCTCTAATAATAATGTTTCTTGAGCACCAAATGTGTATTATAATACTTTCCAAAAAATCTTTAAATATTAAAATACAAAATATGTTTTTTTCAACAATTTTAATCCAAAAAGAAAAACTTCTGTCAACAACATTCAATAAAAAAATCTTTTGAACGACACTGTAAATATTTGCCAAACCAAAATCATGCAAAACTAAATAAATAAATACACAAACACATTTTTACTCAAAACTATTTAAAAACAGAAATTGTGCATTATCCACTAGTAGGTACAAAATGTATGAAAAAATTAAATTCAATTAAATTCAATTAAAGTTATTTTTTTCTCAAAACTACTTAGAAACAGAAATTGTGCATTATCCATTAAAAAGTACAAAATTGACTAAAAAAAATTAATTAATTAATACCATATTTCAAGTCAAAAATATTTAAAAACAGAAATTTTGCATTATCCATTGATTATAAAATGGGCTAAAAAAATATGAAATGAAATTAATATCATATTTTAGTCTAAGCTATTTAAAATCAGAAACTGCGCATTATCCATTAATAAAGTTATTGGCAGATTTTGGAATTGACACTTCTATTACTCAAACTAGCAAGGCCAAACTAGCAAGATTAACGGCTAATTTTGATAATCTCAAAATGGTCCAATACATATATACGACTGATCAAAATATGATTACTTATAATTTATTAAATTCTCATTCTTTAAATATTAAATAGATATTTTTAAACAGAAGGAGACAAAGAAAAGGTCTTTGACATGCATTTCGGGTACACTGATGCGTTTGTGTACACCTGATGCAGCATGGTAGGCAGCGGCCGTCACAAATGACTCTCTCATACTTTATTCCTGTTACAGGAAGTATCTCTCATTAGCTACAATAGAGGTAGAGCGCTAATGAGGGAATATGATGATCATTTGGGGGTCAGAGAAAAGCACAGGCAGCTGAGGCTCACAGAACACACTCTTCTGTGCCAAAAAACACACATTTTCTAGTGCAAAGGTCCTTTTACATTCACATGCTGAAGCTCGTTTTAGCGCAGGTGTTCAATTATGGGAAACTAAAGTCTAAAGCAGGTTTATGTCACATTTGAAATAGTCAATGCATTATAAACAATTAGCAAATAATCGAAAGCTGTATTATAGAAAATGATTGTGTTAAGTTAATGATGACGAAGCATTGGAAGAACCTTTTTGTTCAGGAGGGCTGGTGGGAAGGGGTGCGTTACATTCCAGCATGTTCCATGATGACATGCTGTGTCCATATGTACTCACACATGTGGTCATGTATGTGCATGTGTAATCGTCCTTGAATGTGTTCGCAAGTGTGAATGATTTAAAAGACTCACCTCTCAAAGGCAGGCCACGACATCTCCTCACTGAGCTCCGACCCTTCACTGCTTCCTGAAATCATACGATCATGACATTTCGGTTAAAAAAAAAAATAAGATCCAGTCCGTGATCCAGTAACTCTGTGTGTGTGTTTGTGTGTTATACCCAGTGAAATGCCGCTAGACAGTGTTGAGCTCTCTGCTTGTCCTCGTGTGGGTGTGTGACTTTCCAGGACGCTGTCGTCCAGCAGGTGCCTGGATCCGGCGTTGGGGAACGTGGCGCTTTTAAACTCCACCGTGTTTGTTTTGTGGATAAAACTGCAGCACACACAGGAAAGAGATGAAGTCAAGTTAAAAACTGAAATGTTTTCTTAACAGTTACAAATCTGGACAGAAACTAGAAGAAAATCACATATAGGGAAAATAAGTATAAGGCAGATCCTTCCTCAGGGAGTTTAAGCTACAGTAAGAAAGCTAGCAAAGTGGTGAGGTGAAAGACAGGAGAAACAGGTCATTAAAAGTTATAGAGTAAATGAAAACGAGACTGAGGAACAGAACTTTCAGTTAATGCCAAAATACACTGCTGCTGTGAAGGTGTCAGACAAATCACTGAAAATATATGGCACTTGCCAATTATATCATACTTAATTCTGATTTTGGCCTATTCCAACTCAAGTCTTGACCTTTATGAATAGAACTGAACAACATTATAATTTAGAGAGTCGAATTGATATTAAATAAATATTTTAAATAACTTTTTACAGAAAATGATTTGCAATTTTCAAAGAAAATCTCAAGATGTTCATTTTATACAGTTTATCTGTTTAAATAATAAAATAAAATAAAATAAAATAATAAATTAAAATAAATAAAATTGTTTTTTCCATATAAAATAAACAGTTCATACTCCTGAGACTGACAGCGGGGCTCGACAATAAGGAGTGTCCGATGGCCCGGGGCTAGTGTGAAAGACAATCAGGACAGTTGAAGAATTTGTCACTGGCTCGATTGGGCCACTGCTACTGTTTTGAGCCTGTCATTTAAAATTTCAAGCGATTTCAAAGCATTCGAGCAAGGTGTGAAAGACAACTCCATTCACTACTCACATGCTGTGTTCTGTGTGTACAGCGCAATCACAGAGAGACGCGTCTCAGACGGACAAATAGCCTACATACAAAAGTATGTCAAAATACCCGTCTTGATGACTAACTTTGTAGCTTTAACAATGATTAATCTAATTTATACAGTGGAGTAAAGAAGCACCGTTCGACTGGACATATTTCAACCAATCTCTGTTCCAGGCTTTCACACGAACTGAATGCAATCATTTTGTATGCAATGGGTCAAAAGCAATGCTAACAGTAACTTCTTTTTTTTTTTTTTTGTGGCTGGGCCAGTAAAATTTTTTGACAGGGCAAGCAAAAATTTGAACCATTTGCCCGACTGGGCCAGTAGAAAAAATCCTTAGCGTTGAGCCCTGGACAGTTTTTTTTTTTTTTTTTTTTTTTTTTTTAAATTTACTTTTTATTTTTTTTAATGTTTTTAAAGCCACTCATTTCACTAACTATCTGTAAATTAAACCTAATAAATAAATTGTAGTAAAACTATTTTTTTTTATAATTAACTTAAAAAAAAAAAAAACATTAAATTGCAATGAAAAATGTGCAACATTCTTTGAAACTGGGACTCAAGATGAATTTCTGTTTAAATAAAATAAAATAAAATTAAATTAAATTAAATAAAATTAAATAAAATTAAATAAAATTAAATTAAATTAAATTAAATAAGAGCAAGGTTGTAAACAGTAATGAATGTTGTTTTTGGATTTTTCCATATAAAATAAGTAGCTCAGACTCCTGAGACTGACAATCAATTTTTTACAGCACCTCATTTCACTGACTATTTAATATTTTTGAACACCTAATTTCACCTACCATTTGTTTTGAAATGTACTGATAATGTACTCACCCCCATGTCATTCAAGATGTTCATGTCTTTCTTTCCTCAATCAAAAAGAAATGAAGGATTTGAAGAAAACATTCCGTGATTTTTCTCCATATAGTGGACTTTAGTGGGGATTAACAGGTTAAAGGTGCAAATTGCAGTTTCAATACAGCTTCAAAGGGCTCTACATGATCCCAGCTGAGGAATAAGGGAATGAGGAATCTAGCTAAATAAACAGTCATTTTCCCAAAAAAAAAAAAGGAAATTTATATACTTTTTAACCACAAATGCTCATCTTGCACTAGCTGGACTTCATGCATTATGTAATCACGTTGGAAAGGTCATGCATCGCTGTTTTACCTTTTTTTGTAAAGGGCATTTGACTTTCTTTGCACTTCCACCTATGTCATGCGTGATCTTTCCAACGTGACTACGTAATGCGTGAGGTTGGGTTTGCGCAAAAAGAGTTTCATGGTTAAAAAGTTTTTTTTCTTTCTTTCTTTTTAGAAAATGACCAATCGTTTTGCTAGATTAGACCTTCTGAAGCTGCAATGAAACTGTAATTTGGACCTTGAACCCGTTGATCCCCACTGAAGTCCACTAGATGGAGAAAAATCCTGGAATGTTTTGGATGAACATCTTGCATGACACAGCGATAAGTAAACGCTCAGGAATTTTTCTTTAAGATTTATTTTTAGCATTTTGGTTTTTATTGTGATAGAACAGTTAAGTATTGACAGGAAGCGCAGTGGGACAGAGAGAGAAGCGGGCGACATAGAGAAAGGTCGAGCCGGCACTCGAACTCGGGACGCCCTAAGTGCAACTGCGCTGTATGTCGGTGTGCTGCCAACGAGGCTGTTGTCACCGACTATCGGGAAATTTTTATTCTAGAAGTGAACTTCTCCTTTAAGTGCCAAATGTTTCCACAAATTTTCAGTAAACAAATAAGATGACGCACTTTAAGAGACTACAGATAAACTGTATTTCCCTATAAACCTGGTTTTCATTTGTTGCACATGGCGCCCACTCAGACTATGGTCTATAAACACAAAGAATGACTAAAGGTGTTGAAGTACACTCAGAATAAACTCAGACACAAACAAATGGAGGATATGAATCAAACGCACTTGTAGCCGAGGCTGTGGCACTTCCTGTGTCCGTAGGTGATGAGGTTCCGGGGCGACGGTGGCGTCGGGGGGATTTTAGGCAGGGCACCTTCAGCAACATTACCACGACGACCACATAAAGGTGACGCAGATGTGTCTGGACCTGAGTCACGAAAAAAGCAAACACTGATCATTAACAAGACCGTGGGACATTGAAGGTGTTTCATATACAGCTTTAGAGCGAGCAAAACTGTGGCCAGAGCAAACCCAGTATGACGCAACAAACAAAATCCAAATGTTGTCACATCATGGCCACGTCTGGTTAGGATAACACCTCGGAAGAGATGTATGGCATGACGTCTAGTTAGCGTCAGTGTGTGTGGGCCGCATGTGTTTCTTACCTGTGAGGTCTTCTCTAGAGGCAGTGGTGCGAGGTGTGCTGGTAGCTGGTGGCTCAATCTTTAGGGACAACCTGATACGTATACAAACATCAGTAACATTTACAAACACTTACACTAAAAGTATAATACATACTACCAGTCAGAAGTTTGGAATAACCATGATTTTTAAATTGGTTTAACTGCATTTGATTAAAATACCGTAAAAATGACTCCTCCTAGAGCTTACAAGCTAGGACGACCAAACTTGGGTGAGACCTTGAGACTGACTTGATAACTGATCCGGATTATGGTTACGAAACCCAGAC
This sequence comes from Labeo rohita, assembly GCF_022985175.1. Classification (NCBI taxonomy): domain Eukaryota; kingdom Metazoa; phylum Chordata; class Actinopteri; order Cypriniformes; family Cyprinidae; genus Labeo; species Labeo rohita. The sequence continues at coordinate 8,224,170 of NC_066888.1, read as the reverse complement.
TACCAGCACCACCAAAAATCCCATAGACGTTCATTGGGGGGAGGGGGTGGTGGGGGCGGTGGGGGCGTATTTAATCTTAACAATTTCCTACTGAAAAAAAACCCCAGCTAAAACCAGCCTAAGCTTAAACCACCTATTTTCAGCTTAAAACAGCTAAGACTGGTTTAATTTTTTTTTTTTGGGGACTAAATCAGCTGGTTTTAGTTAATTTTCTACTAAATCAACTGGTTTTAGTTGGTTGTTATTTATTTATATTTTTTTAATCTGTGGATTTTAGGGAGTTTTTAGCTGGTTTTGCTAAATTATTAGGTTTTAGCTGTTTTTTTTTTTTTTTTACTAAATCAGTTGGTTTTAGATTTTTTTTGCTAGATCAACCAGTTTTAGCTGTTTTTTTTACTGAATCAACTGGTTTTAGCTGGTTGTTAACTTTTTTTTAAATCAGCTGATTTTAGGTGGTTTTTAGCTATTTTTGCTAAATCATTTGGTTTTAGCTGGGTTTTTTTGCTAAATCAACTTTAATTCAACTTTTGCTGGTTTTCAACTGGTTTTAGCTGGTTGTTAACCTTTTTTTTTTTTTTTTTTTAAATCAGTTGATTTTTGGGTTTTAGCCATTTCTTTTTTACTACATCAGCTGTGTTTTTTTTTTTTTGCTTTTTTATTTTTAACTGAATCAGCTGATTTTTTTAGTTTGAGCTGGATTTTTACTGAATCAGATGGTTTTATTTATTTATTTATTTTTTTGCTAAATCAGTTGGTTTTAGCTGGCTGTTAACTGCTTTTTTAATTAACTGGTTTTAGCAGGATTTTTTTTTTTTTTTACTGAACCAGTTCGTTTTAGCTAGCTTCAGATGTTTTTTTGCTAAATAGGCTGTTTAGCTGAATTTATTAATTCATGTTAGCAACATGTTAAATTAAGTTAAAAACATGTTAATCATGCTATTTACAACATACTAATAATACTAGTAACATACCAGCTATATGATAATCATGCTTGAAACATGCTAACAACATATTAACAACATGCTCATCTTGCTGACAACATGTTAATCATGCTAGCAACACGTTAACAGACGTCTGTCAGATGTTTGTACACAGCTGATGATTTCCAGATCAAGTGATCTTTAACAGACATCTTGCAGACCTACATGTGCTATCTGGGTAGTGTCACATGATACTTCGGAAATCATTCTAATATGCTGATTTGTTGCTCAAGAAACATTTCTTATCAATGTTAAAAACAGTTTATAAATTATTATATTCATTTTAAAATACTAAAATGGTTTAAAAAGATTGTACTGCATTTTCCCATCAAACAACTGCAGCCTTGATAAGCATAAGAGACTTCTTTCAAAAACATAAAAAAAAAAAAAAAAGATAATTATTCCAAACTTTTTATTGCTAGTGTTTTATGTAATATAAATGTATCTCCTGCTCACTTATAATTGTCGTCCTCCACAAACTTCTGTAACTCCTCGATGTAGCGAACAGAGTTGAGATACTTCTGGACATGCGGCAATACTGGGATATCTGAGACAGAGTGGAGAAATGAATTCACAGTTACTTCTGTTCATTTGCCAAAGTGAACAAACACACAAATGTGATACGCACCATATTCAACAGATCTCTGCAGGTCAGAGATAATTCTCAGAATGTTGTTCATGAGGTTGGAACGCTGTTCGTTTTCCAGAATGCTGCCGGTGGAGGGATACGCTGAATCGATGTAGGTCAGATCAGACAGATATATACCTGCAACATACACAAGAAGGAAAAAAAAAGCTTTTTGGTGACAAAATCTACAGCAAAATAGAAACTGCAAGGACTAAGGACTAAGTTATGAACTATTTTTTATACATATAATTATTCTTGATCTCTTTATTTCTCTTTTCCTTTAAGAAATCATTTTTTCTCTATCTATTCTTATCCGTCTGCAGTTGGGAGGTGGACAGACAGGCTTCCTCTGGTCCATCTAGAGAGCACTTATATCATACGGAGTACATATTTGGATTAGTGAGGAACATTATGTGCAGGAAGTATCTGCATTAGAAAGAAAGATGTGCTGCTTCTGGAGAAACACTTGGCACCGTGTAACAGACCGTGCGTGAATATTGATGATATGTGTCTGCGACAGCATGATCTTAGGTATATAAGCTCGGAGACATGACACCAGAGCATCATATCTGTGATGATCATCAAAATACAAACAGCACACAATTCACTGACGTGGATGACGGAAGAGCAAATGAAAGATTTAGAAAATAATTAAAGGCAAAGTAGTCCCAGAATTCAGACTGATTTAAAACAGACAACAGATGAGAGAGAGCACAGTACCCCAGATCTCCAAATCTAAACGGAAAAAATTTCATTATAAACATGGCTAATGAAACTGCTAACCCATAGATTCAAATTCTAAATAGATACATAAATAAGCAAACACTTTTGGACCCACTATATACAGCTGAAGTCAAAAGTTTACATACACCTTGCAGAATCTGCTAAATGTACATTATTATACTAAAATAAAAGGGATCACTCAGAATGCATGTTATTTTTTATTTAGTACTGACCTGAATAAGATATTTCACATAAAAGATGTTTACATATAATCCACAAGAGAAAATATGCATGTAAACGTAGCCAGTGACTGTATAGTTTTGAGATCCATCTTTCCACACTGAGGACAACCGAGGGACTCATATGCAACTATTACAGAAGGTTCAAACGCTTAATGCTTCAAAAAAGAAACAGGCTCTTAGGGGGGTGAAAACTTTTTGAATATGAAGATTAGGATAAATGTAACTTTGTCTTCTGGGGAGCATGTAAATATCTTCTGTAACTTCTGAAGGGCAGTACTAAAAGAAAACAATAGGACATTTATGCAAAATAAGAAAAATGTACACATTCTGTTCAAAAGTTTTCACCTCTGGCTCTTAATGCATCGGTTTTCCTTCTGGAGCATCAGTGAGCGTCTGAACCTTCTGTAATAGTTGCATACGAGTCTCTCAGTTGTCCTCAGTTTGGAAAGATGGATCTCAAAACCATACGGTCATAGTTGGAAAGGGTTCAAATACACAAAAATGCTAATAAACCCAAAAAATTGTGGGACCTGAAGGACTTTTCTGAAGAACAGAGGGCTGTTTAAAAAAAATAATAAAATAAATAAAGTATTATTTACTCTTGTGGACTATATGTAAACATCTTTTATGTTAAATATCTTATTCAAGTCAGTAGTAAATAAAAAAAATAGCACATTTTGCATAAACCCTCTTATTTTGGTAAAATAATTAACTTTTTGCAAATTCTGCAAGGTGTATGTAAACTTTTGACTTCAATTGTATGTTTGAATGTTTAGGGTTGGTAAGATTTTTCCCCCTTGATCTTATGCTCACCAAGGCTGCATTTATTTGATCAATAATGATTCTTCAGAAATAACTCTAATATGTTACAATAAGAATTATTTCTTATTATTCTCAATGCTGAAAACAGTCATTCCACTTTGGAAACCGGATACATTTTTCCCCAGGATTTTTTAAGTTCAAGAGAACTGCATTTATACGAAACAGATACCTTGTGTAACAGTGTGAATGTCTTTTCTTTCACGTATGAGCAGCTGAACAAATCCTTACTGAATAAAAGTATTAATTTCTGTCAAAAAACGTACTGACCTCAAATGTTTTGAACAGTAGTGTGTGTAATTTTATCAACAATGCAATGCATGCACTGCAAAGTGAAAGAGATCTTGAGGAGAGACGGCTGCTTTGTGAATGTCAGACAAAGCTCAGGCGCAAGATAAATATTATTGTGGGAAAGCAAAATGGGAGAAAATCTCTACTGAACAGGAGACGTCTGTCCATTTCCTTAACACCTCATTTAATAGGGTGAAGTCCAGCCATTTAGGCATCACACTTCCATTTAAACATCTCTGCAGATCACACACACACACACTAACTCAACATAAAACGTAGACGCCAAACTCATACTCAAACTACTACTTCTGACCAGAGCTCAAACAAACAACCTAGGGAAAAAAAACTAAAATAAAAAAAAAGGGGAAAAACTGACACAGGTTAGGGGAGACATTCCTTTCAGCGCAAAATAGTTTACAAAAAGAATAATCAGTTCTTCCTATAAACTTATAAATAGTCCTTCAGTACGACTTCTGTTCTAGGATGAACTTCTGTTCACGACATTCAATTACTGACATAATTCTTGCAAGTGTATTTTACATAAACTGTCTCGTTTAGGAAAAATTGCTTGTATTTTATGAAAAGAGGATTCGCTGCCATTACATGGTCATGATAGGAATTAAAAGACTGTATATAACGTTACATAGACAAGGCTAGCGATTTTATCTCACTGGCCACATGTAAACACATGAAATATGTTTACATCTTGTGGTTGTACAATCAAAACCATGTCTATTTTTACATTTATTCCAGTGCAGTGGGTCCCCATAGACCTCTATTCATTTACCTACGGAAAACAAACACACACAAAAAACAGGGTTCTTAAAGGGACAGTTCACCCAAAGACGCAAACTGTGTCAACATTTACTTGACTTAATGTTGTTCCAAACCTATATGACTTTTTTAAAAAAAAATGTAAAGAGCATTTCAACTACAATTAAAGCTGCAAGCAACATTGAAAGGGCCCTCGCACCCGGGCTCACTGCTGCCCGGTGGCTTTAGAAAAACAGCAGACGGTGAGCAATATGCATTTAAAGTGGTAATATGGGGGATATGTCAAAGTCATTTTATATGTGCTAAACTTCCTGCTGCCAGCTGGTGGCGCTATGACTGTATCTGAATATTGGCATGTAGATGTCATCAGGCCAGGACTTTCATCAAATGTGAGGTTTAGTACAGATTAAACATGGTATCTTTAATTTAGTGTAAAGCATGACATTTCCTGTTGTCAACAGGTGGCGCTATGACTATAACTGAATATTGCCATTTAGATGTGTTCAGGCCAGGACTCTTATCGAACAGGTGAAGTCTGGGGCAGATCAGACATTGTATGTACTTTTTTTACATGGTGAAACATCAAACTTTGTCAGGCTGCCACGGACACACCCTTTCATGAAAACTCAAGATCTTCACAATTTAACATCACAAAGGCCTTTAGAGTAGAATGACCAAATATAATGTTGATGTCATTAAATCTCTACGGGGAGCTTGTTAGAGCACAAAACATGCCACTTCCTGATGCCAGCAGGTGGCGCTATGGCTATAACTAAATATGGGCATGCAAATTACTTCAGGTCATGAGTCTTATCAAACATCTACATTTTGGTGCAGATCGGACATTGCATGCCTGAATTATAACAACTTCCTGTTTCATGGCGAAACATTAAAGTTTGTCAGGCCACCACGGACACGCACTTCAACGAAAACTCAAGATCTTCACAATTTAACGTCACAAAGGGCTTCAGATTACATGGACCAAATTTGGTGTTGATCTGTTCAAATTTTTAGGAGAAGTTCGTTAAAACACAACGCCTCAAAATGGCAAAAACATCAAAAAACTTGCAGAGAAAATTCTAAATAACAGACTTCCTGTTGGGTTTTGGACACCGTACCGTGGGACTTTTTTGTAGGTACTGGTGTCTACCGAATTTCGTACATATATGTGAAACATAGCTCAAAGGGAAACTTTATAGGTGGCGCTATCGAGCCGTTTTGCCACAACCACTTCTGAAACCCATATCAAATGTAAATGTTCACCACTTTGGTGTGTTCAAAGTTTCATGAATGTTTAGGACCTCAAAAATGTGATTCATTTTGAAGAAGTAGAAACTGAGCAATTCCAATAGGGTCCTCGCACCACTGGTGCTCGGGTCCCAATGAAAGTCAATGATGTCCAAATAAACAAACACTAAACTCCATTGACGTTCACTGTGTGGACAAAAAAACTCAACACATTTTCCATTGACTTCAACAGAAGTCAGTCGGTCACAGATGTTTGGAACAACATGAGGCCAAGTAAATGAACTTTCATTTTTAAGTAAACTATCCCTGTAAGGATGTAAGGATCTCAAACTTTCTAAAAATCAGACGACAGCCAAACACAAAGATTCGTGCACCCAAACAGCACTATGAATTTATACCAGAAAACAAGTGAAGGACATTCTGGTGTCACTGTGCAGACTGTTCAAACACATGCTCCACATTCTGTCCAAATGATCCTAAGTTTCCTTCTCCTGTTTTAAACAAACATCTGAGAGATACGCGTGGGAAGATAATTATCTATTTAACTAGTGCCGTCCTCTCAGGACTGCTGAAAGCATGCGCATTTAGCAAGACCGAGTGCAGACTGCAGGAAGGAACGGCGGAGTCCCGTGCCGCTGGGCTCTAAGCGAAAGCAGTCCTCTCCGTCTCCACACAGACCACAAGCCTATTCTCCCTGAGTTCAGAGAGATCCCTCTCCCCCGCTTGCTGTCCCCTCCTCCTCCTTCCCTGAAGAATGAGAGATTTGATGGGAGGTGAAATTGTAGAAGGGGTCGAGTTATTCTGTCTCTATTTCAGCACCCGTTACATCAGAGGAGGGGCTAGGCCCTTCCCTCCAAAAAGGAGAAAAGGAAGAGAGAGAGAGGAAAAAAAAAAAAAAAAAAAAAAAATCAGGTCCCAATCCCCTCCATCCACCCCTCCCTCCCCCAACCTTCGTGAAAAGCTAGAGTTGCTGTCCGAGAGTTTCTCAGTCTCCTCAGCAGCTGAAGGCTTCCAGAGCCATGCCACTACCCCAGATCCCGTGAACCCTTGGAGAGGAGCTCGCTAACCGGGCTGAGCAGCGTCCTGGACGCTGGGGATCTGAAACCACGGGAGCTTTGAGGAGAAGGCCTTGATATCTTGGGATACAAGAGATGTGTGCAGCTTTAAGGACTTTTAGAGAGCCACTGGGAGAATAAGGAATCACGGAAGACACCAAGAACCGGTGAACCACAAGGATCTCAATTGGAGAACAAAGGTTAGAAGACATCTGGGTAAAAGACGCAAGTTCATATAATTTCTCTGATATTTCACTTTTCATCCCTCAATCTGTCAGAAGCTGGAAGTTATCCTTCATTTTTGTTTGGCACATGCCACTTCTTGTACGTTCGCTTGTCTGCTTTTGTTTTTCCCAAACTAATTTCTCCAGCTGCTGCCCTGTGCGTTCAGCCAGGGTACGGGTGGGCCAAGCCGTCTGGTCAAGGGTCGTTCTGAGAGTTTGCATTGGATTACTTAAGCCGTTCTTCATAATCCAATGCAGGGAAGTAGGACAAACATCAAAGGCAGAGAATTACCCAGAACTTCGTCTCTTATTATGTTTGTTTGCGTTTCAGAAAAAGTAATGCGTGTTTTCTGGTCCATTTCAAGGTCATGCAGATACATCTGGATGGGTGTGTTTGTTTGCTTTGTTAAGAGCAGCTCTCTCAGCACGTTCTGAGCCCGAAACTCTCACAGAGATTTCCACTCTGCTATCTAAAACAGTGTCTGCCACTCTGTGGGTTGTCTCTTGTGGCTTTTCTTCTACTACAAAGACTGTATTTTGTGGATTCGGTCTTATTTTGAAGACTGTGGTTTGTAGATGCTATTGTAGCATGTTGTAGATGTTTCTTGGTTGCCTGGTGCTCCTCACGGTTCCACTGGTTGAGCTCTTGGGAATCTGGCCCACTGAGCATCTACATACTGTTCTGTAGGGGATAAGGGACTCTATTCATAAAAAACGTGGTTTTAAAGAAAATAAACCTACTAAGACAGAAGGTCGTTTTACACTAACCACTTCCTCATGTAGAAACGTCTACGTTCTCACGTTGCGCACACACTTCTCTCTGGTTTGACAGAAGGCTAATCAGAAACTTATTGTGTGTTGTAGCACAGTTACCCATAGACACACAAGGGACAGCACAAGTAGATCAACCAAATGACCAAATGTCAAGAAAGCCACTACGGCGTAATGGGACGTTCACAGAGGACATGATCTTTTTAGCTTGACATGCATCATGTGACACATTATGAAGATAACCATAATACCGAAAACCAAACCAAATGGCTGAAATTCGAAATGTTAGAAAAATGTATGTTTCCTCCGAGATTCATAAAGCTTGCTAAAATCTGCTCAGAGAAAAAGAAGCCGCTCCTGGACGAATTTCCATGTCATTACTCTTCAGAGAACATTCCGTGCTGAAGTGTTGGCACATGGCTCACCTGTAGCACATGTGAAACGTCTTAAATTTCCTGTTCGACTCTGTCATTTTGTCTTTAACACTCAAAGACACTCACTGCATTAATACTGGCCTCTTTGGACAAACAAATTAAACTCTGTAATAGAAAGACACTGATGTTAGAAAGTGTATGAAATATCTAAATTGAAGAGCTGACAGTCTAATGTGATGCTGGGTAAATAAGGGCCTAAGGCTGCTTTTGTTCCTATTCAGCAGTCAGTTCCTGTGGGTTCTGGTGATGAATTTCATCTGGATGTTTATGTGTCATGAACTTCTATAAATGCATCCAGATACATATTTGTGGCTGTTAGATCATTCATTTAAAAACAGAATGGAAAATACAACACATGAATTCTCAAGCATTTTTTTAAAAGGGACATTTAATGACATTTTCCATGTTTAAGTGCTACAAACTGGTCCCTGGTGCATCTACTAACCCAGAAAACGTGAAAACACTTTCTGTTTTCGCAAGCGACAACGGTGTACCAGTTCTGACACCATGGTAAAAGTTCAAACAAAGCATGCTAACTGTCGTAATTCCGTCGTTGGCTGCACAGACAAGCACAGAACACTATTTAAAGTCCCAGGCTTAGAGACAAGACAGCAGTGGATTTATTGATTTATTTACTTTATATTACGCTGCTGCCACACAAAAATCTCAAAATGTGATTTCTTTCCCAGCTGTTTACCTTCACTGACATAACCAAACTTAATGTGTGTTTTTAACAAACTTGTATGTATTTGACAGTTAAAGAGCAGTAAGACATGAAAGAGAACTTTAGTTTAGTACTCACATACCGCTTTCTGTGCATGTGCTTTGGATTTGTGTGCTCAGAAAACCCTATATCGGACATTGAAACTAATATGGCTTTAAAAAGCATTGATTTCAGCACAATAGACATGATAATCGAAACCAAACAGATGTTTTTTGGCAAAGCATCTAAAGTACGACCTTTAAAGTCACAGCCCTATTCTGGAAAAGGGGGCGGGGAGCATCGGCTCATTTGCATTTAAAGAGACGGAAACAGCGTGTTTCTGCTTCCACTCAAAATAGGCATTTTCAAAATTATATAATAAAAAGGACAGTTTGAGCTGAAACTTCACAGACACATTCTGAAGACACCTGAGACTTATATTACATCTTGTAAAAGGGGCCATAATAGGTTACCTATGAAATCATTTCTCGCAGCAGAACCTGCAGAACTAAGATTAGTATTTCATGAGGGAAATATTAGATTGTGGAAATATTCCAGCTACTCCAATTGAAGAATTTCTGAACTTTAAATTTAAAAGGTCTTAAAGTTGTTAAAAGTTATAAAAATGATCTACTAAACAAGTCTGAACGTTGTCTGAGCCAAAGTGATTGCAGAGAATTGAGATGAGGAAAAAGCAGTACAAGGAATTTCAAAACAGACTTGCACGTAACAGATAAGAGCCAAACACTGCTTCTCTTTCTGAAAGTGCTCTGTTTATCGTCTTCCTCTCAACAGGTTAAAACAGAAAAATACAAGCATTGCTTGTTCTCATCTACGCCGCTAAGGTAATTAGAAACATGTGGAGATGACTTCTGGCCTTTTGGAGATGCACAAACGGTTTCAGGATTTCAGGCTTCCTTCTTTTTCTGTTGTCTGTAATTTTAGCAGCCACAATCTTTTCCAAAAATTACGTTCTCTTGATATCTAAACCCAGACTGACCTACAAGTTCATCTGTAACTGCTACGGTCTTAAATCACTTGTTCACCAAAACAGAGGCCAATAAAAATTCCAAGCTAAACGAGAGAGGGCGATTTAGAGATTTGGGAATAAAGTGAACCTGCATTCGCTTTCCCATAAACCTCTGCAGGAAAAAGCAGCCATCAATCTGTTCAGCTGCTGCAGGTAATGATTTTCTAGCATCTGCCACTGTATCTTTGGTAATATGGGGACGTACTTGCACGCAACAGATTTGCTGTAAAGATGAGATCAAGAAACAGGGTTGCTGGAGAGTGCAATGTGAACATTTGTATCTGTCACCGACTCTGCTCAACTTTGTTCCATTGCAAGACATCTCTGATGCTCATGTCATCTCAAATCACCATCCCTCACTGTGAGTGATTGATTTTCTAGTTGCTTTGTCAATGCTGTCAGTGTGATCATCCCTCACGGCTGATTTAGCTTTGTACAAGCAAACTTAAGAAAAAGTTCTGCTCTTTCTCTGACGTGCATGTTCCCACAGCAAGTTTTGAGAGAAATTAAGATTCTGGGAGGGTTTAAAAAGGGCTTGTGGGTGGTGAAGAGGACCGATGCCTGAGCCTTCCAAACCACGTTCAGTGAAAAGCAGCATTCTTTCTTTGGACAAAACTGCTTCTCTCTTTTCTTTAGCTGTGGGCTCCAAAATCAATTAAAGTTCCCACATGCCCAGATCTCACTTCATAAATTCATTACATCATGCCCTGTTGGGTCTCCATTCTGCCAACATTCATTTCCCTGCAACAGAGTTACAAAACTAAACTTAGGGGCATGTTTTCCAATCTCCTGTGACCTCTTTTTTCTCCTACCTTGCTCTTACGCTCTCCATTTTTCTAATTTTGTCAACACTTCCTCCTGATTGAATAAGAGTGTGTCATATGTTGACGGTTCCTGTTTTTCTAATCTCAAAATGTTCAGCGACGCTATAAATTACTACCATGCTGAACCAAGGCGCGCATGATGCATTTCTTGTACAGACTCAAGATCATAACAGAAAGCTGCTGTTTGTGTAGTCATCTTTCTGTCATGTTGTTCCAATAGTAGAAATTTCACGAACAACAACAGAATGAGAATTCTCTTCAAACTATTTACTCTCGAAGCTTCTGATTTCAGCTGTTCTGCCTCCTGCAAACTAACAAATTCATTATGGTCCCTCTTTGTCCCTCCGTCACCTCTAACTGCTGTTTCTCTTTCTTTTTTTTCGTTCTCATTATGGAATATTTTTGAAGTATGTCTATGTGTTTATTAGACTAGCTGCAGTCATCTTGGGAAAGTCTGACAGCCAGATGTGTTATCCTTAGAGAGTTTTACATTTAGTCCGAAATAATAACTCAAGTCAGTAACAATTTAAACAATATATTTTATTTGTGAACATATGTTCAGATATTCTTAACAGCTACCTTTTGACTATTTTTGAATTTTTTTGTATCATCAGTCAAAGCTTGCTAAATATTGTTGACAGACACAAAAAGCAGATTTACTTTACATTTCCGATTACTCACTAAAAACTCCCACAGATCATGTTTTCATGCCATTTTAGGTCTCATATCGCAATCATTACCTCTTCTTGTGACTTTCCCCCATTCATTCTCAGTTACCGCTGACTTGGCTTCTGATATTCCTCATTGAATCAGACTCCTTTTATCTAAACAATGTCTTACATTAATGATATCTGCGTTGTTATGTTCTGTTTACCCTGGGGGGGTTATTATTGCTGCTCTCCCTGCTCATTCATGACATGCTGCATGGATGGGCAGGGAGTTTTTTGCCCAGAACAGAACCATGCCACCAAACCAAACTGTATGCTAACTGTCTATCATTTTGATGACAGTGGTCCTGACAGAACTAGTAATTTATACACATTTTAATGATATACTATGTAACATTGGCATTTTTTTGGCATATTTTTGTCCTACGAGTTTTTTTCTCACCCAATATTTGGAGGAGACACTGTCTCCCTTGCCTTTTTCGGAGGAAACAACACTGATATATAACTTTATACATATACAGTCGCAATCAAAATTATGCAAACCCCTTAACCTATAAGACATTTTGCTGCAAAAAACTAAATTTTGTGAAAACGATTATACAAAGTTATCATCACACATTTAAAGAAAATTATTAATACACATTTGAGTAATTTTGAGAACGTAAGTTGATGAATAATGTGAAAAAAAAAAAAAATCGAATTGGCTCTAAACATTCATGGTCAAAATTATTCAACCCCTAAATGTCAAATTTGACGCAGAATCCTTTATTCCTTAAAACCACCAATAAACACTGCTTGGAAGTTTTTAGAAGCTTCTGTCACCTCTCTACTGCAATCTTGGCCCATTCCTCGCCTGAAAAGCTTTCAGATTACTGATAATCTGTCACTGCTTTCTTCAAATTCAACCAAATATTTTCAATGAGAATTAAATCTGGAGACTGATAGGGGCCACTCAAGAACATTCAATGACTGATCCCTGAACCAAGCATAAGTAGATTTGGCTGAATAGTTTGGGGTGAATGTCCTGCATGAAAGTCCATTAATCATCAGCTTCAGTTTTTGCACCAATGGCCTGATACTTCAAAGAATCCATGATGTCCTTCATACAGTCATGAATTCCGCTTCCTGCTACAGTGAAACAACCCCATAACAGGACTGGTCCACCTCCAAGTTTGACCTTGGAGTTAGATGGTGGTGTTCTGCTTATGAGCTTTGCTTTTTTTTGCACCAAAAAAGCTGTTGATCCATAGGTCCAAAAAGTTCCAGTTTGGTCACATCACTGCATAAAACATTCTTCCAGAACTCCACAGGTCTACCCAATTGAATTTTACCATGTTCAAGACTGCCTTTTTGTTCTTCTTGATCAAGAGTGGTATTCGTCAAGATGTAATTAAGGCCATGCTTGTCTAGTGTTCTTCTTATTCACTGCATTAAAATGTTTTTCCTCCTTTCGTTAGGTCATCTTGCAAGTCTTTGGCTGTGCACTGCAGGTTTTTCCTCAGTTGTTCTGATCAAACATTTTATGATATAGTTTTTCTGGTACAACACATTTTAAGGAATAAGGCTATGTGTCTAGAAATTTTTAAATGTCTTGGAAATCTTTATATAGCCTAAGACTTTCTAACTTTTGTGAGAGCTCTGTCGACTTTGCCATATTTGCTACTCAGCTTCAGCACATGCAAGGGCAAACTGTATGTATGTGTAACAGCTCAAGCTAATTCTGTGTTCTAATAAAGTTTCTAAAAGTATAATTGTGTTTTATGACAGTTTTGTTTTCTACCATTCAAATAAGTGACTAAAAACCAGCTGTTGAATAGGGGTTGAATAATTATGACACAATTGTGTTATTAAAAAAAAACCCTAGAACTCAAAAACATTACATTATATATTGATATTATCACATTTAATATGCCAGTAATCTGTTTAAGATGCAATTTTTTATTAAGTCCTGGATCTTCAGAAAAATTTGTATTTATAAAGTGCTGTAGTCTCTAAAGGGGTTGAATAATTTCAAATGCAACTATAGTTTTAGATCAAATAACAGATGTGTTTGTGTGTGTAAATGCATGTAGTAAAACTGCAGCAATGGCAGATATGCCAGGTAGGATTGGAGTTGTCTGGCTTCTGAGATTGGCTTTTATCACACAAATGCTTGGTCAGAGACAGGGTTTGTTGTGGACCACTATTCTGCCAATGTAACGGAGTCACGAACCAGACTCATCTCTTAAAATTTTATGAAGCTAGCTGTTGGGTTGACTAGCTCAGATCTTATTTTTTTCATAGCTCAGTGACTAATCACATAAACTTAAAATTGGCCGCCTTGCACAAACAAGCTCATTCATTAGGATGTAAACAGGAAGTATCCCTGGAACATGATTACAGATTTAGGTAAAACCAGTCACAACATGCTTCATTTTAACCATTGCGTTTGTCTTGGGATTTATTTGCTTTACAAATAAAATAAAAATCTTTACAAGCATTTCTCGCTTTAAGTCGTTTCCTGACGCCTTGTCGAAGCCCATTGAGAACAACGTTTTTAGTCGCTTCGTATCCTTGTCTAAACTTTCCAGCTATAACTTTTTCACTCATAAAACTGCTCAAACTGACACTGAGCTTTCTGACTAATAAACTTTTCAAGAAAAATATGGGACTTTACAGTCCCATATCAAAGCTTTCTTAACAACAGTGCAAACACCCTTAAGAAAACACCTTAAAATACCCGCTGGTTTCTAGTTAAACAGCTCTCAACTGCCCAATCAAAGTTTGACACGAAACAGCTGACCAAATCCTTTGAAAAAAACAAAAAAAAAAAACAAGTAAATGCTGAAATTAAAGACGCTTGGGCATAAATCCCACAAAAACAAGAGCTCAAACTCTTTTACTCACTTCAGAGGAAGTCACAGTAATGTCATGCCAGACACCACAGGCTGAAATGAAGAGTTGGGCGCTAAGCAGAGAGAGAGGCAATGAGCTAATGACTCAAGCTCAGATCCAACCCTGGCACAGCCAAGGAAAAACTGCTCCTGGTGGCCCACCAAAGCACACCGCACACGTGCAGGCCAGCCAGAAAGCAGCGTTTGCCATTGTAAAACTATCCACAAGTAACTTTAATTGACTGACTGGATGATTGGATGAACTGAATAGGAATAGTTTGGCTCTTAAAGAGTCTTTTCATTGTCTACATGCATATTCAGAAGGTTCTAATATAGCCAAAGCCATAAATGCAACAGAACAGATGCTGATGTCAGCATCAGCCCTATGGTGTGTTATTAAAAGGCCAGACACGAAGGGGCCATTCTTCAGGTCTACATGCTCACACTTACTGTAAAGACATTAAGTACATTAGATGAGATAGTGATCATGTATAAATGACAAAGATGGAGCAATAAAAAGAGAGTTAGAGAGAGAACTGGCAAAGCTGGCTTCCAAGACACAAGTATAAACAAAACTCAGTAGCAATTCTTCTCTCGGAGCTGAGCTTCACGAAAATACTCTTGAGGAATAAAGGATTTTGGCAGCACTCTGTAAAAATATGGAATAAGTGAGACTTTATTACTAAAACAAATGTGTTCAGGCAAATACCCTTCTTCTGCGTATTTTCAAGATGGATAACCGAGAAGACAAAAACAGGACTGAGGAAAAGCCGATTTCTTTGATGAACTATAAAATGAACCCAGGGACCTTGTTTAACCGAGTTTTGTTTGTACAGCAGTTTCCATAATGATATTCTATAGGGTTGTTTACACAGTACATGTTATTGTGGTTTAAAGGCATTAGAGTGCAAAGGAACAGAATGCAGTGGAGAGATATACACATTACCGGTCAAAAGTTTTGAAAAGAAGTTTTTAAAGAAGTCTATTCAGCTCTGCAAGACTGCTTTATTTGTATTTTGAAAAATACAGTAAAAAGCCATATTGTGGAACATTACAATTAGCATTGATAATAATCATGCAACACTGAAAAATTAAGCTCTGTCATTAAAGAAATAATTACATTTTAAAACATTAAAAAATAAAAAAACATTTTAAATTCTAATCATTTTTACGACATTACCATTTTACTGTATTTTACATCAAATACAGTTGAGGTCAAAAGTTTACATACACCTTGCAGAATCTGTAAAATGTTAATTATTTGACCAAAATAAGAGGGATCATACAAAATGGATGTTATTTTTTAAAATTTAGTACTGACCTGAATAAGATATTTTACATAAAATATGTTTACATATAGTCCACAAGAGAAAATAGCTGAATTTTTAAAAATGACCCTGTTCAAAAGTTTACATACACTTGATTCTTAATACTGTGTTGTTACCTGAAAAAAAAAAAAAAAAAACAGCTGTGGATCATTCATTTAGTGATAGTTGTTCATGAGTCCTGAACAGTTAAACTGCCTGCTGTTCTTCAGAAAAATCCTTCAGGTTCAACAAATGTTTTGGTATTTTAGCATTCTTGTGTTTTTGAAGCCTTTCCAACAATGACTGTATGATTTTGAGATCAATCTTTTCACTCTAAGGGCAACTGGGGGACTCATATGCAACAATTATAGAAGGTTAACATGCTCACTGATGCTCCAGAAACAGAATTAAACAGAATGAAGACGTAACATTAACATTTTGCAGATTCTGCAAGGTGTATGTAAACTTTTGACTTCAACTGTAAATGCAGCCTTGGTGAACATGTGAGACTTCTTTCAAATACAGTAAAAAATAAATAAATAAATAAATAAATAAAACCCCTCAATCTTTTGATTGGATGTGTGCTTTTAAAAGTCAAACATTGAAGCCCACTATGCAGAGAAAAATCCTGAAATATTTTCCTCAAAAACCTTAATTTCTTTTTGACTGAAGAGACATGAACATCTTGGATCACAATGGGGTGAGTAAATTATCAAGAAATTTTCATTCTGGAAGTGAACTAATCCATTCAACTAGTCACTAATGGGATGCGGAAAAAGTTTTAAGACTCGTTGCAACATCAAACGAGTACATTTTTCCAAAGAAATACAACCAGCACAGCTGGATGAAAGAACGTGTTTTGACTTTGCTTTTTAACTGCGTAAAAATGAGCTGACGACTTCGCCTGTTGTGCAAAGTCTTGCTATTTTTCCCATTGTCTTGCACAGGAGCACCAAGTTTTAAAACAATTTTTAAAAAAAAAAAAAAACACATCACTGATAACTTCTGTGCCTCACAACTTTAAACACAAGAACGCGCTCATTGAACAACTAAATTATGCCTAATGCAGAGGAACCGCAAGGATTTAGTCTTCGACAGCCACCATGACTGATGTTAGCACAGTCAAACCCAATGAAAACAAGAAAGCGGATTAAATGTTAATGTGCTACACTGGCTGGTGACATCATAACAGTGATACTGACTTCGTAAAAACACCGGAGGAACCCAGGGGTATCAGAACAGTCTGGAGGCCGTTCTGGAGGCTCTGTGAATTATGGCTACTAACATCACATGAAGAGCCAATTGGCTGGAACAGTAGAGGGTCACAGCTGTCTATACAGCACATGAAAGCTAAAGAGGATGATGAAATGAATCATGGGAACAGTGAGTTAATTGTATAGAGCGTGGAGACGTATGACTCAGATGGGTGGGGAAAGGGCAGTGAGCCACTGGGAGCACCATAGAGCAGTGGTGGTACTAAGCTTCAGCCAAATCAAGAACAAAGTTGACAAAAGCCACATTTAAAAGCTAATTACATTAACCTAAGCTTGCTAGCTAACTGACTGTACTAGCTACTGACAACTCTGAGTGCCAGAGTGTGAGACCTCGGGTTAAGTCTGACAGCCCAGAGGAGAAGCAAACCAATGATACTGAAAATTGTTATAACAGCTGACAAAATGTTAATATTTACATTTATTCATTTGGCAGGCTCTTACTTTATCCAAAGTGATATTCAAATATACACTTCAAAATACACACAGATTGTGTGTTTCCTGTGAATCGAACCCATGACCTTGGCATTGGTAGTGCAGCGCGCTACTAGCTGAGCTAGAGGAACTAAAAACTGTTAAATGAGATTTATGAAACTGTTAAATGAGAAATGTTATGTTAAAGAAAAGCAGAGATTATTAGTGTTGTTACATCGATTAATTGCGATTAATCATGATTAATCGCATTCACAATAAATGTTTGTTTACATAATGTGTACTATGTATATTTATATGTACATATATTTCTTGAACATATGTATGTGTCTGTATATATATATACATATAAATAGAAACAGCACACAAACAACTGTTTATTTTGGATGTGATTAATCGTGATTAATCAATTTGATAGCACTATCGGTTACTCATGAGTTGTGACACAAAAGTGTTAGATTAATTATTTATAGTGAGGTGCACATCTTGTGTGTAACCATGAGCAAACGCATACCTTAGATGTCTATTACTATTCATTAGTGAAGGTGAAAGGTTGAGAAACTGAGTAATGGAGACAAACGCAGCCGTCCATTTTATGGTTGAAGGGAGGGAGAGAAAAATAAGCAAATTAGAAGGTAAGAGTTTTCCTCTCAATCTCTCAGGTTAGCATTCTGAACCACAGTGTCCTAAACCATTGTGCTTTGGCGTAGACCGACATTCCCACATCTGCTCTGGATATGTTAGCTGCCCATTACTATGCACAAGCCAAAAATATTTTGAAAAATTTTGAAATTGTGAAAAATTACAGGAGGGAGTCCAGTTGACTTAGTGTCTGTGGATGGTTAAAGATAATTAGGTTGAGTAAGTTTGGTTCCTGAAAGCGTGAGTGCGAGAAAGTGATGAAAATAGAGGCAGACACAAATGAAGACAAATCAGCAAGTTTCTGGACAGCACAAGATCTTCTTTTCCCATGAAGTCAGGTTCAAGGCCAGGTGTCTTGTTTGGCAGCCCGGCCAGAAGGACGATTATGTATGTGACCCAATTTCTGCACCATAGCCCAGATTTTCCTTAAAGCCTTGTCTTACGCTCTTCTCCCTTCTAATCTCTTCACTCCACACAGCTTACTTCTCAAAGTCGGTAGCCTGCAGTGTCAAAATGCTCCACCGTGCATGATTAGTTCAGCCACAATTGGGCTGTGTTTGACTGGCTTTTTCATTTCACTTTACGCTTTGAAATAAAGAATCAGACGTTTTGAAACCTACCCCTAAGAATTTCAGGTTAGCTTTAGATTACTGACTACAAGCGGTTAGAATCAGACAGTAGGACAAATACAAAGGATCTCCACAGAGGT
This sequence comes from Labeo rohita, assembly GCF_022985175.1. Lineage (NCBI taxonomy): Eukaryota > Metazoa > Chordata > Actinopteri > Cypriniformes > Cyprinidae > Labeo > Labeo rohita. Next base: position 8,205,522 of record NC_066888.1, on the reverse strand, counting down.
TACTTACCAGGGGTGTTTCCTCAGAGGAGGTATAAATAACAAATATTTCTAAAGAAACACCGTCCAACAGCAACACCAGCAGGTAAAGTTACAGCGGGAGTCTGTGTCTCTCTCGCCTCCCCTGAGCCCACTGAGTTTTAACATTATGATATGATTGGATATGACTGGTTATGTTCATCTGTGATTGGTTCATGCGATAAATCCCGCCTCTTGTGTTTGTGTGTGTTCCACATTTGCAAATCAGTCTGAACGAACGACATAATAGCGTTAATCGGAAGATAAATTTTAAAAAAGTAAGCAAACAACTCACACACTTACACTTAACCATCATTTAATGTCAAAATAAGACTTAAAATGGCATGAAAACATGATCTGTAGGAGTTTTTAGTAAGTAATCAGTTTGGTGAAATTTGAAGTTACTGACCTGGCCAAGTTAAAGTAGTAAAAATTCACAGTTTCATCTCTCAAAATGTTCCAGTGCTCTTACATTCACATTTATTTATTTGGAAGACTCTTTTATCCAAAGTGACTTACAGTTGAGGAATGCAACAAAAGATTCAACATACAATGGCAATAAACATGAGAAGAGCCAGTTACACAAGGTTTATGTCATCGTTCAGAATAGTAAAAGCTAGAACAGGAATGGAAATAAGGGATAATGAGAGCATAGAAAAAAGTAAAACATGAGAATGCAATTAGATGCCCAAGAAAGAGATGGGTTTTCAATTGTTTCTTGAAAACTGAGAGGGACTCGGCTGTCCAGATCTAACTCTCTCCAAATTAAAATGTCAGCAACACATTCTTATAGAGGCAATATGGTGTTCCAATGAAGCTGAAGCAGAGAGACAGTTTCACCTTTGTTATTCACTGTGTGGTGTATGTAGAATGTACTGGATATGCAGACACGTCTTTGGTCTCGCAGCGCAGATGGCAGAATTGCTGACTGAAATATGTGTCTGTATAAACAGGGAGGGGGACCTGAAAGAGCACATCTAGGTGTTGATGAAAAGCAGAGCTCAGCATGGAGGGAAAGGTGATACTAGGATTAGAGGAGCCTAACGCAGCTCCCGGAGAGTGCCGCTAAGCCAAATACTGAAGACATGCTGAGATACTCAAGAGTTGGAGATTGTTAAATACTGAACCCTGTAGAGTGGGATACACAGCAGGATGTTAAAGCACCTAGGAATGTGATCCCCTGAACCCTGGAGAGGTGGTGAAGGGGGTAGTACGTTACAGAGCAGGAGGTACAAGGGCAGGAGAACGGTTATAGTCCACACTTAAGATGGGTTTGTGTATAAAATGCCATGGTGATGACATCAGAGGAGTGATGAACTGCTAGCGGAGGATGTGAAGCATCTGGATATGTGCATGTGTTAGTGGAGAATGTAAAGTGTGTGCAATGTGTGTTTGATTTAAATGTCTGAGACAAGACTGAATAGCATAGCAGGGTGTCTGAGAGAACAGAAGGGGTAAAGGTTGTACACCATGTTGAACTGCTAATACACCTACTTTTCATGGCAGCATTCCATTAAAACATTGACTGTACAGGTATTGTCAGGCCCAATGATAGTCCTTGTGGTTGTCCACTGCTGTGGAGTTGGCACCAGAACATGCTTGGCAAAAATGCCCATTCTTTTCCCTTCTTTCACCATTTCTCACTCCTCGTTTGTAGTTGTCAGCAATGTGACGTCTTTGTCACATCCCCTTTGGCTTAGTAAACAGGAAATTCTTATTGAGGTTAACTCATTCTGTGAATCTTGTTGACTTCTAAATGGCTCTTCTGAGGCAAAGTCTAAAGGCATTAAATCACCTGCAAGGTGATGTCTAGAACAGTACAACTAAATGCTAATGTAGCTTGCATAAGACAAACAAGCTGATGATGTACATGACACCTGACTGACAGCTGCTTTTCTTTCTCCTTAAAGGTGAAGCATTGGATTTACCACTTTTTGGAGGTCTAGGAACATAAGGGTAAACTGAAGAAACCAACAAAAGCAGGTGAGGCGTTAACAGAAGCAACCATGAGAGACATAACATGGTGCATGGGCATCATGCTCTGCCTCTCCATCTGCTTGTTCGGCAAGAGCCACTCAGGAAATGCACTCACACAATCTCGACAACGGCGAGCACCAGCCGATGACTCCAAGAAGTGCTCCTACACTTTCTTGGTGCCCCAGCAGAAGATCACAGGGCCGATCTGCGCCTCTGCCACAGGGCCCGAGCCAGACAAAGACCGGGTGACACGTATAGACATTGCTGATGTGCGGGAGGTCCTATCCAAGCAGCGGCGGGAGATCGAGATGCTGCAACTAGTGGCGGATGTGGATGGGAACTTGGTAAATGAGATGAAGCTTCTGCGCAAGGAGTCTCGTAACATGAATTCCCGAGTGACTCAGCTCTACATGCAGCTGCTTCATGAAATTATCCGCAAGAGGGACAACTCCCTGGAACTGGCCCAACTAGAGAACCGTGTGCTAAACGTGACCACAGAGATGCTCCGACTGGCCTCCCGTTACAAAGAGCTGGAGCTACGTTTCGCAGGCCTTGCTGCCACAGTTAACAACCAATCTGTGCTTATCGCCGCTCTGGAGGATCGTTGTCTTCGTGGATATGGACGTCAAGATCTGCCGGCAGTTCCGCCGCTGGTGCAGGTGGTGCCGGAGAGCATTCCAGCAAACAACAATCGCTTCACCAATGAGATTCAGAGGGACAACAACAACAGAGCCTTTCCTAGAGGATCACGAATGGATGCTCCAACGCCCGACCCGCTGGGAATCCCACCACCTCCACAGGGCACCCTTACTTCAGATGGTGAGTGACCAGGGATAAGGAGGGGGGGTGAAAGAATTCTAGGAGATCATTAGAAGTCTAGTCCTGTCAAGTTTTTTGTGTTGGTAGTCCAATGTCAGGCCTTCAGGTGAGATATGGTATCACTCTATGCTACAATGCCACACAAAATGTTGTGGTAGCAACCTGCACATGCGTTAAGAGTAGAGTATGTTGTGGCCACAAATTTGATGGCTTATGACTTGTTAATATCCCACTTCCCATTCTCTCAGTCACCTTAATGACCTAAATCCTTCTCGTTGTCCATTTATTGGTAACAAAATGCCTCATAAATCGTTAAATAGCAGTTTATTGTGGGGCCAGTATTATGGGATTTGCAAAAGTTTCCATCAAGGGTGCACAGTGGACACACACATGACCACCTCTTTGAAAACTAAAATAACAAATGGGATACTGTACAACTGCTGTGCCACTGAAGGTGTTGCGTTTCCCCGGTGGCACTACGTGTTTCCAGTCAGAGTGGCACTGAGCCATTATCCTTCTAAAGCATGAAGACACAGCCGAGAACAGACTGCACAGTGTTGTAATGCCAAAAGTTACTGAGACAAATCTTAGAATCCTCCATTCCGCTCCTGCAGAATCCTCTCTGGCAGCCCATGAAAACAAAATATGAGCTCATGGATTCCTGAGTGCACACGTGAAAACACGCAGCCACACAATCCTCCCTGAAAAATCTGAAGTAGATTAAAGAGGGTCAGAGAAGAGTGAAATGGATGAACTCTTAGTCTAAGCTTGAACTGGGCTTCTGTATGCATAAAAATATACCTGTCCAGTAAGGAGTGACGTTTCACATAAGAACAAGAATATGCAACAAAATCTACAAGATTCCCTCTTCAAGCACTTAACCAGCCAAAGCATTTTCCTCCTTTAACACACCTGCAGGAAAGTGATACTGCCTCTGCCAAGAAATCTAATACGTTTGAAATCTTTCCGCAAAATTAAGTTATGTCCAAAACCTACTTTTGCAAACTAAACCTCTGCAAAACCGGATTGGAACCCAACCAGTGCAGGAAGATTATCTGGACAATGAATATCAATAATTATGAAAAAAAGTTGAAATTTCGACTCACTGTCACAAAGGGACATCAAAATGTTTAGAAAAAGGTGCGCCAATTTTACTAAAAAGGCTATAACTCTTGAACAGAATGAGATATATTCACCAAACTCAGGACACATGTGTAAGAACTCAATCTTTGGTCAAATAAAAATAAAAAAACATGCACAGCTTGGCCATTTGGTGGCACTATAAAGTGGAAAAAAACATAAATCTAGAACTACACAAACCAATCGACTTTAAAACTTGTGTGCAATGTCTTTGTCCAAAAGTGGCACGAGTGTCTGAGGACATTTGCATATTTCAAAAAACATGGCCATCATCGGCCAATGAAATTTGAGCACCTATTAGACAGGATTAACGAAGGCCAATCAGAATGAAACTCGGTGGGCATGTTCGACCCATGTCAATCAAATCTTTCATTAATTATTCTCAATTATGTTAAAAACCTACTTTTGTGAACTAGTCCTAGGTTTTTTACTCTCGATCAAACACATCGAAGTTTCCATGATAACATTTGCTATAAAAATGGGACAAGCAGTTGAAATCAGCAGACATAAGACAGACAATGAGAGAAATTCAATGTCTGTATAAGCAAGTACATGATCCTACCCTACTAATCTACTAATCCTACTAATTCTGCAATTACTTATGACTACTAAAAGACAGTGAAGGAGAAGTACACTGTGAGAGTACATATGGACTTTTCATTCTGAGAGTTTTAAGTGTACAAGAAAATAAGACACACTGGTGCAGCATTGTGACAGCACTTTAAGCTAAGCTTAATGGCATAAACACTTACGCAAGAAAACACTATACTTCTAGTAGTATAGAGTACCCAGCTTTGCATCTTAAGTAGATTTTGCTACTTCATATTATTCACAGTTTTGTCTCTCTGTTCTGCGATTCTTAGCAGTATAAGGTCCATATTCATGCAGTCATTTTTAAAACCACATCCCCGCAAGACAGGTTTTACAGCCATGTAACTGTCAGTAAATACCATATGGCAATACCATAAAACATTTTACTGCACACACGCTGGAGTACATATGAAATACAGAGGGAGAATGTGTGTGTGTCTGTTTTGGAAATGAAACATGTAAATCTATTACTTAAAAGAAAGTCATAAATTTTGTAATTTGAGGCAAAGGTACAAGGGCAGCAGCCCTGTTCCAAAACTTAATGAGCTACCTGGCTTTATACTGCCTACAAAGGGAGCTACATTCTAAGGTCACAAAGCCTCATAAACAACTGATTTGAAATGATTTTTGACACTCTCATAACTAATTTAAACTGGGATCAGAATGTTTCTAAACTAATGCCTCTCAGTACAAGCTTTCGGTGTGCAGCACACTTGGTTTTAGAACAGCTACAGTCTTAAGAGAGGAAAAATAAAATCTGACTCATCTCATTACTCAAGCTCCATGAACACAATGGAAAACATCAACAATTTTCCAATTCTGACTTTGTCAGAAGAAGCACTTGCACTCTGTAAGACCCCACACCTGGCAGGCCAAATTAGCGGACATGCGCGAGTGTGAGATGGTAGTTTTGGACTACAGCCTTTAGTGATAAAGTCTCGAGTAGGTGTATAAATATCACAACCACCAACCTCGCCAAACACAACCTCCATTGGTAGCTTTCTCCAATTCCATTTCTCCCTCACATACCGACAGTTCATAATAAACAATCTTCACTGCTTATCCAGCAGATCTTTAGTCTCAACCCAAGACTTAATCATAAAATCTCTAAGTTCCTGAAGCAACTGGCTCCAGAGTCCAATCTCTCATGTGGACAAGGCAACTCAATAGGGGCCGATTTTCTCCCGACTGACCGCTAATGACTGCTCAGCGTAGCCCACTTTACCCAGTACATGGAGAATTACAACCACAGCTGACCAAAGCAAAACACTCTTATAACCTCCAGGGTTGTACAGTACTACTTTTTTTTGGCTGATGAAAATGTATCATTACTGAAAAAACAGAAGCTGCTTAGAGAGTAGTCTTGGATGACTCTAAGATACAGTTCTGTTTGAGGGTCCTCCTGGACCGAAGCTTAGAAAACGCCCACTCCCCCTCTCTGCCGACGTCTGCTGCTCGAAGCTGCCCGGCACAATGCCTGTCTGTATGAGCTCAATGGTTGTCATTCATGGACAGGCGGTCAGGGCCACACTGGGACCTGGCTGGTTAACGCAGCTGTTTCAGCACAGCTAGAGCTACTGAAGAGCTTCCTCTCAACGCAGGAAAACTCCTCTTATACAACACACCAACCGTACCGCCCAAAAGAGAGTTTGGCAGAGGGGAATCTCTCTTTCTCTTTCTTCCTCTCTACATCTCTGGCTCACCCCTATATGACTGATAATGATTTTAGCTTAAGCTCAAAGTAAAGAGGAAAAAGAAAAATGAGCGGAAAATAACCAAAGGAAGCGGGAGTCACACAAGGCCTGAGCTGGTGTCTGGGCATGGTAACTTCATCAGGACAGAGCAGGGTATTTATCTTTCAGCCAAATCTCAAGTACCCTGGGCAGAGACGAACAGACCCTACAGGGAGAGCTTTTAGTTAAGACAACAGTGTCTCTCTATGGTCAGGAAATTCCCTAAACTCATCAGACACTTCTATGTGTTCAAAGGACTGCAGGTTTGAATCACGAGTTCAAAGTAGGAGTCTTATCCAGCGAAATGATTGGTCATTTTCTTAAAAAAAAAAAAAAGATATAATTTTTTTAACCCCAAATACCCATCTTGCACTAGCTCTGGGATGCACGTCCGCATTATGTAATCATGTTGGAGCTTAAACCCCATCTAATTTTCTCCTCGACCTTCAAAACAGTTCGACATCATTATTTCACCTTTTTTTGTAAAGAGCGTTTGACTTTCTTTGCTGGTTGGTACTTCCGCCTACATCACACGTGACTTCCAGTGTGATTACGTAATGCATTGAGTTAATGCGAGACAAGCATTTGTGGTTAAAAAGTATATAAATTTGTACTTTTTAAGAAAATGACTAATTGTTTTGCTAGATATCACACTTATTCCTCAGCTAGGATCATATAGAGCCTTTTGAAGCTCCATTGAAACTACAATTTGGACCTTCAACCTTCTGATCCCCATTGAAGTCCACCATATGGAGAAAAATCCTAGAATGTTTTCCTTAAAAACCTTAATTTCTTTTTGACTGAAGAAAGGAAGACATGAACATCATGAGAAAAAAAAGACATGACAAAAAGGGCAAGACATTAATGTACAAGCACATTAGATATACTGCAAACACAGCATAAACTTAACATTTTAACTCACATCTGCTCAAAACTAATGCAAACATACAAGAGAACCTGAACTAATTTATGTGCTAGTCAGAATGCGTAACTCATGTTATGAATGCAAATAGCCATTATCATTGTCACTGCATTGGTCCAGATACGATATATTGAAATGAGAAACCCAGTTTTCTTTTCTCCCTGTCTTCCTCAGGCCCATTCAGAGACTGTTTTCAGGTGCGGCAGGCGGGACACAGCACCAGTGGGATGTATCTGTTAAAGGCAGAGGGCAATGATAGACTGATTCAGGCCTGGTGCGAACATAAATTAGACAACGGAGGCTGGACCGTAATTCAGCGAAGGAAAGATGGATCTGTTAACTTCTTCAGGAACTGGGAGAACTATAAGGTAAAGGCCCACAACACATCAACCAGAGCTTGCAACACTGACAGTCAACTAGCAGTAAAGTCCTCTGCTGACTATTTATCCAACTTTTCTTAAGTATTCCGATAAGAAACAGGAAAATAGGAAGACAGCCACGTCGTCTGCATTTACATAACTGCTCCACATCCCTGTCGTGTCAGCGTGTAAGTGAATTAGTAAGATAGATGGAATGTGTGATGAGATTCCCAGGAAGGCTCATCAGTGATTTACGGGTAGGTCACTGGTTCTCAAGACTTTTCAGGTCAAGTAACGTCACTGTTCGAATTAGAACATCAATGTAGCACAGAGACAGTGTATCTCTCTATCTTTTTTTTTTTTTTTTAATTGACAATTTCACGTTTTTTCAGCATTAGTGCTGAACAAGACACAGAAAAAGACGTTTCAGCTTTAGTCCAGGGAAACCAAATAACTATAGCTGTGATATATAGGAGGCTTGTAGTAACAAAGCGCATAATTCAATCCCTTTCCAAAAGCAATGGACCAAAAATGACAATTTTCGCCTTGTACACTGCTGAAAACAATGGAAAAATCTAGTTATGCCTTTATAAAGTAGCTCTCATGTTCCCTGCAAAGTCTGTCCTGGGAGTGTGACTTCACCGATTTAGTCAAAGTTGAGTGCCAGATGAGTGAATTGTAACTCCAGAGTCGAAGGCCTACTACAGAAATATACCTCAAATCCCCCTCAGTGACACAAATGAAATGAAAACAAGTAGAATAACTGCAAACGGTGGGGGAAACGCACATAAATCCACTAAACACGCTCAAGACTCAGACTAACTATTTCCATTGGAGAAAAGATCAAACTTCTCTGTCACATACTCTGTCTCTATTACGGTTTCTCTCGTTTCCTCCCTCCTTCTCCCACTCAGAAAGGCTTTGGGAACATAGATGGAGAACACTGGCTGGGCTTGGAGAACATCTATAATCTAGCCAAGCAGGGGGACTACAAACTGCTGGTGGAGCTGGAGGACTGGGTTGGAAAGAAGGTGTACGCAGAGTACAGTAGCTTCCATCTGGAGTCTGAGAGTGAGGCCTTCAGGCTAAGACTGGGCACCTACCAGGGCAATGCCGGAGACTCCCTTACGAGCCACAATGGAAAACCCTTCACAACGCTTGACCGGGATAAAGACGCCTTTACAGGTTAGATGCTAGCAGCCAGTCAATAGGATAACTGCTGAAGAAACTGTCCACAGCTATAAAGGTTTAGTAAAATTCAGAACATTTCTTGGTGTGTTTCAGAGTTCCTGTTGCTAGTGCTGTCAACTGATTACATTTAAAAAAAAAAACTAATTATTCACACATTTTCTGCGATTAATCACGGTTACTCATTTTAAAATTTGTTTTTAAATATGCTTTTATATTGCAATCATTTAACATTCAATCTTCAAATTAATGTACAAACAACAAAGACAGTATATTTTTAATATTTGTTAAAAGTATCACTGAAACTAATATTACATAAACCCATTATTTACCTGCGCTCTTTTAAATAGGAAATATACAAAAACCAAATAAAGTTATCACACACTAAATGTAAACTGTAAAGATGTTTTGAACAAATAAACAAAATTCTTGTCAAGAAAAAAAAAAAAAAAAAAAAAAAAACAGAAACAGCAGTTGTGAGTGGGGTGGCCAACCCTAGCCCCACCCCTGCATTAAATGCATTAAACACCATTCAATTGGAAAATTAATCGCCTGCGTTAACGCACTAATTTTGACAGCACTAGTTTAAACCTGTTTCCGGTTGCTTAAAAGGCTTAGACTAGTCTTAGAATTGGTTTCAACAAGATCAAAAGCTTCTCAAGTGTTTTATCATTCCAACTCATTGCGTTCTCTTTCCCATTGTCTTCAATCCCAGGCAACTGTGCTCATTTCCACAAAGGCGGCTGGTGGTACAACGCGTGTGGTCAAACGAATCTGAACGGCGTGTGGTACTCTGGCGGCGTGTATCGCAGCAAGTTCCAGGATGGGATCTTCTGGGCGGAGTATGGAGGCGGGTTCTACTCGCTCAAATCAGTCCGTATGATGATCCGGCCAATAGACTGAGGTTTTTTTCCCAGGACCACACCTTCTTACCAACCCTGATTGAGTCTAAATTGCTTGAATGCACTCATAATTCACTTCAGCACTTATTTATAATCACACATTCATGTTTATGAGGACTGACAAGTATAACACATTATAGTCGTCACTGGTACAACACCGACAAAAAACATGAAAAGGAAGAGTGGAAGGACATGCGTTTCTCCAGACTTTCTTTGGTCCATCCAAATGCGGAGAAGATGACCTAGTAAGAACTAAAAGCTGAAGTTGGACATGGACTGCTCTTCCCCATCTCCTACATTTTTTCTTTATTGTCGTTCTTACATTCTTCTCCATTGTTGTCCGTTCCTTCTGACTCTTCTTCATTGCCTGGACTGATGACATCATAGGTTTTTAAATCAAAGATCTTCTCAACTATCCAGATTTCAGCCTCTGGCTTGTGTGTCTGTAACAATAAGGACTGGCACTGGGCTGAACTGTTCGCCAGGCCCCGTTTTAATTCGGGGTAATGTTGGTCTGTAAATATACTTCATGTTTTATATTTGTTTGTTTTGTAAGAGTTAATTTAAGGACTCACCTCCAGACCACAGTATTCATTTGTTATTTATGTATCAGTGATCTGTATTTATAACAGCTATACTCCTCCAATCATCTACTCATCCCCGATTATGATGTACCATTGTGCTTTTGACAAACTTTTGTATACTTTTTGTATACCAACAGAGAGAATATTACATTCGACACCAGGGTTATAATAACCGTGGAAATTGAAAGGGACACATCCCCCGACATCTATCTTAGAAGTCAATAAGTATGCATTTTTCATAACTAAATCTTAAACTCAGTGTTATTTTTTTAATAATATGACATTTTCAATTGAAACAAGACATTTAGACAAAAATGCAGGGCTGAACTAGATTTCATTTACTGGGAGTTGAGCAGATTGTAGAAAGTGGATGTTAAAGGGTAAGTTCACACAAAAATGAATATTTGCCCATTATTTACGCACCCTCCAGGCCTCCTAGGTGTATATGACTTCCTTCTTTCAGATGAATGCTATCGGAGTTATATTAAAAATTATACTGGTACTTCCAAGCTTTATCATGGCAATAGGTGGGTGTTTCTTTTCATCAGTCCAAAACAAGTCCAATAAAGTGCATCCATCGATAATAAAAAGTGCCTCACATGGCTCCGTGGGGTAAATAAAGGCCTCCTGTAGTGCATTTTTGTAAGAAAAATATTGATATTTAAAAACATAATAATCACTTTAATCTAGCTTGCGCCAACTGGTTTTACACAGAAGCCATTCCGGGCAGATGACATATGACGTCAGCATTGCATGTGGACCGTTCAGAAGTGGTGAACGTGAACGCTACGTGGAGAGAAAACAACAAAACAAAGGTCACGAATTAGCAGTACAAAACGAGGATTTGTAAAGAAAAATGTCAAAGGATTTCGATATAAGCCAAAAGGAGACTGGGTTTCTTTTGCTAAAGTAAGCTCCTGTAAACAAATGTTGGTTTGTGCACCGCCGACATCCTACGTCATCCGCCCGGAGCGACTTCTGTGTACGACCAGTTGGCGCGAACTAGATTAAAGGGATTATTCCGTTTTGAATGTGGAAATTTTTCTTACAAAAACACATCGGTTCGCTAAAGGAGGCCTTTATTTACCCCCCAGAGCTGTGCGAGGCACTTTTTTATTATGGATGGATGCATTTCATTGGACTGATGAAGAAAAACACCCACCCATTGCTATGATAAAGCTTGAAAGTGCCAGGATGATTTTTAATATAACTCTGATCGCAATCGTCTAAAAGAAGAAAGTCAAATACACCTAGGATGCCTGGAGGGTGTGTAAATAATGGGCTAATTTTCATTTTTGGGTAAACTATCCCTTTAAATACCAAAATAGAGCTAAACCAAATGTTAATTGGTTAAAACAGTTGGTCAAGATTATCCAATAGCCTGTGCAGCCTAAATGATGTCAGTGACGAAGTTGTTTCAGAGCAAAATGAGCAAATCATTAAGTTTTAAATTAAAGATTCAGAATTTAGAAATTGGCCTCCTTTTAATGAATGAGTGTGAATTTGAAGTGAATTGGTCGTACCTAACGGAAAGTGGAACTGGAATTAAAGGAAGTGGAATTTATTTAATAATTGAATGAATTCATTATACACAACTATAAATACACCTAGAGACTTTATTTTTTTAAATCAATCAATTTTAGACATGGTTTTACCAAGTCTTGACAAATTTTTGCAACACTTGTAGATAATTATAATGTTATATATATATATATATATATATATATATATATATATATATATATATATATATATATATATATATATATATATATATATATATATATACACACACACACACACACACATATACACACATGTATGTATATATACACATATATACATACATACATACATAAATACACAAACACATTTTACATATACATACATATACATACATATATATATACATATATATATACATATATATATATATATATATATATATATATATATATATATATATATATATATATATATATATATATATATATATATATATATATATATATACATATACATATATACACACACACACACACACACACACACACACACACACACACACACATATATATAACTTTCTTTAAATTTCAATTAATTGTAATTCTACTTCCTAAAATTCTAATTTGAATCGCAATTCTGCATCCTGTTTGTAATGTGATGTCAGAGGTAAGGAGCAAAATGAACAAATTATTTGGGCTGGGAAAAAAAAAATTATAATGATGATGATGACTCGATTTTGATCAGTTTAGTTAACGAACGGAACATTGTCATTTTGTAGCGCTCCTCCCATTCAATAAATAGTAATAAGCTTTGTGCTTTGTTACGTTAAGTCTCAGATTTCAAATTCAGTCCATTTATTACAGTATTCAAAAAATAAATGCCATTTTGGCGCTGTTTAATGTGGAGTGACAGATGGTAATGTACAACCAACTGACTCTCACGTATATTTTGCTGCATTAATTGAAAGATTTCTTTTTTCCCTGGAGAAAATTTGACATGTACTGTACCTGATATACATCCAAAATAATCAATATTGAATCAAACTGAATCAAAAACCGAATCAAATCGCAAGCTTGTGAATCTGAATCGAATCGTGAAATTTGTCTCAAAACCCAGCGCTACAAATTATACATACTATTAGGGCTGGGCGATATGGTAAAATCTAAAAATGTAAAATCTCATGGCAAAACATTAAATTTGAATTAATCAATAAAATCAAGCCCAGCCCTACATGCCATTATAATTATTCTTTTGAATAATTATGAAAGTAAAAGGGGACAGTTAGATTTTTCATTTAGTCATCTAATACTCAATATGTGGTTACACCAAAGACTGTAGGAATACAAAATCGGTTCACTCCTATACTTATGAATGTGAGAAACTGTAATATGGCATAATAGTCCCACCTAATTGAAAGAGCCAATCGCTGATTTGTAAAATCATTAGTTTTGTTATGTCTGTGCATGTGCATTGGCTGGTCCAGCCTGAAAAAAAAGCTTTTTAAATGCTATTTGCCCATTCATTTAGACAGGACTTGGTCTTGTATGAGTTGCCAGGAGGCGTTGCAAATATGACGGTTGAGTGAACAAATTTCCTTGAAAAGGACTTTGGTTACACCACTGACTCGCTCACAAACACATGCAAAACCAGAAAAAAACCCTTTGCAGAACTGTAGAATTTATGCTAGACTTCCCTCATGAACACACACAAACAGAGACAAACACACTCATCTTTGTAGTCTCTGATGGACTCCTTTAACAGGGGAGCAGACATACTTATGCCTGAATGCAGTTTTGGTACAAACCAAATTTTTTGTGTAAATGATCTCTGAATCTACACTTAACACTGCTCCAACACTGAATAAAACAGCGTCCAAAAGTCTGAGTGAACCTTTTCTGCACAGTATATATGGACTCACAGCTGGTTTTTCAATTACACAATTGATTTTTCTGCAATATGAGCACGGGCATATGTGTGTGTGAGTGTTTGAGACTGAAAGAAACAGAGATTTCATGTCAAAAGTATGCAGACATGTGAAAATGGGAGGACTACAGCACATAGAGACAATGAAAAACACATTTCTGCCGTCCAGTCACGAATGGAGGCGAGAGAGACCAAGACGAGAGAGAGAGAGAAAGACAGGGATCCAGAGGGAGGGAGAGAGAGAGATGGAGACAAAAGAGCAAGACATTCCTTCCATATAAAGTGCTTAGGTTACAGCTCCACAAAAGTGTATTTCATAAAAGTTATGCCTCCCTGTTCCCGGCTTCCCCAGCGGGACTATCTTTCAAAACGTCCTCGATCACTCACAGCCAAGCATCTAATTCTATCGGGAGAACACAGACACATGCACTCAGAGAGGAGAGAAAGACACGGGCAGATGAAGTTTTGCGAGCGGCCTGCGCTCCGACACGTTCTAAAGAGCTTCCGTCTGTTTCCCAGCGTGCATCTCCCCATGGGACACAGATCGCAGGCTTCACACTTACACACACGTGGCACAGCAGAGTAAACACTCACACTTAGACAACAAGTGCAGTCACAATCCAGCCATAAACTTGTTTTTTGTCTCGTAAAAGCTTTTTTTGGATAGAGACTGATGACCACTAAAATCATCAGCTGTGAAAGTGGTAAAGTTTTGGCTTGGCGCGCCGTGCACTTTTAGCTTCTGAAACGCCACTGCACAGACAACTGTACTTGAAACTTTATTAAAATATTCAGTGAATCATGTAATATAAATCTGGTCATGATTGGGCTTTATCTAATCAAGAATAATATCATTAACTAAAACTATGAAACTAAACATGAAACTAAAGTAAAACTATGAAACTAAACTTAGCTAAAACATGTTTGTTAATTAAAATAAAGATGAAATAAATTAAAATAAACATTAAATAAAAAACTAGAAAATTAGAACTGTTGGCAACAAACTAAAATCATTAAATGGAAGTAAATACAAACTGAAACTTAAATAAAACTGACAATAAATAAATGAAACCTAACTAGTAACACTAATAAAAAAATAAATAAATAAATAGAAACCGAAATGTAATATAAAAATATGATAAAAATGACAAAAGCATGTCATAAAAAAAATATTAAAATTACGAAAATACAAAAATACATGTCACACGATCAAAATATTACATGCAACCCTGGACCACAAAACCACAAATAAGCTTTCCATTGATATATGGTTTGTTAGAATATGATTATATTTGGCCAAGATACAACTATTTGAAAATCTGTAATCTGAGGGTGCAAAAAAATCAAAATACTGGGAAAATCGCCTTTAAAGTTGTGCAGATTAAGTTCGTGGCAATGCATATTACAAATCAATAATTAAGTTTTGATATATTTAAGGTAGGACATTTACAAAATATCTTCATGGAACATGATCTTAATATCATAATGATTTTTGGCATAAAAGAAAAATCGATCATTTTGACCCATACAATGTATTTTTGACGGTTGCTACAAATATACCCGTGCTACTTAAGACTGTCACGTTAATATTAATAATATATAAATAATACAAAAACATCACCAGTCCAGTTCTATTTTGATGTGATTAATCACATTTATATTGTATTTATTCATTTAGCTGAGATGTTTTTCATAAAAAACTACTAAGAATAACAAAAACATTGAAAAAAAAAAATGCTAAAAATCAAATAAATTAAATTTAAAACTGAAAATATAAACATATTATTTATACTGCTACTATTACATTAATATTACATAAATAATACTACAACACCACCTATCCAGTTCTATTATTTTAATGTGATTAATCACATTCCCATTATATTTATTTAGCTGAAATGTTTTTTCACAATTTTACAAGTGATTCACAATTTTACCACTGAAAATAGGTCCTATTACTATAGTAATTATAGTTACATCTTAAATTACGTATTTGATGTAAGTTTCATTGTTAGATCGATGTTAAAAAGTCTCCAACAGTATCAGCTGACCCCATGTGAACTTTGCAGTGTGTAGGTTGATAGGACTTCCAGACAGTGCCTCTGCAGGGGGTGCTGGCATTACGCGCATGTGTTGTGGTTGTTGGCGGCTGGTGGGAGAACTGAGCCCTGTCAGCACCCAATCCAATGGAAAACAAAGACATTACAACTGTTTAGCAGAGGAAGGTCAGATTACACACGATTACTTCTCTAAATGAGGATCACAGACATCTGTTGTTATTATTTATATGCTAATTATGAACACCGCAATCTAACCTTAAACCAAAATGCATGTTGAAAATAAACACAACATGATTTAAATGTGTTTAGCAACGATTAGTCGCCAGATGTTGCAAATAGGAAGCCGTGTCAGAATTACCTTACTTCTAGGGACATTTCCTGAAAGTACACACACACTCCAGAGTGACAATGGTTTAGATCATGGAGTACTCACAAGACTCAGTCCAAGCATGTACACACACACACACACACACACACACACACACACACACACACACACACACACACACACACACCCCCCTGTGCATCCAGCTGGAAGGTTCAGTTTAATCCAGGGTTTTCAGTAGGGAAATCCTGTTATTACAAAACAGGCAAACCATTTGGACACTGACCCCGTCCCTTTACCTCATCTTCCTCTCAATAGCCTTCCAGCCCCTTTTTTTTTTTTTTTTTTTTTTTTTTTCTTTCACATTCAGACTGTGATGAAGCCGTCTGGATGTGTTCAGAGTCCACCCCACCACCTGAACACTTTCATAACACACCACAAATCACAGTCCCTGATTGCCAAAGCAGAAGTAGAATGACCAAAGGGAGAATTCACCGACAATGAGTTGGGGTCATTTATATGCATAGTCTGTGTAGTTTTAGCCTTATTAAACTTTTAGACTTACTAAAAGAATTATTAAGAACAGGCACATCATTTGCATTGGACAAAGGTACGTCTTGCAAGCCAGGTCTGAGAGCTAGGTTGAAAGAGGTGCAGCAGACTACTACAGTCTGGCATACTTTTCTAGAACTGCAGAAAAGTCACTAAAACAGAACAAAACAAAAAAAACAAATGAAAAGACAAAGCCAAAAATCAAACAAAACTGAGACAAGACGAAACAAAACAAAACAAAACAAAACAAAAAAAGAGATGCAATAACAACAACAAAAAACTAAAACATAATAAAACAAAACCCAACACAAGAAAAATAAATAAAAACAAAAAAAAATAAAAACCAAAGGAAACCAAGACAAGGAAAAACACATAACAATGAAAAACAAAACTAAACTAAAAACAAAACAACAACAATAAAAAAAAACAAACAAAAAAAAAACAACAAATTCAAAAACCAAAACCAAACAAGAAAAGAAAACAAAGGAAAGTAAAACAAAAACAAACAAATTCAAAAACCAAAACAAAGCCAAGGCAAGATAAAACACAACACAATGCAAAGCAAAACTAAAAAAAACAAGACAAAAACAAATTCAACAACCAAAACCAAACAAAAGAAAACCAAATGAAACAAGACAAGCTAAATAATAAAACACCACACCACAACACAGCAAAAACTAAAACAAAACCAATATAAAACAATTAACTAAAATCAAAAAACAAAATCAAACAAAACCGAGGCAAGATGAAACAACAAAACAATAGAAAACAAAAAAGAGATAAAACAAACAACAACAAACTAAAACTCAACACAAGATAAAAACAAAAATAAAAAAACGAAGTAAACTAACACAAGATAAAACACAACACAACAAAGCAAAACAAAGCAAAGAGCCAAAAAAGTAAAATAAGACAACAACAAACTCAAAAACCAAAATCAAAGAAAAGAAAGCAAAACACAACAAAAACAAAACCAAGATGAGAAAAAACAAGTAACTACAACAAGTAACAACAAAAAAGACAACAAAAATAATTCAAAAATCAAAACCAAACAAAAGAAAAGAAACAAGATAAACCAAAATTAATTTAAATAAAACAACAAAAACAAGAAAAGATGAAACAAGTAACTAAACTCAAAAAGCAAAAATCAAACAAAACCGAGGCAAGCTGAAACAACAAAGAACAAAACAGACAAAAACAAACAAATTCAAAAACCAAAACCAAACAAAAGAAAAGAAACAAAATAAAACCTAACACAACAACAAAACTAAGACAAGATAAACAAGTAACTACATAAATAATAATAAAAAAAAAAAAAAAAACTAAAGAAAACTGAGGCAAGACGAAACAGCAACTAAAAGCAAAACAAAAAAACTAAACAAATCAAAACAAAAAACAAAACAGGGATAGTCTCTAGCATCCCTGGAATGCTATATAGGTTTTAAAAAGAAACTAGACTATTAAAAAAAGAGGATTTCTGCGTAATGATTATGTAATATGTATATAAAACACCGTTGGATTGTTAATAATAGCTACACTGCAATATATATATGCCCACTGTAACATAAGATAACTATTACACAAGATTTTGGTCATAACGCTCACCCTTAAACTTTACTGCTGTCAGATGAAAGACAGCTTCTGAAATCATTTATGTAAAACACTTAATCCATAAAAAGCAAGATAGATGGACAGACAGACAGACAGACAGATAAAGGAAGGAGAGGTAACGGGTGAAAGAACATTCAGAGGGTCAAAAGGAATTGTTTCACTATTACGGCCAAATCTGAGAAGAGATCCTCTGCTTCAAATTCCTCCATCTTCCTTTCACTCTCTTATTTTTTTTCTTGGAGCAGATTTACAGGGAGAGTGACTGGCAGTTCTTTAATGCGATTCAGACCTCATGTTGTACAAGAGAGCAGTATTTTCCTCTCAACCATCCAAAGAGCCTGGGAGTCCTCCAACCCCGTACCAAAAACACAAGGGCAAACACACGGAAACATGAAATACGTAAAGCACCATACGGTCAGTCCTGTTTGGAGTGATAAATTTGGTTCAGCAATGAACAAGATTGCACACAAAAAGCATTCTTGTAGCTTCATAACATTACGGTTAAACCACTGATATCAAATGGACTATTTTAATGATGTCCTTTCTACCTTTCTGGGCCTTGAACATGGTAGTTGCACTGCTGTCTATGCAGGGTCAGAAAGCTCTCGGATTTTATCAAAAATATCTTAATCTTCCGAAGATGAATGAAGATCTTACAGGTTTGGAACATGAAGGTGAGAAACTAATGACAGAATTTTCATTTTTGGATGAACTATCACGTTAATCCAAAGCACTGACTGGGTAAACACATCCTAGAGGAACTAAAGCGCATATTTATTCTCTACTCCTTTCTATCTTAAGTCAGTCGAATGTCAGCACATGATAAAACACACTGGAGAGAGGCAGAGCAAAGGACAGAGTATCACAGCAGACCAACTCTAATTTATTCATCTCACTTATACAGTTTCGCAATAAAACGCATTCATAACAACAGTGGCAAGAAGATATGAGAAAACAGACACGTCTGCGAAAAATTTGACGAAAGTCAAGTGAAGAGTCAAAACACACACATTTTTTCACGTCACTCAAAAGAAATGTTTCCCAGTTCGCTCAAAACACAGTTTGTGCTGCAAGTTTAAAAAAGGCAAGTAAAAGAAAAACAGTAAAAGAAGGGGAAGAGGATTTTGCTTTAACCAGTGCATGTGTGTAGCCAGTGACTCAGGAGCATCTCCCATTGCCCATCTGAGCTCTAAAAGCCCTGAACAGTAGACTGGGATGGCGTTACTCCAACACACAGAAACAGGTCATAAAAGCTAATAAAGATGCCAATCTTGCATAAGAATATTATAAGCATGGCACTAAGCAAAATGCATGTAATGAAGCGTGCAAGTGTATGAGTGAACATGATAACCCTGTAAGGATGAAATTTTAACGGAAGCATCTTTACACTACAAAGGAACTACACTACCACAGACATTTTAATTTAGCATGGAGATATATAATGTAATATAATAAATATAGTATAATATAATATAATATAATATGATATACAACTTTCTGGTCTTTGAATCTGATTGGCATAAGAGAGTATGATATTAGAGTGATATCAGAACTCCTACAGCCGTTTCACAGTTTGTAATCTTATCGCTCCGCTTGCGATTCTTCTTTTACAGCGAGTGTCAAGGCGGACGCCCAAATCCAGTATAATTTTTTAAATATTACTGTTTTTGTGTCACAGAATGTAGTTTTAAGAGGTTTTCAGATGAGAATGTACTTGTTTACAGTTCAAATATGCAGTTTGTTAATAAAGATAACGTCCATTTGAACGTCATCCGTTCAGCGCTCATGAACCAACCCGAGAGCGCCTCACCTCGGCCAGATCTTCTGAAATTTATCACTGGCTCTGAAGTCTCTGTAGTGGTCACACATGAGATATTATTTGTTATGGGTAAATCTAACGGTAGTCTTTGGTCTCATTAATCTATTGTTTGTTCCAGAGAAGATAGTTTTCTCATGTTTAATCTCATGTTTATGTAACTTCAATGCTGTATATCAGAGCGCTGCCTTTGTACTTTTGACTGAATTGCATCGTAACTTTAATGATGGCTGTTGTTGTTTATTAACTATTATTAATCAATATTATTTTATATAAATAATAGTATTTAAAAGAGAAGTCCACTTCCAGAACAAAAATTGACAGATAATGTACTCACCCCTTGTCATCCAAGATATTCATGTCTTTCTTTTTTCCATATAATGGACCGATATGGTGCCCAGATTTTGAACTTCCAAAATGCAGTTTAAATGCGGCTTCAAATGATCCCAAATGTAGTTGTAAATGATCCCAGCTGAGGAAGAAGGGTTTTATCTAGCGAAACGATCGGTTATTTTCATAAAAATAATACAATTTATATACTTTTTAATGTCAAAAGCTTGTCTTGTCTTACTCTGCCTGAACTGTTTTTTTCCGGTTCATGACAGTTATGTCGAAAAACTCCAATCTCATGTTCTCCCTCAACTTCAAAATAGTCTTATATCACTGTTTTACCTTTCTTGTTAAGGGTGTTTGATCTTCTTTGCATGTTCACATTGCAAAGACTGGGTCGGTACTTCTGCAGCAATGTAGGATGATGTTTTCAACATACCCTAACTGTCTTAAACCAGAATACACAGAGTCCAGGGAGAGCAAACAAGACGATCGTTAGATTAAAAAGTATTTAAATTGTATTTTTTAAAATTAAAATAACAGATAGTTTCGCTAGATAAGACCCTTCTTCCATTAGATGGCTTTTAAAGACACTATGCTGTTATTTAGTTTATGTATTTACACACTTGTGCCATTGAACTGTTGTATAAACGCAATATCACATGAGTAGATGTGAGATATATCTGTATATGGGCACGCTGTGGTTACCTACAGCCCTCAGCCTGTGTCCTCGTGCCTATGGCCGAATCACAGCCGATATTGCTTACAATATAATATAATATAATATATCACACAAGTAGCCGTGAGATATGGCTGTATATCAGCTGCGATTAGCTACGGCCAAAATAACAGCCGTGCCAATATACTTCCATATCTCACGGTGATACAAGTGTGATATTGCATTTATACAACAGCTTGAAGCTACAAGTGCGTAAACATTTAAGAAAGAACAAGGGCTTTAAAAACCCTCTTCTGTGCAGAACTACTTTCTTCCGCCATGGATGCAAATCTCAGTTTGACATTTTAACAGCTGAGCCCAAGCCTCCATTACTAATTCGAAAATGTCACTTTAGAACAAGTAAAAAAGGAACGACGAGTTGCTTCTTTAAAATCTTATTGTATTACTGTATTAAAAGCAGTGTATGTGTAGTAGAGTATTATGAGAGAGAGATGGACTGAGCAAGTATGGTTACCTGCATCTGATACAGCATTCGTTTTTCAGCTCAATCTCATATTCGCAACACAACATTCGTTTGAATGTCCGCTATAGAAAGCAATGTCTTTGTCGTACTATCCTATCATCTGTTAAGGGTGATTTCCAATGACAGTGCTGCTCAGCGCATTTGTTACGAGGTGTTGTTGAAAATAAAAATAACATACTATTATCAAATACTACTATTATTTGTATTAAACATCATTTATTGCTCTGGAACAAATAATAGATTAATGAGAGTAAAGACAGCAAGTTAGATTTGCCTAAAACAAATTATACCTTCTGTTTAACCACCACAGAGATAATTGAACCGGCAGCAAATTCCAGAAGATCTGGCTCAGGTAATGAGATATGAGTGCTGATCAGCCGCTGACGTCCTAGAGCTCACTTCTCCGAAAACACTGAAGCAAATTTTCAAATAGATGTTATCTTTATCACCAAACCACACATTTGAAGTCTAAACAAGTACATTCTCGCCTAAAAACTCTTAAAACTACAACCCTGACACAAAAACAGTATTATTTATAAAATTATTGTGAATTTTGGTGAAACGGTTGATGTTCTGATATCACTAGAATATCACACTCCTCTCAGCCAATCAGATTCGCCTGTATAATATATATTATATTGTTCTGATAACATTTTTAATGTTTGCAATCTATTCTATATAAACCATTATATTTATAAATGTATAAATGTATAAATACATGGATAAGATGCTTAGAGGGACATGTGCGTATAAAGACACTGGGGGTCGAAGTTAATGTAACTGCTGTTTACTTGTCTCACTTATGCTTTTCTCTTCTTAAAAACAAATCTGTGAGAATACTTTTTTTTTTCTCTGAAATGCCCATATAAACTGGTGCTTCTGGCTGTCAAATATGACTCCAACAGGTTTCATAACAAATTGCACCTGTGCCTGTAACAGCCTTGGGGGAGCAGTCTGTGTTTTCTCTGCTAGTCAATCATTTTGCAAAATGTCAACAAATAATAGAGTTAGAAAATGTAATCACACTTACATAATTAATCACATCCGTCAACGTGCTAATTTCAACAGCTCTAACTTACACATAAATAATAATGGCACAAACAATGAAACAAGCTCGAAAGCTGATTCTCGAGTTGGCTGTTTAATACAAATCGTCTACAAGGCATCCCTAGAACTTTGAGGATATCTAAACAAGACGAAAGGTCTTAAATGGGACGATTTCATTAAAACTTTAAATTGATTCAAATTTAATGTTTGTGATGTTGTTGTATTTATAATTTCCTTGGAAATTGGAAAGGGATGTTTTGTGTGTGCGCAAATATGAGAGGAAAGAAAAAATACCCAGATACGGGATGCAGGATGTCATGCTCTGGCTGCTGATATAATCTCTCAAGCGTTTATAGTTGTCTTCTTTAGACATCAGATACTCCAGCCTCTCAAACGTGGCCTTGTCCTTTCGACTCAAAAGCTGTGGGAAACAGAGGGAGGAAAAAGAGAGAGCACATTTGTAACAAAAACAATAAGCACTTTCTTTTAATAACTGCCTTTTTAGGCTCGAACAGCATGTATTTAAAGGAATAAAGGCATAATCTGGGTTCAATACAAATTTGGCTTTATCACCACCATCTGTGACATGAAGAAGTGCTGCAACCCTCAGTAGACAACATTCAGACACAGATTAACATTCTTTGTATGTTTTCTCAAGTCGGCATGTGTTTCTAGACACAAACATTTAGTCAATCAGGGTTTAAATCACCTAAATGAACTTGGCTGTAAACAATCCAGTGCTGATTTTTAGTGTCTGTCCTCGTCATCTCTATCATATAATCACTCACAGTTAACATGATTTTTGTTTGTTTTCCATTTATCAACCACTTGGCAGTACAATCGTAAACATAATTGCATTCGGGACGGCGTAAAATATCTCCACCTGACCAAAACGAGAAGAAAAAAAATTGAAAACTAATGTTTAGTGTTTAGCAATGTTCCCAGCAAAAACAAAAGTGGGACAATCAAAGACAGAAAACAGAGACAAGATTAAATAAGAGCTCTGCAAACAAAAGAAAATCTGATAATGCTGAAATGAAATTTAAAGTATTGTGAAGTAAATTTAAACAAACCTAAACAAATTAAGAGCCACCTGATGTGACCTCTCTCTCGCTCACACACACACCAGATCTCCAAGATCATTCTGTCTGCAGATCCATGTGTGGACAAAATTGCTACAAATGTCTCTAAAAGAACAGCAAAAACATCTTTGTAGGACATTTGTAAAGTGACTAAATGTCTCATTTGTTCATCATTAATTACAAAAGTTCATTATTAATTACAATCAGTTTATTTTATACATTAAGTGTAAATAGGCAGAACCAACAAGGATACAGAATAGGATCTAAAAGTCACCACATTGAAAATCTTAGACACAAAAAAGTTAGTCGAATATATTAGTAGAATATTAGTAGAATGTTAGTAGAATAAAAAAGAAATATTATGATGCAGAATTAATTTGAAGTGGATTAAAACTTTTCAAAGTTGTCCTAAAACCAAAACAATATCATCCTTGTCTTAGGACAACTTTGATTAACTTTTTTGATCCTTTTCAAAGTTGACTACTGTAGTTTTTAGCAACATTTGAAGTAATGACAGAATTTATGCACTCAGAATAGTTCACAAAAAAATATAAAAAAATAAAAAATAATAATTCTGTCATCATTTACTCACCTTTCACATGTTCCAAATTGGCATGAGTTTCTTTCTTCTGTTGAACATGAAGATATTTTAAAGAATGCTGGTAACCAAAAAGCTGATGGTAGCCATTGACTTCCATAGTATGGAAGAAAATACTATGGAAGTCAATGGCTACCGGCTACTGTTTGGTTACCAACATCTTTAAATATCTTCTTTTATGTTCAACAGAAATAAAATCTTTAACAAAAAATAGTTGACAACTGCAAAATTTGGTAGTACTTTATAATAACTGCACATTATGAACCGTTAGTTAAGCATTAGTAAATAGTCAATTCATAACTTATAAAGCATTATCCCTACATTAACAGACAGCAGTAAGCAGTTTATAAATACAGCTACAAATGCTTTGTTCTTGATTTATGAGCAACAATATTTAATATTTGTATTTTCATACTTTAAGTATTAATTAATCTTTTCTAAATTAAGTACTACATTATTTACAAACAAGTTATTTAGTTGTCATCAGTGATTCATAAGATCTAGAAGGAATAAGTAAATGATTAATAAATATTTAAATGTCATTTATACATCATATTAGTTACTCAGTGTGTTAATAGATGCTTTATTAACACAAATTCTTACTGTCATCAACTGAGGTGGTTATAAAACATTTAGTAGTTGTCAGTTAACTATTTTTGTGAGCTCATATAAGCTTTTACAAAAATATTTAAAGGCTCAGCTGTCTTCTCATTTCTTCATTTTGTTGGTTTTTGTTAGTTTTGTTGCTTATTTTGTTTCTTTTTAATTTTTATATGATATCGCAGAGGTTTATTGTTTATTTTATATCTAGTGCACAGTTGTACAGTTTCTTTTTTATAAATGGCTTACTACTGTCTATTAATGTAGGGATAATGCTTTATAAATGATGATATGACTATTTACTAATGCTTAACTAATGGTTCATAACTTGCAGTTGTTATAAAGTGTTACCCAAAATTTTATCGACTAGCAACATAACATCAGCTACATTGGTAAACAATCTGGTTTCACTGCATTGTGTTAGTCCACTTTTTACATTCTACTAACCATAAATATTGATATGTATCTATAACTACATGTTAATTGATTTGTAACTACATGTCAGCTAAGTCTTATTAGTGTATTAGCAGACTGTTGGTTTAAAGGGGTCATCGGATGCCCATTTTCCACAAATTAATATAATTCTTTAGGGTCTTAATGAAAAGTCTATAACATACTTTGGCTAAAATTTCTCAATGGTAGTGTAAAAAACACCTTTTTTACCTTGCCAAAATCAGCTCTGCAAAAATCATTCTGTTCTGGTCGATGTTGCTTTAAATGTTAATGAGCTCTGCTCGCCCGCCCCTCTCTTCTCTCTGTGGAGTGACGAGCCTGTTTACTTTAGCCACGAAACTTGCTAACTAGCACGTTATTAGGAAAGGCGATCGCAAAGATTAATAAAAAAAACCATTATACTCTCTTCTGCTGTAAGTGAAGCTGGATCACAAATGATTCACGTGAACATAGACAGATATATGTAGATCGGGAGGCGCATTTCCTTCACAAACAAATGTAACCCACTGCATCTTCAGCGGCTCAGATGTCGGGAGTAAATGACGACCACTATGTTCATTATTACATCCAACCATAGAACACCTTAATCAACTATCCGTGTCAATCAACTATCATATACACAGATAAGATGTTGAGAATGGCTTGATTTGAAAAAGGGGAAATTATTTTTACAAATTAAATAGAAACCACTGGGTGGATTTTTATCATTACAGGGTGGTTGTACATACACAGCCAACACACACTTATGTTCAAACTACATGTAAAAGTGAACTTTGCATC
The DNA here is from genome assembly GCF_022985175.1 of Labeo rohita. NCBI lineage: Eukaryota > Metazoa > Chordata > Actinopteri > Cypriniformes > Cyprinidae > Labeo > Labeo rohita. The sequence continues at coordinate 8,179,407 of NC_066888.1, read as the reverse complement.
CGATGACCCCTTTAAAGTCAGGCTTAGGGATAGCAGAGTAAGTTGACATGTACTTGCAAAGTAACTTATAATCAGTAAAATGTCTGTTGGAGGAGCATCAAAATAAATTCTTAGCAGATATTCAAGTGGTAGCTCACCCAAAAATGATAATTCTGTCATTAATTACTCAAACTTGTGAGTAAGAGAGTAAGAGATCTTTGTTCATCTTCAGAACACAAATTCTGAATACACAAAGATATTTTTGATGAAATCCAAGAGCTTTCTGACCCTGACAGCATTGCAACTGACACGTTCAAGGCCCAGAAAGGTAGTAAGGACATTGTTCAAATAGTCCATATGACATCAGTGGTTCAACCGTAATGTTATGAAGCTACAGGAATACTTTGTGTGTGTTAAGAAAAATTGTCATTAATGACAATTTCTATTTTTGGGTGAACTATTCCTTTAAACAGACAGTCTATTAATAATGTAATGACTGGTGGTTGGCATGTACTTGCTTACTTATAGTTTGTAGAAAGTCTAAAGTGAACTATGAAGTGTTACCAATATTTTAAAATTCTAAAACATTTTTCAAAAAAAGAAAAAAACAATCTTGGATGGAAACTGTAATTTCATCTGGTCAAATTTCCACTGAAAAACAAGATGCTTTTTGGATTATTCTCAAATCATATTGGATAATACAGTTTATAAGGGAAAATGTTTTATTAAACTACAAAAATAGCCACACTGAAGTATATTCAGAGCCCACTATATAGAAGTGTGTGCGTTTGGCCATGTCTGAGGAAAGCTAGACTGAGAAGCCATGGAAAACACAGATCTGACAGAAAGAGCAGGGGAGAGGAATACTCCAGTTATGTAAAAGGCTGAAAATGGTACACTAGAGACAGGATTGAGGAGTGGGACGTTGGCTGTGACTTAAGACAAGACAATATTTCCAAATAAAAGACAGATACACCGAGCTGCTGGATAGCCTAAAATTTTACCATGGTAACCACAGTCCCCCTCAAAATACAGGTAAACACTTATCAACAATTATCAACAATAAAAGGCAGTAACTCTGACAACAGCATATTTACTGAATGTCAAATTCACTGCCAGTTATGAAAATATGCTATTCAGCTATTCAATCATAATTTTACATTTTTAAGCATAAGCATTTACATTTAAAAATGTTACATGATTTTACAATCTTAAGTTGTTAATGCTAATGAAACCAAGTGCAGCACAGATGCTCTGTTACAGAATGATTTGTGAGCAAACTTGTGAAGTTATAAAAACCTGGGTAACAGGTGTCTGTTTTATGATAGTTGCCCTATTTTATAGTAGAAACAGATGGGTTTTTGGGAAACCCCAGTATTAGCTTTAGGTTTAGCGCAGGCTATTGATCTTTTATTTCAGTTGTTATTTCATAAGGATATCATTAACCAAAACTTTTCCATCATTTGAATGAAAGCACAAAATTATAGTGCGTGAGTGAACATTTTCTGTTTTAATAAATTACGGGGGTACAAAAATCACTACCACTACTGAGTGTTGTTCAAATGGAGGGTATCGTGTGGTATCGTGGGAAATGAAATGCATGATTTAATTCCAGTAAAGACGGAAAGGGGAAAAACTAAACAGAGTTTCTTGTTGTTCATCAATCTAAATATTGGAAAGCACCAAGTCAAGGTCTCACAGTGATTCATTTGTTTGCAGTTTCCAGCCTTCATCAATAACTAAATGAGAGACTGTTGAAAGCCTGGATAGTTTCACAACCTATAAACACACATGAAAACTGAGTGTAAAGTAATTCAGATGCATACAGCAGCTGTGTTGGACAAAATGATAATGAATTAAATTAAAAACCCGTCTGAGCCAAAAACACACATGATGCTTTGACAAAAATAAGAAAATATTGGAAAAAGTGCAAATAAATTACTAATAATTAACACAAAAATATGTTTACATGAAATGTTAATAAAGAGTGTATTAAATAACTCACAGCCCAGGTCTTGGTGAGCCTGAAGATAGGGGCGCTCTGTAAAGCAGATACTACCGCCATCACTGCATGGAGATTATTCATGTCACACAGTTTCTGCAAGAAGAGAGAAAGAAGGTTAGCAGCCAGTACAAACACTTAAGTTCTACACATGTGCTTTACGGAGTGTTTTTACCTTTGCCGTTCTGATATAGAGGCTCAGAACTTCTGCTCTGATCTTCAGAGTTTGAGCATGAAGAATCTCCCTCACCACCCAGAAACTCACCTAACATTAGACAAAAACAAAAACAATATATATTGATAACTGATCCATACTGCCATAGTCAAGATGTTGTTTTTTAATAAACCACGCTACAGTTAAACTTAAACAAGTTAGGGCTGGATGAATGTACATGTATAAGTCACATGCGGGTTCGGGTCCAAAACTGGGTAATTGAAATAAATGTGCTTTTTTGAATGGACCTGATAAGACTCAAATTCCTCAAGTATCCTGGATGTGTAGCCTACTTTTGCGTTTCATGTTAAGCACGTCGGGTTCGGGTAAGAAATTATTCGGATTGATTTGGGGCGGGTACGGATTAAGAATAAATAAGAGAACACAAGAAGACAAGACAGTGAGACAAACTGTGATAAGAAGAGACAAAAAAAGAACCAGACACGAGAACAGAAGAGAATGAGAGGAGATGACATTTAAAAGGGACACAAAGATAGTGATTGAAGAGAAAAGACAAGGAAATGGGAAAAGACAAGAGTCCAGACAAAACCACGAAATGTGAGATGAAAAAACACAAGGTGAGTCAAAAAGCAAATGAGGAAACAAAAAAAAGACTAGAATAGGAGAGAATCCAAGATGAGAAGAGACAAAAGAGACAAGGAAAATATGCAGAAGCAAAGAGAAGAGAACGAGAGCACATGAGACTGGAAACTGGAAAAAAAGCAGCAAGATAATAAGAGACCAGAAAAGAACAAACAAGGAGACAAGAAGATTGAGAAGAACTGAGATGAGAAGAGACAGGTATAAGTAGGTAGAGACGAGAAGAGAAGAGACGAGACGAGACGAGACGAGACGAGACGAGAAGAGGGAATAAAGGTCGAGACAAGACGAGAAAAGTAGACCAAACAAGAACAACACGAGAATGAAAGGAAATGAGACTGGCAAAAAAAGAGACAAGAAAAAAAAAATTACAAGAGACAAGAGGAGAATAAACTAGGAGACAAAAAGAAAAGACAAGAGGGTGAAAATAACTGAGATGAGAAAAGATGAGATGAGTCAAGAATAAGAGGTTCTGAGATGAGAAGAAACACCACGAGACAAGAAAAGAATGTGTGAGAAGAGAAGACAGAGAAGAAAACTAGAGGAGATGAGACTGGAAACTATAACAAAAGTGACAAGGCAAGAACAGAAGGGACAAGCTAAGAATAAGAATAAATAAGAGAACACAAGAAGACAAGAGAGTGAGGCAAACTGTGATGAGAAGAGACAAGACAAGAAGAGAACAAGACATGAGAACAGAAGAGAATGAGAGGAGATGACATAGAAAAGGAACACAAAGAAAGTGGCAGAAGAGAAAAGACAAGGACTACATACAATTAGAGGACATGAGACTGTAATAGAAGAGACAAAATGAGAAAAGACAAGATGGACAGACTAGGTCAGATAAAAAGAGGAAAAGAAGAAATGCAAAGCGAATGAGAGGAGAAAGGAGATGGGAAAAGACTAGAGGCAAAACACAACCACAAAATGTGATATGAAAAAATACAAGGTGAGTCAAGAAGCAAATGAGGAAACAAAAAAAAAAGATTAGAAAAGGAGAGAATCCAAGATGAGAAAAGACAAAAAGAGACGAGGAGAATGTGCAGAAGCAAAGAGAAGAGAATGAGAGCACATGAGACTGGAAAGTAGAAGGAAAGCCGCAAGATAAGAAGAGAAAAGAAGAGAACAAACGAGGAGACAAGAAGATTGAGAAGAACTGAGATGAGAAGAGACAATTATAAGTACATAATAAAGAGACAATAAGAGATGAAAAGAGACAAGATGAGAAGAGACGAGACGAAAAGAGGCAATAAAGGGCAAGAAAAGATGAGAAAAGAATAGACCAAAAAAGACCAAGACGAGGATGAAAGCAGATGATACTGGAAGCAAAGAGACAAGACAAAAAATAAAAGAGACAAGAGTAGAATGAACTAAGAGGAGACAAGAAGAGGAGACAAGAGGCAAACCATAGGCAAATGTGTAAAAGTGTTTTGTAAGCTGCTTGCTCATGTTATTCAGCTGCAACAGAACACTTCGTAAAAAGACAGAATAAGCCTGTTTGACACCTAAATCACACCTTTTTATAAGATTTTTTAATCTTATTGGAATAGAATTAGGAATCGATAAGAATCGCAATAGATATGCAGAATCAGAACTGGAATTGGAATCGGAAACCCAACAATACCCAACCCTAGTCAAGAAGCAACTGAGGAAACAAAAATAAGAGAAGAGAAGGCGAGAATCTACGATGGGAAGAAACAACATGAGAAAAGGAGAATGTGTGCAGAAGCAAGAGAACAAGAGAACATGAGATGGGAAACTGGAAGAAAAGCAGCAAGACAATAAAAGAGACAATAAGAGAACAAAAGAGGAGACAAGAAGAACTGACATGAGAAGGGACAAGTACAAGAGAATGAAGACAATGAAGAGACAAGATGAGGCAATGAAGGTAAGACAAGGCAAGAAGAGAGTAGACAAAAAGAGAAGAAGATGAGAATGAAAGGAGATGGGACTGGAAGAAGAGAGACAAGATAAGAATAAAAGAGACAAGTGGACTAAGAGGAGACAAGAAGAAAAGACAAGAGGGTGAGAAGAACTGAGATGAGAAAAGATGAGACAAAACTGAAATGGACAACAGGAGAGCAAGACTGAGAGGAGACAAGAAGTGAAAAAGACTAAATAAGACATGAACAGAATGAAACAAGAAGTGGAGAAAAGAGAACGAGAGGACATGAAGATCCAAGAGACAAGACAAATTATTGTATTTTAAACTTCAGACGTTATGCAACAGCAGACATAGGTTGTTGAAAGATCACTCTTCATCTCCTCCAACCCCTGCCAACCTCAGCCCCCCCATTTCCATTTCTCCTGTTGATTTTCCAGACTCTTCCTTCCCTTGATCCCTCCTTCTCCATTCCTTCCCACATGTCTGATGCTGGGACGCACACTCACAGTGAGGTCATTGTTTCACCATCTCCCCTACTGTGTGTTCCCCTGTTATTTGTTGTGAGATTGGATCATAGCATCTTTGGATAAAGCAGGAACGCCTCAAACCAGTGGAAAGGATTTAAATCTAATGACTAATGAAGAGAAAAGGCAGCATGGTACCACAGACATTTATACACGAACACAAATAGACATGCAAAAACTCCATCACACGCATGAGCACACATTCACACCAGCTGCTGCATTACACACACCTGCACCTGCATTTAACACAAAGAGGAAATCGATTTTTTAGCCTGGTTTTGAGCCACTAGCCATGCAGAACTTTTCCCCATATACTCCATTAGAGAATATTTCAGAGAATATTTTGCGCTTGTCTTATTTCATCAAGTCAAGGAAAACATGGTAAAAAAGGAAGAAAAAGAACAAACTGAAGTAGGGGGAGAACTGAATAAAAAAACCCCCACAGACCTTATGCAAATATCCTCTGGTAAAAGATACCCATATGTGCCTAATTTTTAACATCTGTCCATGGGTAATCTGTAGGGTCTGTCTGTATGCATGTGTTTGCATAAGTGCGCTTTTATCCCAGAGTTTGCTTCTATTATTTCCTGCATTGAGTACATACGAGTAAATGTAATATGAATACACTCCATATTTCTGCATGACAAAATGTTTGTGTGTGAGTCTTTGAAGTGGGGAGCATAAAGGTTTAGACAGAAAGACAAAAGAAAAAAAGAATGTATATTTATGGAAAGAGTGCTTTGCCAGTGTTTATAGTCATATAAACAACATTAACATTTCATTCTACACAATGACAATGAATCATACAAGACAACTGAACCAGACAACTGTCAGTATGACCGCTGTCAATAACTTTGATTAATCTGCTGCAGAAAAATAAAAATAAAAAATTCAGCTACTACTAACGAATTACACAATGATTAGCTAACTACATATGATTAGTTAACTATTGAACAATGAAAAAAGTATAATCAGCTAACCTATGGAATGACAGTGAACACACATTATCAACTATCTACTAAATGACGTCAAAACTACCAGTGGTAAATAACTACTGAATAATGACTAAACTACTGTACAAAACTATTAACAGTCAACTACTAATTAATGACTAAACTACTGTACAAAACTATCAATGGTCAACTACTGAATAGTGACTAAACTACTGTAGAAAACTATCAATGGTCAACTAACTACTGAAAAATGACTAAACTACTGTACAAAACTATTAACAGTTAACTACTGAATACTGACTAAACTACTGTAGAAAACTATCAATGGTCAACTTCTAAATACTGAGTAAACTACTGTACAAAATCATTAAGAGTCAACTACTGAATAATGACTAAACTACTATGGACCATTTCGCTAGATGTAAACATACTGGTCCCGATACACTTCCTGTTTCTTTTTTTTTACTTTACACAAACATCACAAAAAATACAACCAACATAACATTTGACTGGATGAAAATGTTACATTAGCATCTTTAAGATGTATTTGTATATGTGAAATAAAAAAAAATAAAAAAACAAAAAAACAGGAAGCGAATCTGGACCAGTGTTGTTTACATCTAGCAAAATGGTCTATACAAAACTACTGATGGTCAACTACTGAATAGTGATTAAACTACTGTACAAAACTATCAGTGGTCAACTACTAAATAAAGACTAAACTACTGTACAAAACTATCAATGGTCAACTACTGAATAGTGACTAAACTACTGTACAAAATATCAATGGTCAACTTCTAAATACGGACTAAACTACTGTACAAAACTATTAAGAGTCAACTACTGAATAATGACTAAACTACTACACAAAACTATTGATGGTCAACTACTAAATAGTGACTAAACTACTAAATACTGACTAAACTACTGTACAAAACTATTAAGAGTCAACTACTGATTAATGACTAAACTACTATACAAAACTATTGATGGTCAACTACTGAATAGTGACTAAACTACTGTACAAATCTATAAATGGTCAGCTACTGAATAATGACTAAACTACTGTACAAAACTATCAATGGTCAACTACTAAATACTGACTAAACTACTGTACAAAACTATTAAGAGTCAACTACTGATTAATGACTAAACTACTATACAAAACTATTGATGGTCAACTACTGAATAGTGACTAAACTACTGTACAAATCTATAAATGGTCAGCTACTGAATAATGACTAAACTACTGTACAAAACTATCAATGGTCAACTACTAAATACTGACTAAACTACTGTACAAAACTATTAAGAGTCAACTACTGATTAATGACTAAACTACTATACAAAACTATTGATCGTCAACTACTGAATAGTGACTAAACTACTGTACAAAACTATAAATGGTCAACTACTAAATACTGACTAAACTACTGTACAAAACTATTAGGAATCAACTACTGAATAGTGACTAAACTACTGTACAAAACTATTAAGAGTCAACTACTGATTAATGACTAAACTACTATACAAAACTATTGATGGTCAACTACTAAATACTGACTAAACTACTGTACAAAACTATTAAGAGTCAACTACTGAATAATGACTAAACTACTGTACAAAACTATCAATGGTCAACTACTAAATACTGACTAAACTACTGTACAAAACTATTAAGAGTCAACTACTGATTAATGACTAAACTGCTATACAAAACTATTGATGGTCAACTACTGAATAATGACTAAACTACTGTACAAAACTATAAATGGTCAGCTACTAAATAATGACTAAACTACTGTACAAAACTATTGATGGTCAACTACTGAATAGTGACTAAACTACTGTACAAAACTATTAAGAGTTAACTACTGATTAATGACTAAACTACTATACAAAACTATTGATGGTCAACTACTGAATAGTGACTAAACTACTGTACAAAACTATTAAGAGTTAACTACTGATTAATGACTAAACTACTATACAAAACTATTGATGGTCAACTACTGAATAATGACTAAACTACTGTACAAAACTATTAACAGTTAACTACTGAATACTGACTAAACTACTGTAGAAAACTATCAATGGTCAACTACTGAATAGTGACTAAACTACTGTACAAAATATCAATGGTCAACTTCTAAATACGGACTAAACTACTGTACAAAACTATTAAGAGTCAACTACTGAATAATGACTAAATTACTACACAAAACTATTGATGGTCAACTACTAAATAGTGACTAAACTACTGTACAAATCTATAAATGGTCAGCTACTGAATAATGACTAAACTACTGTACAAAACTATCAATGGTCAACTACTAAATACTGACTAAACTACTATACAAAACTATTAAAAGTCAACTACTGATTAATGACTAAACTACTATACAAAACTATTGATGGTCAACTACTGAATAGTGACTAAACTACTGTACAAAACTATAAATGGTCAACTACTAAATACTGACTAAACTACTGTACAAAACTATTAAGAGTCAACTACTGAATAGTGGCTAAACTACTGTACAAAACTATAAATGGTCAACTACTAAATACTGACTAAACTACTGTACAAAACTATTAAGAGTCAACTACTGATTAATGACTAAACTACTATACAAAACTATCAATGGTCAACTACTAAATACTGACTAAACTACTGTACAAAACTATCAATGGTCAACTACTAAATACTGACTAAACTACTGTACAAAACTATTAAGAGTCAACTACTGATTAATGACTAAACTGCTATACAAAACTATTGATGGTCAACTACTGAATAACGACTAAACTACTGTACAAAACTATAAATGGTCAGCTACTAAATAATGACTAAACTACTGTACAAAACTATTAAGATTCAACTACTGATTAATGACTAAACTACTATACAAAACTATTGATGGTCAACTACTGAATAATGACTAAACTACTGTACAAAACTATTAACAGTTAACTACTGAATACTGACTAAACTACTGTAGAAAACTATCAATGGTCAACTTCTAAATACTAACTAAACTACTGTACAAAATCATTAAGGGTCAACTACTGAATAATGACTAAACTACTATGGACCATTTCGCTAGATGTAAACATACTGGTCCCGATACACTTCCTGTTTCTTTTTTTTTTTACTTTACACAAACATCACAAAAAATACAACCAACATAACATTTGACTGGATGAAAATGTTACATTAGCATCTTTAAGATGTATTTGTATATGTGAAATAAAAAAAAAAAAAAACAAAAAAAAAAAAACAGGAAGTGCTTCTGGACCAGTGTTGTTTACATCTAGCAAAATGGTCTATACAAAACTATTGATGGTCAACTACTGAATAGTGATTAAACTACTGTACAAAACTATCAATGGTCAACTACTAAATAAAGACTAAACTACTGTACAAAACTATCAATGGTCAACTACTGAATAGTGACTAAACTACTGTACAAAATATCAATGGTCAACTTCTAAATACGGACTAAACTACTGTACAAAACTATTAAGAGTCAACTACTGAATAATGACTCAACTACTACACAAAACTATTGATGGTCAACTACTAAATAGTGACTAAACTACTAAATACTAACTAAACTACTGTACAAAACTATTAAGAGTCAACTACTGATTAATGACTAAACTACTATACAAAACTAATGATGGTCAACTACTGAATAGTGACTAAACTACTGTACAAAACTATAAATGGTCAACTACTAAATACTGACTAAACTACTGTACAAAACTATAAATGGTCAACTACTAAATACTGACTAAACTACTGTACAAAACTATTAAGAGTCAACTACTGATTAATGACTAAACTGCTATACAAAACTATTGATGGTCAACTACTGAATAATGACTAAACTACTGTACAAAACTATAAATGGTCAGCTACTAAATAATGACTAAACTACTGTACAAAACTATTAAGAGTCAACTACTAAATACTGACTAAACTACTGTACAAAACTATTAAGAGTCAACTACTGATTAATGACTAAACTACTATACAAAACTATTGATGGTCAACTACTGAATAATGACTAAACTACTGTACAAAACTATAAATGGTCAGCTACTAAATAATGACTAAACTACTGTACAAACTATCAATGGTCAACTACTGATTAATGACTAAACTACTATACAAAACTATTGATGTCAACTACTGAATAGTGACTAAACTACTGTACAAAACTATTAAGAGTCAGCTACTGAATAATGACTAAACTACTACACAAAACTATTGATGGTCAACTACTGATTAATGACTAAACTACTATACAAAACTATTGATGTCAACTACTGAATAGTGACTAAACTACTGTACAAAACTATTAAGAGTCAACTACTGATTAATGACTAAACTACTATACAAAACTAATGATGGTCAACTACTGAATAGTGACTAAACTACTGTACAAAACTATAAATGGTCAACTACTAAATACTGACTAAACTACTGTACAAAACTATTAAGAGTCAACTACTGAATAGTGACTAAACTACTGTACAAAACTATAAATGGTCAACTACTAAATACTGACTAAACTACTGTACAAAACTATTAAGAGTCAACTACTGATTAATGACTAAACTGCTATACAAAACTATTGATGGTCAACTACTGAATAATGACTAAACTACTGTACAAAACTATAAATGGTCAGCTACTAAATAATGACTAAACTACTGTACAAAACTATTAAGAGTCAACTACTAAATACTGACTAAACTACTATACAAAACTATTGATGGTCAACTACTGAATAGTGACTAAACTACTGTACAAAACTATCAATGGTCAACTACTAAATACTGACTAAACTACTGTACAAAACTATTAAGAGTCAACTACTGATTAATGATTAAACTACTATACAAAACTACTGATGGTCAACTATCTACTGAATAATGACTAAACAACTGTACTAATGATCAGCCAGCTACTGAATGATCACAAAATTAAATGTTTAGCAAACGACTAACTGATTAGAAAACTACCAATGATCAGCTAATTACTAAAAGATGACAAAAAAAAAACTACTGATGATCAGATAACTATTAAATGACAAAAACTACTAATGATCAGTTAACTATTAAATGATGACAAAACAACTGATGATCAGCAAAAATCTGAAAGATTACTATACTGATGATCAGCTACTGGCTGTTAACTGATGGTCAGTTAACTATTAAATGACAACAAAACTGATGATCATTTTAATTTTTTGGGTGAACTATTCCTTAAAATGATGACCAAACCATCACTTGCATGATAAAAGTATACATAATCAGCTAACAATTGCATGACTGCAAATCTGCAGATGATCAGCTAACTACTGAAATACAAAACTACTGGTTTTACAAAAACACACAGACCCCACTGTATCCTTGAAACACATAAAGACATGTAATTCAACTGTTTGGTGACATTAGGTTCTAATCCTTTTAGAACGTTTTGTTCTCACCATTCCAAGCATCATCCTTCAGAAAGTATGTTTGTGTTGGCAGGCGAGTGCGTGTGGGTTCCTAAACAGCCATTTTATTTGTTTTCAGGATGTATATTGAGTAAAGTTTCCACAGAACACAAATTCCTCACTGATATTCTCATATTTATTACAGAACGCTAGCCATATTATCAGGGGAGAAAAAGTCTGTCTGTGAGGGTCTTAAAGTCTTAAAGTAGAGATTTTGAGGTGCACAAACAACTTCTGCACTGCCTATAAGCTTAATCAACAATCATTCCCTTCTGGTTACACATTGTCAGCTTCTGCCAATTATGAAGCAACAACTGCACACAGAAACTTGTACAGACTCAGAGGGGGCCACATATTTCTTCAAAGGCCAATTGGATCAAGTCAGTGTTTCCCAGCCCTAATGTGCATCCAAAAGCTTTGCTCAGGCCTCAGTGCAGTGATAAGCTCTTCAAACATCCCCATTACCTGCTCACAGTAGAGCCAAAATGTAAACGCAAGTTTAGTTTCCCGCTTGAGTGACTGTGACATACACTCACAGCGTGTTGTGTTAGCATAGAGGCCAAATTCTGTTAACAAGAACGTTGATGGCGACATAATTTTCCAACCTAGCCAATCCAAGGCAATAAAGTCATGAGACTCAGGCCAAAAACATACTCATTCGCAAACATGCTCAGCCAGCACATTACAAGCATGCCAGCCCTTGGGAAGCTGAGCTACTACAGAGGCCTCCACCCCTCGTGACCCGAACATTTACCTGGACCGGCACTTTAATGCTCAATCCCCAACACAAACAACTTGGAAACCTCATTTTCCGCTTTTTAAGATTTTACGTTTTTATTTAAAACAAACCAAATTTGGAATACATGTGGTCACAGAAACAATAAACATGTTTCCTGTTGTAGTAAACTAGCTGACCACACACATATTCAGATATTATTCGGAATAGAAAAGTAATTTTAAAGTAAAATATAAAGCTACTGATTATAATGTTTGAAAATGTAATTATGTTTCTCTAATTTTTCTTTTTTTAATTGAGAAGTATGTGTATAATTATATATCACATTGACTATTTTAACAACATCCCTACGTTTCTGGGTCTTGAATGTGTCAGTTGCATTGCTGTCTATGCAGGGTCAGAAAGCTCTTGGATTTCATCTAAAATATCTTAATTTGTGCAAAAAGTGTCTGTGGTTTACCTGGTTAAAGCGTCTTGTGAAGGCCACAGCATTGGGAGCTGAACTGTGTTTCTCCTTTTTGTTCCAGCCACAACTAGAGAGCTCCTGAAAAACAACAAGAGAACAAAAATAGTTACATTAAAAAAAAAAAAAAAAAAATCACATTCCAGTTGGTTTGGTTTTGAAGAAACTGGACGGAAACAATCAAGTCAACCAAGCGCAGCAGGAGACGGTGAACGGTCTACAATGCCAAAAACAAATCAACTCGGGACATCTAAAATAGGGTGAGCATCTCTCATGGCCAGTGACCCTAGAAAACATCATTAATAGGGCTTCTGACAGCAGACGTTTGAATCTTTCCCAGTTGTCACGCTTTTTACACTCAATTTTGCATCCAAACACTGAAGTCATCTCAGACTCACATCCAAATCGTCCAAAAATTGTGTTGATCCTCTGTCTCTCTCGCATGGCATGACTGATTGACTGAACAAGAACAGAAAAGCTTTTAAAATAATATTTAACAATGTGCATTTGGTAACAACACCATTGAATAAACATCAGTCTGGCATGCTAAATCTCCAAAACACAAACATGAAAACTCCACCTGTTCTGTTGTCAAATAAATGTCTAAGCGCCAACAGTAAAGCCATCGTGACAGTCTAATATACGACATGTCGGCCACGCTTGGAAATTCACATTTGGAAACTCCCGACCATAATTATGCAACCGTGCGTTGAATAATTACGCCAAGTGCTCAGACATTTTCCAGCAGAGAATCAGTTTCAAACAAGCTGTTAGCACCATTAAAACACAAAAACAAACTCCGATACGCATTCAGCCACACAGAGAGATTTAATTCCAGTCAGCTGTCAGTAACGGGAGAAGAGCTGCCTGATTCCATGATGGGACTTCAGGAAAAATCAAATTAACCATCAAACATATTCATCACGATTGTTCATCTGCAATGTACTTAACTTAAACCCGGGACCGACACAACCGCAATCTCTCATGAGGTCACACTAGCAAAGAGTGACTTAATGAGTCAGCAACCTGTGGAGGTAGCAGCTTAGCAACATACACAAACACAGATGTGAGTATGTGAGCCAACACACACAGAGCTAAGTAAGTGTGCTTTCTGCATTGTGTCTCCAGCACCAGCGACCACCAAGACGTGCAAATGAAATCACTTCTGCTGAATCGATTTCTCCATGTGTAGCAAATCTGAGCCCCCAGCATGGAGTTGAGAATCTGCGATGAGGAAAATCACCTACTGAGATTTATTAAAATCAGTCGCTACCCACTCTAAGAACAAAACACTAGGTTAAAGGGAAATTTCCGTTCCTCTTCTGTGATGTAATGCAATTGTGAGACTAAGGTAGAAGTGAAGTGAACAGTGGCTTTATTAATTTTAACTGAATGCTCCAAACGGTTGCAGCTTGAAAAGATGCAGGATGGAAACCCTAAAAAGGATCTCATCAACAAACAACACAGATCTAAAACTTAAATCATATTGTACACTAAAATGTCAAGAGCTGCCTCATAATCTGATTGGCTGGATTTATGAAAACATGAGGAAGATCTTTAGGCACATGTGCATTTTCTACTTTGTTTGAGTTGTACCATTTTACTATTTATTTTATTCCTAAAATGATTAGTCAGACGGTCTTTTCCTGTCTGATGGGGAGTTTTTTGCAAGAAAAAGTTGCAAAGTGGACCTGTTGATAGTGCTCAAAACAAAACACAAAACCAAACCAAGAACACAATACACAAAAGCAAAACAAGATTAAACAATAATCACAACACAAAAACAAAACTCAACACAAACAAAAACAAAGCGAGACATAACACAAAACCAAACCAAAACAAAAACACAAGACATTAAACAAAAACAAAAATAAGACACCAAACTAAAGTAAAACGAGTTAAAACAAAAAGCACAACAAAAACTAAACATAAGACATAAACGAGACAACACACAAAACACACAACAAACAAAAATAACAAAACAAAGAAACAAAAAGCCCCAAAATAAAATTAGACACAAAAACAAGATAAACCAAAAATAAAAATGCAACACACAAAACAAAACACAACACATCAAAAAAAAAAAAAAAAAAAAAACACAACACCAAAGAAAAGTAAAACACAAGATAATACAAAAAGAACGACACACACACACAAAAAAAAAATAATAATAAAAAAATAAAATAACCCAAAACAAAATAAGGCACAAAAAGACAACCCAAAACACTACACACAAAACAAAACACAAGACACCAAACAAAAGCAAAACACAAGATAACAAAAAAAACACAACACAAAAACAAAGCACAAGACATAAACAGGACAAAACAAACATCACATAAAACACACAACAAAAATACCAAAACAAACAAAAAGACCAGCCCCCCAACAAAAAAAAAAAATACAAAACACAAGACAAAAGTAAAACACAAGCACAAGAACAAAAATCACAACACAAAAACAAAACATCAAACAAAATAAAAAAACAAAACAAGACACCAAACAATCAATAAATAGTGTGATAAATGCATTGTTCATTGTTCTTTCATGTTAGTTAACACATTAACTAATGTTAATATACAATAATTTGAATATTTTCCTGGCCATAAACTAGAAAGAAGATAAGCCAACTAAAGCATGAGTGTCCTCAAATACTGTATCTGTCTTATTCTGGCAGTGACAGATTGAATAATGCACAAAGCACTGAACCCAGGGAAACTTATGCAGGAAACAAGGGAAGGAAAAAGGCAAGGAGTTCGAGGGAACAAAAAAAAAAAATCCCTGTGATTCTCAGTTTCATAGATTTCAAGCCTTCAAACAAAAACAGGAGGAAGCCAGATCTGTTCACAGGGAGCATTGTTATCACGCGAAAGTCTTTAAAGCAGTGGGAAGTCAATGGAAAGGGGATCATAGCTGTGTTTTATGTTCCCTTTCTTCCACTTTCTTTCATGTCTCCTGAAAAGGATTTTATTGTCTCTAAAATGCAACATAATTTTAAGATGCAGCAGCATTCATGTATCTACACAAGACGCCCACTAAAACACACCAACTTGTCATGTCAAAAAAAAAAAAAAAAGGACAAAATCAACTGGCAGCTTAATAGCTGTAAAAGATTTAAATGCATATCCATAGACATTTTTCCTGATTTAAACAATAAGGCTGTTGTAACCATTTCAGGAGGTATTTGTGGAAACTGATTAACCAGTTAGGAATCAGGAATGAGATAATGGGAGATGAGCAGTAATGGAGGCGGTGCTTGGCATGGGTGACGATGATTTACTCTATGTCAAACACTGGACTTGGGTTGGATCCCTGATATGACATTAAGTCAATTTACATTAGCTGAACCTTAATGTCATCACCTAGTCTGGAAACATGGAGCTCACCCATCTAACCACAGCTCAAAATCAGACACAAACAGGAGAGCTGGAAATCGAAGAAAGAATTACAGTCAGGGACATGGACGTCTCCAGGCAGTACTATATGCACTCTAAAAATATACATTAGATTTAATACTAATGCTCACACAATGGGTGGGCAGCAACAGAGATTTTCCATCATGGCATTTAATGTCATCATTATGGTAAAATCCAATTTCTTGAGTAACTGTACAGTTGTTGTCAAGTTAATATAATCACAAGAGCCCATCTTAATTGTTCCAAGAGGTTCTCTAACTGTGGGTCACTTATAATTCGCATTAAAGAGCAGTTTGCGACAAAAAAAAGTAATTTTATGTTCCCCAGAAGCAGCATATAGATTCAGGAAGACATAAAGACAAATAAATAATGACAAAATTTACTGTGGAGTGGACAATTTCTTTAAAAAAAAAGTTAACTGATACCACAAATCCTACAAGCTCAAGCCAAATAACTAGTAACTAACTTCGCACATGTGCATGTGTGTTTCAAAGAGGCCCTCATCTGAATATTATAAATCTAAATTTAAGCTGCAAGCAGTGTTGAAAAGGCCCTCACACCTGGGCTCACCACCAACCGGTGGCTTTAGGAAAACAGTGAACGGTTAGTAATATGCATTTAAAGTGATAAATATAGGAGGAATATGTCAAAGTCATTTATATGTGCCAAAATTCCTGCTACCAGCAGGTGGTGCTATGACTATAACTGGATATTGGCATGTAGATGTCTTCAGACCAGTACTCTTACCAAACATGTAAAGTCTAGTGTAGATCGGACATTGCATGTTTAAGTTGGCGTAAAACAAGTCATTTCCTGTTGCCAGCAAGTGGTGCTATGATTATTAAAAAAAAAAAAAAAAAAAACCTTTTAGATGTGTTCAGGTCAGGACTCTTATTGAATGTCTGAAGTTTGGGGCAGATCGGACATTGTATGGCTGAGTTACAACAATTTCCTTTTACATGGCGAAACATCAAAATTTGTCAGTCCGCCACGAACACGCCCTTTAACGAAAATTTAAGTTCTTCAAAATTTAACATCGCAAAGGCCTTTAGATTAGACTGACCAAATATAATGTTGATGTCATTAAATCTCTAGGAGGAGTTTGTTAGAACAAAAAACATGCCACTTCCTGTTGCCAGCAGGTGCCGCTGTGACTATAACTGATTATGAGCATGGGCATGTGTTTAGGACAGGGCTCTTATCAAACATGTGAAGTTTGGGGAAGATCGGATGTAGTATGCCTAAATTATAACAACTTCCTGTTTCATGGCGAAACATCAAAGTTTGTCAGTCCGCCACGGACACACCCTTCAATGAAAACTCAAGATCTTCACAATTTAACATCACAAGGAGGGTTAGATTACACCGACCAAATTTGGTGTTGACTTGATTAAATCTCTAGGAGGAATTTGTTTAAATACAATGCCTGAAATGGCAAAAACGGTACAAAACTTGCAGAAAAAATTCAAAATAACAGACTTCCTGTTGGGTTTCAGACTTCGTACCGTGGGACTTTTTTGTAGGTATTGGTGTGTTACATGTGTCAACCGAATTTCGTACATGTATATGAAACATAGCTCGAAGGGCACTTCGTTGAAATTTTATAGGTGGTGCTATCAAACCATTTTGCCACACCCACTTCTGAAATCCATATTAGATGTCAATTTTCACCACTTTTGGTGTGTGTGCCAAATTTCATAAGTTTTCAAACATGTTTATGCTATTCACTTTGGAGAAGAAGAAGAATCTGAGCAGTTCCAATAGAGTCCTCACACCATCATTGCTTGGGTTCTAAATAGAACAGAAACCTAGAAACTGTGTTCTAATGATTCTCTCTTTGCTGCAAGAGGTTTTGCCTTGTAAAAACAGGGAAAGTGAACATGCCATATGTACCATCCATTAATCTGAACTGCACTATAGAGTCTTGACCAGACGCCATCCCGCCAAGCAAACGCTACTATACCAACAGCACAAATGTGTTCAAAATGGGGGAAGATGAGGACTTATATCTTATATCTAAAAAATATATCTTGGGTCCAAACTCTCTGTTGCGAAATAGAAACACACATTAGTGGGCAATGAACTAAACGGTTGCACCACTTTAGCACGCTATATTTTTGTGCAAATATTCTGTCTCTCACTAACCATTCAAAACAGATGCAGTTGAGTTTCTTCATGGGAACAGATTTGGAGAAATTTAGCATTACATCACTTGATCTACAATGGATCCTCTGCAGCGGATGGGTGCCGTCAGAGTCTAAACAGGTGATTAAAACATTACAAAAATAATCCACATGACTCCAGTTCATTAGTTAGCATCTTGTGAAGTGAAAATGTTTGTAAGAAACAAATCCATCATAGCATTTTTTTTTAATTAAGGTCTAAACATGAGTAAATAGTGCATAATAATTCTTCTTCCAGTGAAAAAGTCCATTCCCTGTTGTCCTCTCACATCAAAAACTTACCAACATATTTGTTTGTTTTGGACCAGTTTTGCTTGTAAACGGTGCTTGAATTGTGCATATTTCTCTTGTATTTCGGATGAGAAAGTGGAGAAAGAAATATTATAGATAAGGACTCATATTTTATTTAGCCGAAGCTAAGTTTGAAGTTTAAAAAAAGTATTGACAGATTTGTTTCTCACAAACACGCAGCTTTTTGCTTCGCAAGACATGAAGTCGTGTGTATTACTTGCGAATTATTGTGATGCTTTTATCAGCTGTTTGAACTCTCAGTTTGACGGCACCCATTCACTGCAGAGGATACATTGGTGAGCAACTGACGTAATGCTAAATTTCTCCAAATCTGTTCCCATGAAGAAACAAATTCATTTACATCTCGAATGTCCTGAACGTAAGTACATTTATCAAAATTTCTAAGCAAGTTAGCTTTTTATGAAAAAAAAAGTAATGAATATAAACTTAAACAATAAATTCATAAATTTTAATTGTAGTGAACTGGTCCTTAAAACTACAGACACAGTGCACATAAAAAAAGTGCTGTTGCAGAAATGTATACGACAGTTTCATATCGCAGACAAGTATTCATTTCTTGTAATGTAAAAACCTTATGGTTTTCAGGATCGCTGGGTCCTTGACCATGTTTTTTGCATTTCCTGTATAGCAGAACATGAAGACAGAGTGCTGGTTTTCGGATAATCTCTCATGTTATGGATCACATCCACGTGTTGGGCTGACTGCCATGTGATCTGTGCAGCTAACGGGCTTGTGTGTGTCTGCAGTGGTCTTTTCTGAGACCCTAACAGCATTCTTCACGATAGTACGTATGCAGCATGTTGCTCCGTCCCAGCCAAAACCAGCTAGACTGAACGATAATGTGCGTCATAGCCATGAAGGCCAGAGAAACCCACTGGTTCCTATTTTAATGCTTACAGATGCATTACAATGCAACTAACAAGGACGATTTTGCAATTGAACATACATGTGCACAGTTCCTGTGGCTCTGTGCAAGCAAATTGATTAAAGATGCTGATCTATTATCCTTTAAACCCAATGAAAGCATCTCCTGAGGCAATCCTGCAAAAGGAAACCACAGGTTATCAAGGGCTAATTAAAATCAGCATGCCCACCACATAAAAGTTAAAGGGATAGTTCATTTAAAAATAAAAATTCTGTCATCAGTTACTCATCCTCATGTTGTTTCAAACCCGTAAGATCTTCGTTCATCTACGGAAAATTTCATCTTGATGAAATCGGAGAGCTTTCTGAGCATGCGTTCATGCATCATGAACGTGAATGTCCATCAAAGACTGACACAGAAGAGAAAAAAATTGTTGAACAAAGTCATTGTTTTTGTTTTCTTTGCTCACAAATAGCTTCAAAACATTACAGTTGAACCACTGATTTCACATAGACTATTTTAACAATATCTTCTGGGCCTTGATCGTGGTAGTTGCGTTGCTGTCTATGCAGGGTCAAGAAATTATCTTATTTTGTGTTCCAAAGATGAACAAAGGTCTTACAGGTCTGGAACGACATGAGGGTGAGTAATTAATGAGAGAATTTTCATTTTTGAGTGTACTATCCCTTTAAGATTTTGAAGATTTTTATTGTATTTTATTTTTGTTTTAATTATATTTTTTTATATACATCTAAATTTTTTTACTATCTTGGTCAATTACAGCTTGTTTCCCAACAGTGCTGTTATTGTTGTTTTCAGAAACTGAAAGCTGAAATGAAATACAAATACTTTAAATTACAAATACTGGTATAACTACTAAAGACTACTTAATATTGCAAATACTAAAAAATAAAAATGACTACAGCACGCAAAACAGCGATTACCAGGATTCAAGTCCATAAGGCATTTAAGAACATAAGAAAAAGACATTACATATTATTTAGCAAGGCTGTACCCACCTAAATCAATGATTTAAAAAAAGCATTTTTGACAAATCCGGGTAATTTACCATAGAAATATGATGTTTTTTCATTGTTTATAACTGTTATACCCTTAAAACTTTGCATGCTTGTTTAGAATCACCTGTTGCATGTGTTTAGCCGGTTTCGTGAAGTTTTGAGCTTTCGTTTAGGCTTTATTGGCTTTTGGGTACATTTGGACAGGCCCCTTTTTTAAACGACCCCGTTATAGCTTCCCAAAAGGTAAATTTTAACTTTTTTTTGATAATTATTGGCCTAGAGAGTCCAGAGAATTGTACTGCAGTGTTTTTTTTTTTTTTTCTTTTCACAGATTGAGTGAAAAACCTAGGACTAGTTCGCAAAAGTAGGTTTTTTACATCCTCTCAATAATTTAAGAAACGATTTGATTGACAGCAGTGGTTCTAGAGACAAAGTTGTCCGGAATGAGTTGTTCTATCGTATGAGGGTAATATTGTGCGTATATTCGAGAAACCGTGCAACATACGTTGTCAATCACGTTATTGAAAAATGCGATATCGCCCCCCCCAGTGTTCGATTTCTTTCAAATTTCTCTCAGACCTTTGGGGCTGCGGGTCGAACAGGCCCACCGAGTTTTGTTCCAATTGGCCCCCATTAACCTTGTCTAACAGGTGCTCAAAATCTGTCAGCCAATGGCGGCTATGTTTTTTGAGATACGCAAAATCCCTTGTAGACACTTGTGGCACTTTGGACCAAGGCCATGCACACCAATTTTCATGTTAATAGGACAAACAGTTGTGCAGTTATAGCAATTTTTGGTTCTGATCAGGCGGAAAATATAGGAATAGTTCACACAAGTAGTTTTTTTAAAAAAAGTGAAATACCCAAAAATTTAGCCAGATCACGATCGAATCTTAGGCATGCATTTTGTCTGGCATAAGCCAAGGATTCCGATGACATCAGACACAGGAGTTACGAACAATTTTGTACTTTTGCTCGCTGTAGCGTCCCCATGAGGCTGATTGGAGTGAACCTTAGTCACGTTTTAGGTGGTGTGAGTACTAACATCCCTCCAAGTTTCAAGTCTCTATGGCTTACGGTTTGGTCTGCACAATCAGTTTTATGTGGGGATCACTAATCGAGACCATTCTAACAATTACAATAGGGTTTCAGCACTACACGCTTGAACCCCTAAAAATTTTATAAAATTAATATAAAAAATTAGAGCTTTGGTCACTATCCTTTTATTAAATGGAAAAGAGCAGCCTGTGCATTCTTAAAAATATCTACTTTTTTCACAAAAGACAAAAAAAAACAGTTTTGCATTTCTTCTAAAAAAAAAAAAAAAAAAAAAAATATATATATATATATATATATATATATATATATATATATATATATATATATATATATATATATATATATATATTTTCCTTCTTTTTTTGTTCTTCTAGGCAAATTTCTCAGTTTTACGCACACAGTGAGGCAGCCAAGTGACCTTCAGATTGAAGATGTTACTGAATAACAAAGAAGCACTTCTGTTTCTTTATCGCTTGCTCTCTCACACACATATTTCACTTCAGTTCAGCAAAGCACAAATCACCAAAATCCCTCCTGCTTCCAGAGCCTCAATGACAATTAACCTCCACTGCAAGGAAACACACTCAATGTCACAATAACACACACAAACACACAATAGAAAACACAATGAACTGCAGTTGACCCAGGCAAAAAAAACAAAAAAACAAAAAAAACATCAGGCTTCTGTTACGATGTGTTTAACTACCTCTACTGAAACAAGAGCTGCTTTAATGGAGCTACTTCATCAAAAATCTTTTGCAACATCTGCAGAGTTTATAAAAACTGTCATTAATTAGAGCAAACCAATAATTACATAGAAAAAAACAGGCAGGACTGCCAGTTCACTGATATCATTGTATAATTCCACTCAAATCAAACAAACCCCTCCATTCTACCCAGGGCACTGTGGGTCAGAGCGTGCTTATAAGCGACTGTAAAAAAAGGTAATGGGGTGGTACAGAGAACAGGCCGGAGATGTTTGCATGCATGTAGGTTGGAAAAAGTTACGTAACTTTACACATCACTTCATGAAGTTTTAGTGTTTTAATGCACGTACAAAAACCTCTGGTCTGCATTACAGCCGTGAACACGATCATACTGCATATGGACGGGTCTGCCTGTACACTCAATCTGAACCTTATTAGTATGAACAGTCACAGTAGGCACAATTTTGACTACAGGCATAAAGTTTGATTTTTAGAGGATGGAAAACTTTAAATCAGATATAACAATAAAAGCAACATACATACGTAATTAAAAAGTACTAAAAAAGACTAACATTTTGGTGTGGTATATTACACTGACCCTTGTAATTTCTACACTGTATTAATAAAACTAAATGAGAACTACAAATTTAATTTCATACATGTAACAAATTAACTGAGCGAGATGAGTAACTTACTGTATATTTACTAGGGATGCACCAAATATTCGGCCACCAAAAAATTTTCGGCCGAAAATGGCCCAAAAGTGCATTTTCGGTTTTCGGCCGAAAGATTTTTATCACCGAAACAACACGGCCGAAACAGTATGTAGTGATGACGCAAACAGAAACTGCGGCCTGCACGTGCTTGTCTGAAGCAACATGTCTGCGGTGAGAGGTTGAGATGGACCACGGAATGAAAACAATGAAAGTTACACTCTTAGGTTACTAGGGCTGCATCCGAAAGCCTAGTCAGCTGACTTACTGCCTCGCTGCCTTATGAAGCAGTGACTTCGAAGGCTGCGAAGGCAACTCTAGAAACAGTTTCGGACAGACTTCAGAGGCAGCAGAACGTGACGCCGTTGCTAGGTTACCTAACGGTTAAGTTGTAGATTTTCTAGAAAAACGATCTTATATAGTTATATATAAATGCTTTAATAATACATAAACAAATAATAATAATAATAATAATAAACACAAATGTCAGGCAGACGACAAGCTCAACCTCAACGATTTATTCTTTGAAACTTTAATATTAATTTATGCAATTGCAGTGCCTTGATTTTAGTAAGGTTAGTACACAGTCATAGCCACAAATCCAGTGGTACTAATAATTGGCATAATTTCTTTCGGAGTTTCGGTTTTCGGTTTTCGGCCTTGGTTTCCTCTTTTTTGGTTTTCGGTTTCGGCCAAGAATTTTCATTTCGGTGCATCCCTAATACTTACTTGTAATATTTAAAGGTTTTAAATATTTAAATGAACGCAGAAGTGTAATAGACATTCGCTATCAGGTTTATGTGCAGTTTTGTATGTAAGAAACCCAGGAAAACGGATGAATGGATGAAACAAAACATGAAGCTAATAAACCCAGGAACTGCGACAGAATATGATTTGTATGTGATCTTAATGAGATTATTTATTATCATTTTCATAACAATACACGGTTTTTACATGTGAAATGATAAGCAGATGTAGCAATTAGCTTTATATAAAAGACTACAAATAACATATTTCAGCAAGTTATTACAGACACTCAATGATGGTTTAAAAAATGAGGATGGAACCACGGTGGAATCCAGTCATAAAATAAAGCAATAAGCCCCAAGTTGTTAGGCAAAGCTTAACACCCCTTAGCTGTTATAAATTCACTGTAAACCACGACTTCACAGGGCTTATTGCTTTTATAAAACGGTTATTCCATATATGTAAGAAGGTTTTACAAAATAAAACAGACTAAATAAAGTGTAATGATATTAGTAAAAACATTCTTCAAAGACTATAGAATACCCAAGACATGTCACTCGTATAGTTTTGAATGGGGAAAGATGTAACACTCATTATGGCCGTGAAGCCCCGCCTTTGAAACAAATAAGCCAATCACTAATCGGTAAAGACAGCGCGTCACTGCAGCTGCCGCTGGATGTCACGGTTGCTATAGAAACAATAAGCGTTCTGAGACGTGCGCTTAGGACTACGCATGTGCACTGGCTGGTCTAGCCTGAAAACATTTTTGTAACGAAAAAGAAACAACGTTAATGATACAGTTGTTGTCAGACTTCATTGGTGACTTCAAATATGAAGTTTAATCGTAAGCTTGGCCAACAGTTTTGGAGAATTGGATGTTTCCCTATTCAAGGAGCTGCTCTTGCCTGCCCAAGGGGCATTTCAAAGATGACCGCCGAGTCAAATGACTTGTCTTAAAGTGACTGTTGTTATTCTTCCGACAAACAATGGCTGCATCCGAAAGCATTCCAAGGCAGGAAGGCATTAAGGAACGTCCGAATCCAAATTATGCTTCACTTCCTGTCTCCGGAGGTACCTTCTTTTGATCGAATTTTGAAGGCAACATAGATGCATTCTCGCTGCCATCGATTTCCCACAATACTGTGTGTGTGCATCATATAGGTTATATAAATAAAGATATTCTGGTGAAATTAAACTTGTTACTTTATATAATAGATGAGATCATGACCATGATATACCTTATGAATAGTAATAGTGTAAAAAGCATTATAAATAATATAGTATTTTACAGAAATGTTTAAAGGGTTCAAAAGAGTAGTAAATAACAATGCTTTTATTTTTTAAGCAAAAAAATGTCATTCTCTGCCGTCTTTTCTGATGCACAGACCTTCAATGACAATGAAATTGAGGTCTTTCT
The DNA here is from genome assembly GCF_022985175.1 of Labeo rohita. NCBI lineage: Eukaryota > Metazoa > Chordata > Actinopteri > Cypriniformes > Cyprinidae > Labeo > Labeo rohita. Next base: position 8,154,103 of record NC_066888.1, on the reverse strand, counting down.
GTATTATTAAATTTTTTTATACGTAACTGTTTAAGATCGTTTTTCTACAAAATGTACAACTTAACCATTAGGTAACCTAGCAACGACTGCACGTTACACTGCCTCTGAAGTCTGTCCAAAACTGTTTCTAGAGGTGCCTTTGCAGCCTTCAAAGTCACTGCCTGATAAGGCAGCAAGTCAGCTGACTAGGCTTTCAGACACAGCCAACGTAGTTCCTCAGAAACGGTTGTGGTTGCAACAAAGCTTTTGCCAAGCAACACACAAATGTAAACAAAGGTGTGTATTTGCAAAGACTGTAGAAAAAGAGACTTAAAGGGACATTGGTGTTTGTAAAATAATTTACAACAGCTCTGAATACGGCTCAAACAATCAGAATCAAGGACAGGAACTATCCGTTTTCTAAATGGAATTTACTGTATAACACGGAATGTCATGGAATTTGCCAAATTTTGGATGAATAAATCAAAAGTAGCTCAGTACAATTAAATTAAAACACGATAGAGACTAATGTCTGTGAATATTAAGCTGCAAAAATGGTTTAACTTGAAAAAATTGTGACAGAAACATATTTCTTAATGTAATGGCAGTACTTCTACTACTACTAAAATTATTATTTAAACATTATTTTTTAAGGAATATTTACCAGAATTTATTTACCAGAAAAATGTAAATACAGTATTTTTGAACAAATAAGTAAATAAATAAATATAAATAAAATATTAAATCAATTATTTAGATATGCTATTGATTATTAAAATGTAATAAAACCATTAAAACTGAATTCAGAAAATGAATGGGAAACAAAAAAATTGGTAAAAAATAAAACAGAATTTGAGGGGAAAAAACTAAAATGCATTTTATAGGGCCTTTTTAAAAGAGAATACATTTTTTTGTTACAATTTTGTTATCTTGTAAAAAATTGTTCAGTTGTTTAAGTTTCCTGATTTTGATTAATGAAACATGTTATTGTTTTATTTTTATTTAAGCATTAAAAAAAAAAAAAAAAGCAAGCATACTGCATGCTTATTGGCTCACGAGATTGACAAGATTAATCCCTTAGATATCGAAATTTGATAACGACAACACATTTTTTGATACTCGATGGTATAAGGCAAGTAGGTCAGTGCCTAAAAACTATCGAACTCAATAGCCAGCCTTACACAAGGTCACATAATACTGATATTTTAATCAAAAAAATAGTTTAGAGCAAACACTACAGAAATACAAAGATGATTCACTTGTATGCTTATGAATGGGAGAAATTGCAATACGCATTTGGCTGAATAGTCGCACCTTCTAAATGAAAGAAAATAGTATTGTCCTAAATAGTACTGGAAAATAAAATGACTATGTCCCAAATTGTAGTATGTTGAAAAGAGTATGCCAAAGATTCCCGGACGGTCTACTACTTCTGGTAGAAATTCAAAGTGCAGATATGTGCAGATACAAATTCAGCGAGCCGTTTTTGAGATTTCAGGATTGCCCCAATCATTTAGATAAACTTGGTATTTTATGAGCTGCCTGGAGGGATTGCAAATATGGCTGCCGAGTGAACAGACTTTCCTAAAAGGGACTTTATTTATCATTACCACTAATTAGCCATTACCAAATTTAAATAATTGCATAGTTAATGCAGGCCAATTTCCTGCAATTTCAAACACTCACTGCCATAATGTAGTGAGTTTGGAGCAATACCATGGTACTAGTCTCATGAATTGCCACGTTTTGATGCTATGCTCAGCTAATTAAACCTAACCATCCACTCTATCTTTTCTCCTAGCACAACACAAACTTTACAATGTGTAATCTCAGAAACATCAGTGCATGATAAAGCAGTAGTCTGACATGCACATTCATATTACGTCAGCCTCTGCCTTCTACTCTCATGTTACACAACGACGCAAATGGATGTACTGCCAGATTCAAAGAAAGCGCAAATAATCCTTCCACAAATCCCCTCCACAGAATACTAAAACCGCCAACAACCAGATACACACAAAACGAGACACAAATCCAAATGTGATCCAGAAAATCTAGAAAGAACCATCATCTATACACACAATTTGTCGACTGATATGCATGTCGGCTAAACCGCCTCGCTAAATCAATCCCAGACATTTAGAAAATCAGAGAGAACCGGTTTGAGAGAACCAGATCCTCATCTTTTCAAAGAGGCGACCTGCAATTTCACCCTCTCCTCTCCAAGCAAGCATCCAAAAACTGCTGCCAAGACAATCAAAGCCAAACAACACCACTGCATAATCAATCAAACCGCTCCACGACAGAAAACAGTAAACCTAATTGCACAAATTACCGTAATTACCATAAATAATGATGAAGAGAAACTCAATTATTTCCCACAAACGCATTAAGACAAATCGTACAACATTTAGTTGCTCCTCAGTCGTCATGATTTTGTCTCTAACAGCCAGAAAAAAGCCTCAAACGCTACATTAGTATTCAATGTGTGGTAGCCTCATCAAATGCGGTATAAATCACAGTCTGTGTGGCTGAAAGCCCAACCTTACAGACGGTAGATAAAACATGCCTGCGCTAATAAATCGTTCAAAGAGGAGAAAGAAAGAAAGGGAGGATAACATGGAAGGCAGTGAACGGAGATCAATGCCCAGATGTCAATAAGTGAAATGACCACAGTTATTTATTTGGTACTCCATATAGCTCTGGGTTTCTTCTACAGACGTCCCGCCTCGAAGGTTTGTTTCCCCCCCCTCCATGTGTCATCACATGTAATATTCTTCACATTTAAAGGGATAGCTTATCCAAAAATAAATTCTGTCATCATTTACGCACCCTCATATTGTTCAAAACCTGTATGAATTTCTTTCTTTAGCAGAACACAAAGGAAGATATTTTGTAGAATGCTGATGATTAAAGCCGTTTGGTCCCCTTTATTGTTATGGGAACAAAACAAAACGAAAAACACAAAACAAGGCAAAACAAAAGAAAAAAGAAAAAAGAAAAAAAAAACAAAAAACAGAAAGATATTTTTCAGAGTGTCTTTTTTATGTTCCACAGACGACAGGTTTGATGAATGATGACAGAATTTTTATTTTGGGGTAAATTATCCATTTATCCACTAAGGCAAACATATCTAAAAACAAAATTCTTATGAATTTTGATGTGTTTGTGGCAGATGCCTTTTTTTTGAGAGATGGAGGCTGACTCATCTTGAGTATAATGCCGCTAGCGAAATAATGCTTCTCCTGAAATGAAAGGTGCTGTTAGTCACAAATATTTAAATAATATAAAAGCAGCTAAATAATCCCTGTGTCAAAAGAAAAAATATATATTTCAGTGCAGTACTTTATCTGGTGAGCATGTGGGTGTATTAAAGTTTATACTCCATCTCAGTCTAAAGGAAGTGGTGGGTAAAGAGCCTTAAGAACAGAAACTTTTTATTGTGCTCTTACTGCCCTCTGCTGGTAAACCACACATAAACCAGGTCCAAAAATCACAGGCTATTTTATTATTAGTGGCTGGTTTTATTGAACTTGTCCAAATTTAACACACTGTATATGGCTCACAGCGAGAGTAAGACACTTCAGACTGTGACAGCCCTGTGAGTCACAGTAATCACACAAAACAATGGCTTTTAGCCATTTCAGCTAGCTTAACCAAGGAAACATTTGCACGCATGCAAATTAACAAGTCAGTACAGTGCTCTAACGAACAATAGACTTACCTCAGGTTGGATGGCTTTGAACACTGGAGCATCCATGAGAGTGATCTGACCCTGCAGGACAACACAGAAGACGGATCAGCACACAAAACATTACATGTGTCACATACTGTATAACGGAAGACAGTGTTGGCACCCAAAAATTTCCTGATGATTTGCTCACCCCCATTTCATCCGAGATTCATGTCTTTCTTTCTTCACTCAAAAAAAAATGGAGGTTTTTGTGGAAAACATTCCAGGATTTTTCTCCATATAGCAGACTTCAATGAGGATCAATGGGTTGAACGTCCAAACTGCTGTTTTAATGCAGCTTCAAAGGGCTCTACACAATCCCAGCAGAGGAATAAGGGTCTTACCTAGTCAAACGATGGGCCATTTTTCAAAAAACAAACAAAAACAATTTATATATATATATATATATATATATATATATATATATATATATATATATATATATATATATATATATATATATATATATATATATATATATATATATATATATATTTTTTTTTAACCACAAATGCACATCTTGCACTAGCTCAACATAATGCATTACGTAATCACATTGGAAAGATTACACATGGTTAGTTCATATGCTCGTTTCACACATACTCGTTTGCAGTGCGTTACGTATGCGGTGCAGAAGCAGCACAGACATATAGCATATAGCTTCCTTTTTCTTATTCTGCACATTCACTTTGTAAACACTGGGTCGGCACTTCTGCCTACGTCATGCGTGACCTTTCCAATGTGTTTACGTAATGTGTGAAGTCCAGCTAGTGCAAGATGAGCATTTGTGGTTAAAAAGTATATACATTTTTATTTTTATACATAAAATGACTGATCGTTTCACTAGATAAGACCCTTAGTCATCGGCTGGGATTGTGTAGAGCCCTTTGAAGCTGTATTGTAACTGCAATTCAGACCTTCATCCTGTTGATCCCCACTGAAGTCCACAATTTAAATTGTGCTTTTTCAGCACTGTGCTCCTCTTTTATCACAGTACAGTAATACAATCGTTCATAGACATACACGTTTAAACTTAATAAATATAAACAACGTATTATTCAATGCCCTTGACGTCTAGATGTGTATATTAAGTTGCTCAAGCAAGTTGCAACACATTTAAACACAGCATATTGCTTCATTTTCTTATTGAAATTGGGCTATCACAAATATTTTAAATTAAAACTTACCATAGACAGAAACAGTCGGCTCTCGTGCCTTTCGTTTGCATTAAATCTTTACTGAAAGCGATCCCGCGGGTCTTAAAGAACTTTATATTGTAGCTCCACAAGTGCATCTATTATGTTGCCTTGTTTATTTAAAAGTGCACTTTTCCTTGTTTTAAACCTAGCCAAAAAGCCACGTGTTGCGAAACAAGGTAGACTTTATTTATATGCATTTATGATGTGATCATGATGTTCATTTTTACCGCGAACAGTGTGCTGTCACTTTAATTCAACGCATGCACCTTTTCAATGTGATTACGTAAGGCGTGAACTCCAGCTAGTGCAAAATGAGCATTTGTGGTTAAAAAGTATATACATTTTTATTTTTATATAGAAAATGATTGATCATTTTACTAGATAAGACCCTTATTCCTCGGCTGGGATTGTGTAGAGCCCTTTGAAGCTGCATTGAAACTGCAATTTAGACCTTCAACCCATTGATCCCCATTGAAGTCCACTATATGGAGAAAAATCCTCAAAAACCTTAATTTCTTTTTAACTGAAGAAAGACATGAACATCTTGGATGAAATGAGGGTGAGTAAATTATGAGAAAACTTTTATTCTGAACTAATCCTCTTCTAAAAAATAGTGTCACTACAGGTGACGTAGATGTTACCTTTGAGACATTGTGAAATAGGCATTTACTACAGGAGAGTTTCTGTATTTATGGGCTTATTTGAAACCAGACTCTGTGTTGACTTCACTATCCATCCTAACATGAGAGCGTGTGAACGGTCTACACACTGTCTAACAGACACATGAATAATATATCATCTTTTGTCCACTGCTCAGTTGTCATTCACAAGACATTTTCCACACATGCGTGAATGTCGCGTGTGTGGGGTCACCGTGGAGGGTATGTGTGCAGAGTGCACATAAATAAAACACACTGCAGCACAGGCTTGGGACTGGGAATGGGATGATGTACTGTATATAGGTTAATGGGTTGGGCCATAAATAAATAAAGCACAGAAGGAAACTCTGTACCCCAGATAAAGACACTTTCAAGCAGGCGTGTGCAGAATCAGGTCAGCGCATTTACATCAGGCATGCTGGGGTTGGAAACACACAGAGCGTCCCCTGGTGACACTATCGGATATGTCACATGTATTTATTACACTGTTTCCACAGTGAAAAGAAGCTTTGCTTGGTTTTGGATATCTGACTAGAATTTACAATCGATTCTGCCTTTCGTAGAGGCTCAGGTTTTTGATTATAAATCTGAAGGTAACTGATGCTAAACATCACCCATATTTACATATTAACACTATTTTAGTATTCAGCATATAGGCTAGGGGGGGAAAAAAATGGGATTCTTTAATCTCAAAATGCTAATTTTTTTTTCTCACAACTGCAAGTTTATATCTCACAATTCAGACGTTTATTCTTAGAAATGTGAGATATAAACTTGCAATTCTGAGTAGTCGGAATTGTGAAATTAAAAGTCGAAAATACCTTTTTGTATTTTTATTCTATGGTGGGAATAAAATACAAATCACAATGCAGACATTATGAGATATAAATTTAGAACTGCGAGACGAATTTAGAATTGTTGGATATAAATTCATAATTTTGGGATATAAATTCAGAATTGAGAGATATAAATTCACAATTGCGAGATATACATTTAGAATGGCGAAATATAAATTTATTGCAAGATATAAATTTAGAACTGCGAGACGAATTTAGAATTTTGGGATAAAAATTCTGAATTTTGGGATATAAATTCATAACTGTGAGATAGAAATTCACCATTGCAAGATATGAATTCAGAATTGTGAAATATAAATTTATTGTGAGATATAAATTTAGAACTGTGAGACAAATTTAGAATTTCGGGATAAAAATTCTGAATTTCGGGATATAAAATCAGAATTTTGCGATATAAATTCAGAATTGTGAGATACAAATTCAAAATTGCGAGATATAAATTTAGAATTGTGAAATATAAATTTATTGTGAGATAGAAATTTAGAACTGCAAGATAAATTTAGAATTTTGGGACATAAATTCAGAATTGTGGGATATAAATTCACAATTGCGAGATATAAATTTAGAATTGCGATATATAAATTTACAGTTGCGAGTCAAAAATGCACAGTTCTGAGATATGAATTCACAGTTGTGAGATATAAATTTAGAATTCCAAAATAAATTCAGAATTTTGAGATAAATTCACAATTGCAAGACATAAATTCAGAATTGTGATATACAAATTCAGAACTGAGGTAAATTCAGAATTGTGAGATAATAAATCTAGAATTGTGAGATATAAATTCAAAATTGTGGGATATCAACTTGCAATTGTGAGAAAATTTGTCAGAATTGTGAGATACAAAGTCACAATTTAATTTTGAGATATAAAGTCACAGTTTCATGGCAGAAACAACAACATTGTTGTGTTTTTCTCAACAACAATTGTTGAGTTTTTCTCAGAACTGAATTGTTACTCTGGTTGTTCTTTGAATTGTGAAATAAAGGTTTTTTTTAATCCAGTGGCAGAAATGGGCTTCCATTAAAAAAAAAATAATAATAAATGAATAAAAATAGATTTACTGATCAAATTACAATTTTTATTTGATAAATCTCATATTGAGAAAAAGTGATGTTTTTAATTGCTGAAAGCATGAACATTTTCACTGCAAATGGTGCTGAATCAGTTAGCAGATCATGAGTGTCGACTACACACAGCTTTCAGTGACTCACTGGTTTTACAAGATGGATTGCAACGCTCTAAATTCTGTAAATATTCTCTGCCCTAAATGCTTTAATGGGTAACTTTCTCCAGGCAGCTCCTCACGTTATATTTTTCTGCTCATTGCCCTCTCAAATCGAACCAAAATCAAACTGAATCGAGAGCTTGCAAGTCAGAATTCAATCAAATCAGTGAGATACACAGGCCTATTTAGTCATTTGTTTTTATTAGTGTGAACTACGCTTATCTCAACAGAAATCATTTGCATGAAGTCTGAAATGTCCAGTAGCAAAAATAGCCTGTTGGATTTAATTCTGAGGATCAAACAATGTATTAAATGATCATGAAAAACTAATTATGAGTGTTTGTGGTGCAAGAAACTTTGAGTAACATAAGCGGACTACAGGGAGAAATAAAATGTCCAAGTCGAGGCAATTCTCCAGCTGCGCGTGATTCGACACAGATCCTTGTTTGATTAAAGCAAGCGTGAGTCAACAAGCGGCTGTGTGTCTTTCCTCAAGCTCAGAAGAGAGTTCAGCTGGGAGTTTCATTGAAACAGAGTGCTTATATTACCAGAGAGAAGAGTTTGATATCCTTGCTCAGATTCTGGTGTTTAATTTAAACTCTAGAGAGCATTGCTGCCTGCACAATTGTCTGCCAAATGATCATTAATTATTACTGAAACTGTGCTGAAGTATTTACTACTCTCCCTCTGTGCTCATATCTCCTTCTGTCCTTTATCTCTTTCTGTTTTCCATGATTCTCTTAAGTTTCTTGTGGCTACGTTTACACCTGGTACCAGAGCAACTGCTACAAATCACAAGAGACAAGAACATTTTTGTGGGTGCTTACCCTCCGTTACAACTAGTTTATATCATAGAGGACCTTACTGAGCCTCTTTATCATAGCATCTGGGATGCACTGACTAGATCCAAATTCATATTTAGCACTGTCTACTTGTGACTGGGCAACCTGCGGATGTTAAATGAATAATTCACCAAAAAAAAAAAGAAGCAGAAAAGTATGTATTTATTTACTCTCCATCAAGTAATTTCAAACAAATGTGACCACAAAACCAGTCATAAGGGTCAATTTTTTAAATTTGAGATCTATACATTAATTAAAAAAAAATGCTTTCCATTGATGTTTGGTTTGTTAGGACAGGACAGTATTTGGCTGAGATACAACTATTTGAAAATCTGGAATTTGAGGGTGCAAAAAAAAAAAAAAAATCTAGTTATTGAAAAAAATAAAAATCACCTTTAAAGTTGTTCAAATGAAGTTCTTAGCCATGCATAACACTAATCTAAAATTAAGTTGGAAATTTGCAAAATATCTTCATGGAACATGATCTTTACTTAATATCCTAAAGATTTTTGGCATGAAAGAAAAATCAATAATTTTGACCCATACAATGTATTTTTGGCTATTGAACCTTCATTTTTTAGATAAATTTGTGAGCAGTGAAGGACAATAATAATAATAATAATAATAATAATCAATTGCTTATATATTATTGTTATAAATATATTGCAACTGCAATAGTATTGTACTGTAAAATGAAAACTGTAATCAATGAAAAACAATAATTAAAACTACTAATAATAATAAAAACAACAATAAATATTATAATTATTATTAAAATTATATTTTACTTTCGTAATTTAAATTATAACATTTTTAGAATCATTAAAGAAATATTAGTAAAGAAAAGTGAGAAGAAGTTGAAAAATCATTTTTATTACAAGTAATATATTTTTATTCCATGGTCGGGGGCAATTGTGGTATGTAAGAACTGAGATATGAAAGTGAGAATTATGAGTTAATTTCTCAAATTAAAATTATTAAAAATAACATTTATTTACATTATAACATCAAAAATCAGCAAAGAAATTTTACTTTGTCAATAACATCACTGTACTGAAAAATGAAATTTATTTATTAATAACAATCATCATAATTATTATTATTATTATTATTATTATTATATCACTATTGCAATAATATTGTACTGCAAAATAAAAAAAATGAATTACTACTACTACTACTACTACTACTAATAATAATAATAAATATAATTATAAAATTTATAATTTTATAATTTAAATATAATTACAAAAATTATATTTCTTTTAGTTACATTATGACATTTTCAAAAATCAGTAAAGAAATATTACTTTGGCAAAAATATCACTGTGCTGTAAAATAAATCTATTTATTAATAATAATCATCATCATAAATATTATTAGTATTATTATAAGTATTGTTAAATACCCTTTATTTTACAGTAAAATAGTATTACTGCAATAGTAAAATATTTCTTTATAATAATAATAATAATAATAATAATAATATATTTTTTTTATTTACAGAGAAGTGAAATTACAATACCAATATTTATGGCTGTATTAATTTCTTTAAACTTAATTTCTTCAACTAAACTACAGAGGTTTTATACTGATGAGAAGCGACCCTGAGACCTTAAAGCTTCTCTTGGTGACAACAGATTTATGAATGATTCTCTTTACAATTTGACAAGGGAAAAAAATAGCTTCAAATCGGTATATACTGTTATCTGTTAGAAACAGGCATGTGATCAGCTAAGGGCAAAAAATAAGGCATTCGATATGCCTACAAAATCTGGAAAAACAAAAGGTGAAGAGTGTGACTCACACACATCTTCACAAACACAGAGGGAAGTCTGACTTACTGCATATTCCTCTGGCGTGACCTTCAGCACGTCGAACACCACAGCGTCAAAACTCTTGAGCTCCGATGGGCCCTTCTCACTGAGGGACTCAGAACTGCTGCTCCTCTGGAGGAAAGCAACCACAGAAAAGGGGAAAGACTGATGATGAAAGAGAAATGAAGGAGGTTTTTGTCATTTGAATACTTGGGTGAAGCAGGGATGCGTTTCATTTGTGTCTGCTGACCTCTGAGGCCGGGGTCGTGAAGGTGGAGACGCTGGGCTGGCCATTGGGGACGTCCATTATTATCAAACCATCAGACACTACGGTAAGACCTCACTCACCATCGTCATCCTCATCAGCTCGCCTGTATGGCCCCCTGTGCACACACAAACACACACACTACAGATAAGTTTAAGGGGGACCTATTATGCATAAATCACTTTTATAAGGTGTTTGAACACAGTTGTGTGGTCACAGTGTGTTTAAACAACCAACCAATAATTGTAAAAATCCACCCATTCATTTTTGTATGACCGCAATAAATTATAAACAGTCTCTCTGAACACACCATTCCAGATTTCTCCCAATATACACATAATTGAGAGAGAAATCCCACCCATTTGTGACAATCTCTGCCCTATTAACATAGACACAACCTTAAGTGAGAAGCAGCAGTCCACCATTACTGGATATATACCACGTCAGCTCCAACAAGTGTTGTGTTTTGGGATGCACCAATGAACATAAGAGTCTGCATAGACTCCCTCCATCTGAGCCACTGAGGACACTGTGGTTAAATTTAATTTTTGAAGGAAATGTGATGGGGAAAAAATGCTTTGTGCATGAACATCAGCACCAGACAAAGTAAGTATCACGCATTTGTTTTCCAAATTGCCTTTCTGAAAGCGCTTCTTGGCACTCTGTAAGGCTAATTTTGCTAAAGCTAGCACAGTCTCTGTCTGTTTTCACTGATGCTATGTAGCATGATATGCTACCAGAATGTTCGTAAATAGAAATGTGGTAGTTAAAAAATTACATATGAAAGCAATGTGAAGTTGACCGCTTGAATTTGTCAAGCTCATAACACAAGTGGGACTTTTAAAGTTTGAGATAGAATGCAAAGGCACCATGAGACCAGCTATGTCGTTATTTTTATGGTGCCGTTGCCCGATTCATAAGCGCGCAATTATTATGTACAGTACAATCAGATGACTGACTTTTAAAACGATTCAGGTTCGAACATATAAGGCTGAACAGCACTGCTGAGAGTTTCTGACATTTTCAGTGTGTGAGATTGTCCTGTTTTGTTTTTGCTGGCTCTTGAAGCTCCACCCTCTTCTGAAAAAGGGGCAGGGAGCAGCAGCTCTTTTGCATTTAAAGGTACAGACACAAAAATGGCATGTTTTGGCTCATACCCTAAAAGTGGCAATTTTAACAAAAAATTAAAATTGTCTGTCTGCTATTTTGAGCTAACTTCACATACTTATTTTACATCTTGTAAAAAGGAGCATAGTAGGTCACCTTTAAAGAAGAAGTCCACTTCCAGAACAACAAACAAATAATTTACACACCCTTGTCATCCAAGATGTTCATGTTTTTCTGTCTTCAGTCATGAAGAAATTATGGTTTTTGAGGATAGCATTTCAGGATTTTTCTCCATATAATGGACTTCATTGGTGCTCCGATTTTGAATTTCCAAAATGTAGTTTAAATGCAGCTTTAAAGGGCTCTAAACCATCCCAGCCGAGGAAGAAGGGTCTTATCTAGTGAAGCGATCGGCCATTTTTATCGAAAAATAAAAATTAGTATACTTTAAGCACAAAAGCTCATGTAGGACTTGCTCTGGGATGCACGTCCACGACGCTACGAATCACGTCTAAGTTCATCGTCTGTGTACTCTGGCTCAAAAAGGTAGAGTATGGTGAAAAACTCCATCTCATTTTCTTCAGAATCGTCGGACATTGTTGTACCTTTTTGTTTGTAAACAGCATTTGACTTACTTGTACTTCCTTAGTCTTTGCACGTTCGCTTTGTAAACACTGGGTCTGTAGTTCTGCCTACATTCGGCGTGACCTTTCGATGTGGTTTAATAGAACGTAGCGTTGTGGACGCGCATCCCAGAGCCGGGTGCTACATGAGGTAAGTAAACAAATTCTTATTTTCCCAAAAAAAAAAAAAAATGCCAGATTGTTTCACTAAATAAGACCCTTCTTCCTGGAAGTTTAAAATCGGGGCACGAATGAAGTCCATTATATGGAGAAAAATCCTGAAATGTTTTCCTTAAAAAACAATTTCTTCACAGCTGAAGACAGAAAGACATGAACATCTTGAATGACAAGGGGGTGAGTAAATTATTTGTAAATTGTTGCTCTGAAACAATTTCTCATTCATCATTTCTCCTTCCTCATTCATCAGCAGCACATTCATCCAACAGTTGTTTCTGTAACACCTGAGAGGGAGATATACAGTAATGTTCTTCTGGAAAATGCTTTTTTTAATGCTTTTTCCTTCTTGAATTACTTTTTTGGAAGATACTTTCTCCTTGGCAGTGTTTCCAACAGGATTCAGGTTTTAAAAAAAATGGTTACAAACAGGGTTTATACAGATACTGTAAAATGAAATTCCAGGGCCCTCATTTATCAACAGTGCGTACACACAGATGTGTGCGTAAGAACAGTTTCACGCAAAATGTGGGATCTACCAACTTGTATATATATGTAGGAATGTGAGCATGCTTACGCAGAAAATCTAGTGGTAGAATGGCAATACTACAAAAAGAAAGTGGCGCTGCAAAAAAGGCTCTTCTCACTTAGTATTTCATAAGCTGCAAATTAACTGCACTAAAACCCAGGAATACTAATGCTAACCACTGCAGTTCTTTTGTGTGTTACACTGAATTTCTCCAGGTTTCAGTAACACAACCTCTCCTAGGACTGGCAGTGATGATCTTTCCTTTATTTCTATGCAGCTTCTGACTGTGGATTTATAGCAGCTTTGAAAAGCTTTAGCACTGTTTTAGCAATGCTTTCCAGTCAAGCGCATCAGCAAATCCTCGTCTTAGAGCCTTTCAGAGACATTTTGGCTGGGGATTTTGGATGGAAAAAAATGATTTATAATGCCCTAAGACAATTTAGGTCAAGGTTTATGTTTGTTTTAAAGTCAATTAGCATCAAACTCCCAGATAACTTTCTTTTCCATACAGATGACATACTAAATTCCATCTAAAAGTGTTTTAAACAGACTTTTTGCTTACCATGCATGCAGCCTTTATGACTACATGAAAAAGCTGTACTTTAAAAAAAGAATATTCCAGGTCCAGTACAAATTAATCAACAACATTTGTGGAATAATATTATATCAGATATTAAAAAAAAAAATAATAACAATGGAAGTAAATAGGGAGAATTTTTGGAACAGTCTTTTTTTTTTATAAAAACACTTTTTTTTTTTAAAGTTTTTGTTTTTTGAGCTGTAAAATTCTTGTCATTTTGCAGATTATTTTAAAGGTTTTAGATATCACACTCACAGTAAACAAAAACTAAAAAAATTATACAAATGAATAAAACTCAAGCTGAAATAAAAATAAATTCAAACAGCAATACTTTCATCTTCAAATTAGAGCATTATTTGATTATTTCTAATTTGTTCTCACCATTTTTATGGTTATTGTAGGGTTTTAGGCTTTACAATTTATTATTTATGTGTTGCAGCTACACTAGCCGCACATTTTTTTTTTTAAATCAAAATAGATTTTTGTTGTAATCAACAGTATTCCATAAAAGCTGTTGATTCATTCGTCACACCATAGAATGATTTAAAATGAACACAATGCTCAACACGTTCCTCACCTCTAAAACACACACACACAGGTGCTGTTTATTTGTGTTGTTAATCTAATGTTCTTGTGAGGCGGCGTAACCGTACACCGCTTCCAAAGAACAACGCACTTGGCGACGTCGATAAACACCACGACTGTTGGCCTCGCACTCAAAACACTGGCGTCAACATTTGGTTACACGTGAAACGAAAGCAGGTGTTCAGACAGTAAAAGGACTGACAACGACAGCATGTGTGAGTGTGTGCTTTGCTCTGAGAGTGAACAGGTGCTACGAAGTCATTAGTATCTGCATGTGTGCGCGCATATGCGTGTGTGTGGTTTAGGGTTTGTAGTAACAGGTGTTGCGGAGAGTTTGCTCGACTTTATGGCACCCCAAAACTGCAGACTAATCCTAATCACAACTCAAATCATTTAGCCTTTACACTAAAATACAGTAAATAATAGCAGCACAAATGCTTTCATTTGCCAAAAGGTGGTAAAACAAGAGTTTACATAGACATAGTGTGTTACATGAAGACAGACAAACACAGAATACAGTTACCGGGTATTTGTCAAATGCACATGGTGACGTCTCTGCTGCGTCCTCCGCTGCACTCGCTCGGCTGTATTCACTCAGAATCCTCTGCTGAACAAAACCTGCTGTGGGAAGGAGAGAGAAAGAAGACACGTTACCAAGCCGAACATGTCTTTTATCTCAAGACTAGAGGAATACTTGCAGCATTCAGTCCATACAGTTTTCAACCACAGTCAGAGATTGTTTTATATATTCACACTGACGTTCAAAAGTTTGTGATCAGTAAGATTTTTAATGCTTTCAATTTAGTCTCATGCTCATCAAGGCTGTGTTTATTTGATTAAAACACAGAAAAAAACAGTAATATTGTAAAATATTATTGCAAATTGTAATATTGGTTTCCTATTTTAGTATACTTTAAAAAATAATTTATTCCTGTGAAGCGATGCTGAATTTTCAGTGTCACACGATCCTTCAAAAGTCATTCTAATATGCTGATTTATTATCAGTGTTGAAACTGTTGTGCTGTTTAATTTGTTTTGGAAGCTGTGATCTTTTTTCAGGATTCGATGATGAATAAAATGTTAAAAAAGAACAGCACTAATTTAAAATATGGATCTTTTCTAACAATACAAGTCTTTACGATCACTTTTTATCCATTTAACACATCCTTGCTGAATAAAAATATTAATTTCTTAAAAAAAAAAAAAAAAAAAAAAAAAAGAAAAAAAAAAAAAATTACTGACCCCAAACTTTTGAATAGTAGTGTATATTGTAACACAACATTTGTATTTTGAATAAACACTGTTCTTTTTAACTTTTTGCCCATCAAAAAAATCCTCAAAAAAGTATCAGGTCCCAAAAATATTTTTCCAACATTAATAATAAATCAGCATATTAGAATGATTCATGACACTGAAGACAGGAATCAATTATATTTTAAAGTATATTAAATATATATATATATATATATATTTTTTTTTTTTTTTTTACCAAATAAATGCAGCCTTGATGATTATAAGAAACTTCTTTAAAAAACATTAAAAATCTTACTTTTGAACAGCAGTTTATATAATTAAAAGATGTTTTCAAAGTTTATTTTTATTCATATTTCATATTTTTACCAAGGTTTTGTTTATTTTTGCTAGAATCAAACTAGATTTTTTTTTTAATTTCCAGAATATTTGATAGTATTATCATTCAACACAAAGAATATTGATAATTTATACATTTTAAATAATGATGACCTAAAATAAATAAATAAATGAACCTAAACCATTTAAATATTTACTTTGTAGAATGATTTATCAATTTGTGGCATCATTTTGTAAAAACCTTTCCCCAAAAGGTTATTAAATTTGCCTGCAAAGCTAGTTATTGTTAGCTAAAAAAAAAAAAAAAAAAAAAAACTAAATAGTATATACATTTAAAAAATGGTTAGATAAATAAGAACTTTTTTTTTCTTAAATGAAATAAACCTCATATTAAAAAGCAAAAAATGTCAGATAGAAAAAAAAACTAAACAAAAATTATAAATTTAACCATGGAACTAACTGAAATAAGTTTTACGTACTAAAACAATTAACTGGACATAATTGATGATAAATGATTAACTAAATAAAACTAACCTAAACTAAATACTAATATTTACAAATATGAGACTTGATGACGAAGTAAAATCAAGGTAAATATTACTTGCAAATGGGATCATTTTTATTATACATCAATTCCAATCAAAGCTGTAATTTTGTCAAAATATATAAAACTTGTAAAATTATTTAAAGGGACAGTTCATTCAAAAATGAATTCTTTATGCACCCTCATGTTAATCCAAACCTGTATGACTTTTTAATCTGTGAAACACAACTAATATTTTGATGAACGAGGGCACCTAAATAGATTTGGTTACCATTGACTTTCATTTCTATTACAGCAAAAAGTCATGTAGGTTTGGACTGTGTGTAAACATTTGTTAGTAGACAAATGAAATAAACAGTAGTTAATAAATAGTAGTTAGAGGGTGAATGGTGTATTGTAAGTAAATTTAATTACTCGAGAGAACAAAATGGCCATACTTGGAAGAAACACTAACAAACCTGCCAGACAATCAGTGTGCATCAATGAGAAAACCACTAGGTGGTGCTGTACATATAAAAAACAGGACTGAAAACAACAGCAGCTGTGCGTGATTGTGGAAATGGGTACGGCTGAAGTTTCAGAGAGTTCAGTCTCGGGCCATTAGAGAGGATTGTTAGGGACACTACAAACGCCACCCGCCAAATGGCATCGTGGGACAGGCCAGATGCAAAGCAGGACGTCATGCTTTCTTTTCCTGGCGTACATGAAAACAGGCTTTAAAAACATCACATGGCTGAAGCCAGTGAAACATTCACTGCATATTAAGGAGAACAAGCTTCCTCAGTGATAGAGCGAAGGCTGAACTGAAACCATTCTCTCTGGCATGTCACAAACATGCAAAAATGTGACACGCTTAAAAGGTTTAGAGTGGTAACCCACCAATCTCAAGGAAACAACCCAAACGCCATGCCACCTGACTAGAAATTGTGAAAACAATCCAAAAACCTGCCACTTTGACTCACAAGCCATGCGATGAATGGTGACTCACAATTTCCACAGAAAATAAATATTCAATTCTCAACATATGCAGCTATAGCTTTTGTTTCCATCATGTTTCCATGGCAATAAGAGGATGACTCCACAGAAAGAAAAATGTTAAGGAGCCCAAAACTGTCTTATAAACAGGCCCACATGAAACCTTCGCCCACAGAGCTCAAACAGCAAAAATATCAAATGCTACATATCCTCTACCACCACTCATTTATTTTACACTTCATACACTGTTATACACTTTTTCAGTTTTTTGACTAGTCCTTCGTGCTTCGTGGTTAGCGCATAGACATATAGCGTTGTTGCGCTGTGGTCGTCCCAAGTTCGAATCCCAGGTCGTGGACCTTTCCCGATCCCACCTCCTTCTCTCTCTCCCACTTCGCTTCCTGTCTAACTACACTGTCCTGTCTAAAAGGCATAAAAAAAAAAAAAAAGTAAAATAAATCTTTAAAAATACTAATAATAATTTGTGTTTTGAGATTTGGCAGAAAATGACAGTTGTTAAAAAGACCAAAGTAATTTGTGTGTAAACATTTGTTAGTGGACAAATGAAATAAAAACTTATATCAATTATTTCCACAAATATAAAGCGGTTTAAACATTGATAATAACCAGAAATGTTTCTTGAGCAGCCAGTTATCAGAATGATTTCTGAAGGATCATGTGACACTGAAGACTGCAGTAATGATGCTGAAAATTCAGATTTGCATCACAGAAATAAATTACATTTTAAAGCATATTCACATAGAAAACAGTTATTTAAAATTGTAAAAATATTTCACAATATTACTGTTTTTACTACACATATATATATGTGTGTGTGTGTGTGTGTGTGTGTGTGTGTATAATTTATTATAATTATCATGTTATTATTTATTATGAACATATTTATTATTTAAAATGTGTTTAATTATTCATTGGAATTATTCATTATAATGCATGCATGAAAGAGATTAATGTTTAAATACTTTTGGATTAATCTGAAAAAGCTTTTAGGGCACTTACAAGACTGTTGTACTGTTAAATCATAAGTAATAAATTCAAGTTACAGTCATTTTTAAGTGATGTTACCTTGTTTAAGTTAATTTTGAGAGGAAATTTGTGGTCTCTGAATTCTGTAGCACAGAAAAGACAAGCATTTGTGGTTAAAAATGATATAAATTTGTAATTTTTTAGAAAATGACCGATCGTTTT
Organism: Labeo rohita; assembly: GCF_022985175.1. Classification (NCBI taxonomy): domain Eukaryota; kingdom Metazoa; phylum Chordata; class Actinopteri; order Cypriniformes; family Cyprinidae; genus Labeo; species Labeo rohita. The sequence continues at coordinate 8,135,607 of NC_066888.1, read as the reverse complement.
GCTAGAGGACTTTTTTTTTAAGTTATATTTATGGGGGTTTTGCCTTTATTTGATAGGACAGTTGAGAGCAGACAGAAAAGCAATGGGTAAAGAGAGATCGGCAAAAAACCTTGAGATGGGAATCGAACTCGGGTCGCCAGCAGCACATTTGCGCTATATGTCGGCACACTAACCACTGGGCTATCGGTGTTGACAAGCCCACTGAAGCTGCACTGAAACTGCAATTTGGAGTCCACTATATGGAGAAAAATCTTGGAATGTTTTTCTCAAAAACCTTAATTTCTAAAGAAGGAGCAGGGGATTTGTTGTTTATGATCTGACCTTGTTCAATCAATCTGTGGACAGTGTAAAACTGCATGTAAAGACCATGAATGTATAAGCCATTGTGGCTCCATGACTGATGACTTAATGATGTCATGCTCAATCGACGGTGAAGATTGTTAATGTTCGTAACCACCGCACGTGTCAGAAGGGCAGCACAAATCACCTTCACATGTGTCCGTCTTGTGTGGGAACGTCGGGTTGAATGTTTGCGTGGTGAGCCTGATGGCGTGACAGGAATGATTAATGTGCGAGATCTCGGGAGGTTGTTGAAAAAGACTCTGGAAAGACGCTCAGAGGCACGGAGGAGGCTGAATGAAAGGCGGAATGGAGCGAGAGATAGATCCGGATGAGAAAGAGCGTAGGAGGTGTCGCTATCTTGTTGCAACCTGCCGGGGAAACAGTGTAACAGAGAACAGACACGTTGAGCCTAAAGGAACGAGTTCAAGTAGTTGAACAGCTCAGTTTTTCCCACCTTCATTTACATGTGTTCCCCCTAGATGTGTCGCATAAAAGGCGTCTGCTTTTACTGTGCATGTGTGCATGCACAAGTTAAACATCTGCACAAGCTACTTGTTTTATTTGCACAAACTTGCAAATTGACATTATTGGTCCTTCTGTGACTTCAAGTCACAATGGATGAGAAAACATCAATCTGCTTTGTTGTATTTGGTAGGGAAAACTCTTAGAGACAATACATATTTGAATATGTTCGTTAACAAGTACTGACAACCCTCGGCTGCTTGAATGACTGGTATCAATTGATTCATTTAATGAGCTTTTCTGTAGGTTATTTTGTGTTTTATGAATGAGTCATTGAATTATTCACTCAACTGCATTTGTTAAAACTAACAGGGTTAGTTTAGTCCACCCAAAAATAAAAATTCTGATTCAAAAATAAAGATAAAATCTGAGAGCTTTTCTGATCCTGCATAGACAGCAACACAACTACCATGTTCAAGGCCCAGAAAGGTAGTAAGGACATCATTAAAATAGTCCATGTGACATTAGTGGTTCAACACGCATGCAACGTGGTACTCTCGTGTACATGTATCGGAGACTGACACGGAAGAGAAGAAATTTTACTTTTTTTAATTACAATTTTACTATTTTAACAATGACATTACTACCTTTCTAGGTTTCAAACGTGTCAGTTGCGCTGATGTCTATGGAGGGTCAGAAAGCTCTTGGATTTCATAAAAAAAGAATAATTTTAGTTCCAAAGATAAACAAAGGTCTTAAAGATTTGGAATGGCCTGAGGGTGAGTAATTACTGACAGAATTTTTATTTTTGGGTGAACTATCCTTTTAAAGGCAACATTGGTGTACTGGTACAACACATCCATCTAGTGTAAGTGTACATAGAAAAACGAATGGAAAAACAACATAGTTAAAAGCAAAAATGCATTCTCTGTGAACAGACACTTATGATGCCAAAATCAGTTCGGTGTTCGGACATTTTTAGACCTAAAAACTGTATTGATATTTTTAGAATTTTTTACTTCTCCTGAATGGTATGAACTTAGCAAAAGTTTTGGCACTTGCTATGTAAACACAATAAATAAATAAATAAATAAATAAATAAATAAATAAAGATAATGAGCATGATTTGAAAACATTACATGGTCGAGGGAAAAAAAAAAAAAAAACGTTAGAAATGAATGGGAAGTGAATTTCAACTAGTGGATACATTTGGTTCTGTGCCCAAACAAAGCTAATTTTTAGACACATATCAACCTGAAATGTGACCATGGACCACAAAACCAGTCATTATGACTGGTTTTGAAACTGAGATTTATACATAATCTGAAAGCTGAATAAATAAGCTTTCCATTTGGCCACAATATTTGGCCACAATATTTGGCCGAGATACAACTATTTAAAAATCTGGAATTTGGGTAAAAAAAAAAAAAAGAGAAAAATCACCTTTAAAGTTGTCCAAATTAAGTTTTTAGCAATGCATATTACTAATCAAAAATTAAGTTTTGATATATTTAAGGCTGTTGCTACAAATACACCCGTGCTACCTAAGGTTTTGTGGTCCAGGGTCATAACTTGGGACTCAACTTGTTTAGAATTATGGCTTTGATATTCAGTTTTGTATATATGTATTTATATATGTATATAAATGCATTTAATATACAATAGTGTTTTGTGCATTTTTCAGAATAATAAAATTAACCTTGTATAACTTTTTTATTTTCACTTTAACTATTACTGTTTTAACTTCAAGTGGAAAAAAAGGGCAATAATCAGAAGGTCAATGCTCAGAAAGTGGTAACAAGTAATAAATGGATCATAACCATTGCATAAATGTAATTTAGTACAATAAAACCCCTGAAAAATACAAAAGGGCACCTATTATGGCCCTTTTTACAAGATTTAATATTGGTCTTGGGTGTCCCCAGAATGTGTCTGTGATGTCTCAACTCAAAATACCCCACAGATCATATATTATAACGTAGAAAACGTCATTTTTGGGGCGCGTCTAAAAAAAGAGCTGTTTTGGTGTATATCACTTTAAATGCAAATGAGCTGCATATTCCCGCCCTGTTTTCGGAAGAGGGTGTAGCGTAGACATCTCTGCTTCACATACCTTCACCAATAAACAACCAGTAGAAGCAACATGACAGAGCGAGAGAGCTGGTGTTCAGTTATACATATGGGAAGCCAAACACACCGAAAGTGGGATGAAACAGTACACCGTTACGCACGCATAGAAATACAGTTAAAGCGTTAGCTAAGCACTATAACGACATGACATTCACAAAGCAGTGTGGAGTGAAATGATTTGCCCAGGCATAAACATATTTAGATAGATTTTGAAGCACATTAACTTGAAAAATAAAACTAATCCACTGCATCCTCAGTGATTTAGATGTTTGGAGAAAATTAAGACTCTTATGTTCAGTCTTACATCCAAACACAGAATGCTAGGATTGCTTACAAGACGTTGTTAATGTTACAGATGCTCAAAGCGTGGAAAACATGGAGGAAAACCAAACACAAATTGCTAAGGGCAGAAACTATGGCAATGTTGGACTGTCAGTCAGCCGCCGTGGGCGGGGCCTAAACAATGTGACGCCACACTGCTTTGAAAACCGCATACCTAATGAGACTGCTTTGATTTAATGAGGATAAAAAATTAGATTTTTATCATTGTGGGGTGTTTGTGTTCACACACTGCCAACACACATTTACATCCAAACACCATGGAAAAGTGGATTTTGCATAATAGGTGTCCTTAAATAAAAACATAACCAAATTAAAATATAGTACATTCATTTCACTGAAAAAAAAAACTGTCATTTCACCAAGTGAGCAGCACCAGAGGGTTGATAAAAGAAAAAAAAGTTTATGTAAACAACTGGGAGTTATTTTAATAAATTGGTTGAGTGAATAACTCAATGACTCATTCATAAAACACAAAATAACCTACAGAAAGGATCACTAAATGACTCAAGTGACATCACCGATACATCATCACATCGCGACATTCACAAAGCAGCAGAGGGTTGTCAGTACATGTTAACAAACTTGTTGTCCTTCCCAATGTATCCTGTGTGATCATAGCTTACATTTCTAAAGGGAAATGTAAGCTACTTGACTGCTATTTGACTGTTATATGGTCATGGGGAGTTTGTTAACCCTCTTTTTCCACTTCTGAACCACACACACACACACATACACAAACTTTGCTCTGGGGCCCCTCTGAGTCCTATTCATCCATATTTCATTTGACATTCAGATGGAAAGAAAAAACAAACACCCTATGGAATAAGCCTTGGGGGAGACGATAAGAGGAAGCCGTTACAATGGAAAATATGATCTTTTGTGGTCCAACGAGTACGAATGAATAAGAACAAGTGTGTTACTGTACCGTCTCTGTGTAACAATAATAACAACAATACGTTCATGTAAGCATGTCTCCAACAGAGAACAATGGCAGCCACTCACCAACGCAAGGAAATTATCAACATACTGCAACAGAAAAAAAGAAACACAATTGCTGTCTGACAGTGTTTACACTGGAAGGAAGCGGCGTCGTGACAAAAGTTCAGAGTTAAAATAATAATAAATGAAACGGGGCACAACGCAAGCGCCAAACGTGGCACGATGTGTCCCTCCTACTACGTGAGCCATTGTGTAGGTGTAAAAGTGTGTAATCACTATCACAAGGTTGATCAAGAGACCACCCAACAGCACTCCCACCGCTAGGATTCGCTCGCCTCCATCCCACCAGAACAGAAAATAAATGCGTTGGTGGAAAGCCCTGGTTTCCTGGAGCTGGAGTTGTTCGTACACCAGGTTACTCCGTTCATAACCCTGCCAGCTCTCGCAACGACTGAAAAGATGAAATAAAAGCAGAAGCTCTCAAACAACTGTTTCCATTCTTTGTTCTCATATAATAATGCATTGTCTGTGAGGATGAGGTGCAGATTTAGCTTTAGTTCAAATGGTCATCGGCACAATAAATAAAACTTATTAAATAAAGCTTAAGATTGTAAAGATTTTACAAAGGGTATCCAAACTACCCCACATAAAAATTATGTGCTTATTTGGTGTATATTTCAAAATAAATCAACAAAAGTTTGTACATATATCTATGAGGACAGATAGTCTAATTAAAAGTATATAAATAATATAATTACTATAAATTATAAAAAAGAATAATATATTAAAAATAATTTCTATAATTATTGCTATAAAAATAATTCTAGTAATTTATATAATAATAATAATAATAATAATAATAATAATAATAATAAATAATAATAATAATGCATGAAAAAGTAAAAATTATTTATAGAGAGGGAGAAAGAGATAGCAATAATAGTAGTAGCAGAAGCAGCAGTACATTATATCAAAGTTGTATAAATAATATATAAAATTATTATTTCTATAATTACTATAAACATAATTGTAATTTATATAATAATAATAATAATAATAATAATAATAGTTTTTAGAATTATAATTAAAATTAAGCATATAAATAATATATATTATAAATAATTCTTAGAATTTTTATAAATATAATATATAAAATTATTTCTCTAATTATTATACAAATTATAATAATGTATATAATACAATAATAATAATAATAATAATAATAATAATAATAATTTTATAATTCTAATAAAAGGCATACAAATAATGTAATATATAATACATCATAAATAATTATTAAATTATTCTAAATAATATAATATATAAAATTATTATTTCTATAATTACTATAAAAATAATTATAATAATTTATATAATAATAATTATTATAATAATTTATATAATAATAATAATAATAATAATAATAATAATAGTTTTTAGAATTATAATTAAAATTAAGCATATAAATAATATAATATGTATTATAAATAATTCTTAGAATTTTTATAAATATAATATATAAAATTATTTCTCTAATTATTATACAAATAATTATAATAATTTATATAATACAATAATAATAATAATAATAATAATAATAATAATAATAATTTTATAATTCTAATAAAAGGCATACAAATAATGTAATATATAATATTTATATAATAATAATAATAATAATAATAGTTTTTAGAATTATAATTAAAATTAAGCATATAAATAATATCATAAATAATTATTAATTATTCTAAATAATATAATATATAAAATTATTATTTCTATAATTACTATAAAAATAATTATAATAATTTATATAATAATAATAATTATAATAATTTATATAATAATAATAATAATAATAATAATAATAATAATAAATAAATATATATATATATATATATATATATATATATAATTCATACTACTACAACTACTACTACATGAAAGTTAAAAAAAAGTGTAGATATCTATATTTAGAGAGAGAGATGATAGTAGAGAGGAAATAGTAGTGATTCTTAGTAGATTATTTTAATAATCAGTATTAAGATAATTAAAATAATATTTCATAAAAAACATTTTTTACTAAAAATGTCTTTAATAATAACTATTTTTATCATTACAGTTAAATAAGCATATAAACAATATATAATACATAAAAACAACTATTTCTAGAATTATTATAAAACTAATGATCATAATATATACTACTACTACTACTACTACTACTACTAATAATAATAATAATAATAATAATAACAACAACAACAACAACAACAACAACAACAACAACAACAACAACAACAACAACAACAATATTTACTACTACTTATATTACTAAATAAAAAGCAAAAGAAATTACTTAAAAAAAAAAAAAAAAAAAAAAAAAAAGTGAAATAAAAAAATAAAACGAGTATAAAAAAAAAAAAAATTCTACAAATTTTTTAATACTAATTAGTTATGGCCATCCCATTTCCTCATTTTAAATGTTAAACCATCAAACCACAGGGAGATCTTACAGCTTCTCTTTTGTTGACAACAGCTAGTCTGAAGCCACTGAAAACACAGAAATTGTGACCTGCTCGTGTATAAATGTCACGCTTCCTTCTAAAACCCACAATGCATTTATTTAATGAAATTTCAGCTGTTGCTACGATTCACATTTTATTTTGACTAATCATGCAGCCCTAAATTTGTAACCCCTTCACCAATGAGTAGTCAAGAGAGCAAGTGCAGCACAACTGAATGGCTTTCAAGTCAATGCTAAGATTATTTCGCCAGAGGTTCCCTTGCTTAAATGTCATCCACTCGTGTGTGATTGAGTGTGTCTTAATTTAGACAGACAGTGAGAAACATGCGCTGTACCTACATGCGCCTTGAAGTGAAATCAAACGAGAAATGTTCAGGCTTGAAAAACTGACAATAAAATTCATGCTGCACTGAAGCGTCTCACAGGCCTGATTAATATCAGACGGATGAGCCAAACACTATGTCTGCATGTGGCAGTCTGTCTGACGAAAAGCAAACAGTGTCTGCCAGAATTCTGCGGTAACGCAGGCTTAAAGTTAAGGATGTTAGGAGAGACAAAAATAGAGCGACAGGTCCAAGAGCTACTCCATATGAAACACAATCCTGCCCACAAATTTGGAGGAAAAGGAAGTTGATGCTCGTCCTGAAGAGACAGTAGCGGGTAGCTTGTTTAACAGCAGATTGTGTGTGTGTGTGAGTGTGTGTGTCTGTATTAAAAGGAGGTGAGAAACGGCCAGCCTGTCAGCACTCTAATTATCATCCAAAGAGAGAGAGACTATAAAAAGCCAAGGTCACAGCGTACGCTATGGCAGAGTGCTGATCAGAAGCAGAGGAATTTGACAAATGGAGTTGAGCGTGATGGTGATGGCTGACGATAGGCCCGCTCTGTGCCTGCATGTGTCCAAATGAGGAGGAACACATTGCTTACTACATATAGGTGTGGAGCACATTACAGGTATGGGATGTTCAACTGGAATCTGAATTGCAATTACTTAAGTTACTATTATTTTATGTGTTTAGCCTAATACAATCATATTTAAACAAGTCTCACACATCACCGCTTCCATGTCCGAGCGCTCTATCAGACGCCACGAGAAAACAAGTGATAGTCACAATGTGATATAATACTACCAAAAAATGTATAGTTTTCCCTTTTAACCCCATACCGAAATCCCAGATACTCAGACAATGATAATATACAAATAAATAAATATAAAAATGATTTGTGTTTGGGACACTGTGAGACTGTAGTGTACAACGTAATTTGAAAACGACTGGATTACATGTTTAATGTGAATAAACAGCACTCATAAATGGCTGTTGAGATAGTATTCTTAAGCGAAATAAATTGAGGCTTGGACCCAGACACAGCATTCGTTGGACGAATTTAGTCGTCATTTAAGAAGCGATTAGGTGGCACTTCAAACGATCATTATTTACGTCATTTATTGTTTCTATAAATAAATCATAATTATAGAAGCCTATTACTGCCACTGAATAATTAAAAAAAAAAAAAAAAAAAAAAAAAAAATTGTTTATTGCGACTTTCTCACACAGTTCTGACCTTTTTTCCCCTCAGAATTGTGTGATACAAACTCGCAATTCTGACTTTTCTCTAAGAATTATGATCTTTTTCTCGCAAATCCAAGTTTATATCTTGCAATTGTGAGTTATGAAGTCCAATTCTGAGAGGAAAAAAAGAAAATGATAATGTTCTCATGTCTGTAAGTTTATACCTCACAAATGCATGTTATAAAGTCAGAATTGGAGATATAAACTCAATTCTGAGTAAAAAAAAAAAAAAATCTGAATTGCGAGATATAAACTTTAAATTCTGAAGATATAAAGTCAGAATTGCAAGATATAAACTCGCAATTCTGAGAAGAAAAAAGCCACAATTGCGAGATATAAACTTGCAATTCTAAGAAAAAAAATCGGAGGAAAAAAGTCACAAGTGCGAGACAACTGCAAGACAAACTCAAAATTCTGAGAAAAAAAATTCAGAGGAAAAAAGTCACAATTGCAAGATGGAAACACAAATCTGAGGAGGGGAAAAAAATAAATAAAATCACAACTGTGAGATATAAAAAATTGAGAAAAAAGTTGCAACTGTGAGATAAACTCTCAAATCTGAGAAGAAAAAAAAGAGTCACAATTGCGAGATATAAACCTGCAATTCTGAGAAAAAAACATTCTGAGACAAAAGTTGCAACTGCGAGATATAAACTCGCAACTCTGAGAAACAAAAATCACAATTGTGAGATATAAACTTGCAATTCTGTGGGAAAAAGTCAATTGTGACATTTAAATTCGCAAATCTGAGAAAAAAAGTCACAATTGCACAATATAAACTCGCAATTCTGAGGGAGAAAAACATTCTGAGAAAAAAGTCGCAGAAGTCAATTTTGAGGAAAAAAAAAATCTGAGAAAAAAGTTGCAACTGCAAAATATAAACTCAATTCTGAGGAAAAAAAAAAATTCACAAATGCGAGATATATACCTGCAATTCTGAGGAAAAAAAAACGTTATAACGTAATTGCGAGTTTATAATCACACAATTCTGACTTCATTTCTCAGAATTGCAAGTTTATTTGTCACAATTCTAAGAAAAAAAATGTCAGAATTGCGAGTAAGTACGATGCAATTACGAGAAAACATTACTACTGTAAGAAACTCACAATTATGAGAAAAAAAAGTCAGAATTGTGAGATAAAAAGTCGCAATTAGCTTTAATATAATTTAGTGGCAGAAACAGGTTTCCATATATAATACATGCATTTAAAGTTAGGGTTAGGTTTTTTTTTTTTTAATTCTTGAAATAATTATTTTATTTAATTATTTCATTTAATTCTTTATTTAACGGGGACAAGGGACAGTCAAAGACTGCCCCAGAATTAACTACCTAGCTAAATTTTATCTTTCAAAATTCGAATGAAAAAATGAAGCAAATTTAATATTGAAATGTAGTAAAATGTCTAAACTGACAGCAGCTGAACGAAGTTTAGAATTTCTTTCAGTTTTAATTTACTCAAATATACAGTTATAAGTGTGTATCCCGTCTGAAACCAATTGAAATGCATCAGACATTCATAAACTGTAACCTGAATTGGAACTTGGAAGTACACAAAAAGTCACATTCAGCATCTCAGCGGCTGAATGAATCAAAACCTCACGGGTGAGGCGTTTGGGGGTCACAACTGTCACAGCATCAATGAACTGCTGACTGGACAATTTCCATGTCACATGGTCAAAGAAAAAAAGGAAAGATGACAGTAACCTGTGCCCGCTGTCCTTCTTTTTTTTTGTGTGATTCAGTAGAGATCAATAAGCGTGCGTGTGCTGGAGGTTGGCGGTGTCAGCAGTCCAGTAAGTGGGCAGCAGCAGGCGGCGAGTGTGTGTGTGCTGATTGAAGACTCCCGTGGGACGAGAGCAGCTGGCCTAAACCCAGATCCGCTGCCTGCATGGTTTCTTTCCCCTCCTTCTCTCTCTCTCTCCACTCCCTCGTCTAGCATGCCTTTAGTTTTTCTCTGCGCCCTCCCGCATGATTTAATACACTTGCTCGGCTGAATGCCCCATTCCTGTCTCTCTATGAGCCCAATTCAGAAGCCAACAGGAAACTCCACAGGAAACAAGGGATTCTGAGAGGAAGCGGCAACTGCTGTGCCGACCGGCAGCAATAGGAAAAGGGTTATAGTCATAATGACTGACACACGGTCATGGCACACATGAGCACACATTCACTCTCTTAAATAAACAGCAAGGCGGCACTAGAGGAAATGTCAGAGTTTGTTATCTTGTGTTGGTGTTTATATTTGTGGTTTTGACTGTGGAGCAGATCAGATAAGGAGAAAATCTGTGGCATTAATCAACTGACATCATTACACCACAATTTCGAATCACACCATAGCAAACCACACTCACACTGGGACCAAACACACAAACACTGAGGACTGGTCAGGATGGTTGACTGTTCAACTAGTGGTCCACAACACGAAAACATTTTGAACAATTAAGGTAAATTAAATACATACAGCTGTTTTAATTCATTTAATTAGACATGCTTTTGATCAATACATTTTCGTTAAATACAAAAACATTAAAATAGAAAAAGAATTTCGTAAAAAAAAATAACATTGTTTCACAGGGCTCTAAAAATTTAATTTTAGCTAAACGTGTGAAAAATTGCTGTCAAAAAAACTTTTTTAAATCTAGAAAAATGTTTAATAACTTTATTGAAATTAATAATTAAGATGTGTACACTTTTTACTTGACATTTCACCACATGACCTTTTTAGTGTGAAATCTGAATTGAGTCAGTTGAAACTTCTTGGAAAAGGTATTAAAAACCAAAACCATGTGAAGCCGATACGAATACCAAGTTCATTTCTCACTGCTTGCATTTAAATAGATTTTTCTTTTCCTTCATGCTCAGTGACAAACAAGTGTGCTCATCATAAAGGCCAACTAATCATTCAGACAGTTAATTATGAAAATACATAGTTCGGCACGTCCTTATCCATGACCTCTACCCTCTTGTGAAAGGAGTGTTTCTCTGAATCATATCTCACACCATGTCATAGTACCAGCAATACCAGTAGTATTTAAGGCACTAAATAAAGAGTAATGTGTTTAGAAATCAATACAAAGGATGTGTAAAGGAAGTCCTGACCCTTCAGATTACTGTGACTGCATTATTGAGGACTGATCTGCAGATTAGAAGTTAAGCTTTTCAGATATGGACACAGCACGTCTCACTTGGCCATTAAGGGACAAAAAAAAAAGAAAAAATTGTAATATAAACTCGCAATTCTGATTAAAAAAATAAACATTCTGAAGAAAAAGTCACAATTGTGAGATATAAACTTGCAATTCTGAGGAAAAAAAGTCACAATTGCAAGATATAGCAAATATGAGAAAAACACTGAGGAAAAAGTATCACAAATGTTGAGATATAAACTCGCAATTCTGAGAAAAATGTCACAGTTGCAAGATATAAACTAGCAATTCTGATTAAAAAAAATATATTCTGAAGTAAAAAAGTCACAATTGCAAGACATAAACGACCAATTCTAAGAGGGAAAAAGTCATAACTGCGAGATATAAACTAGCAATTCTGAGAAGAAAAAAAACACTGAAGAAAAAGTATCACAAATGTTGACATATAAACTCGCAATTCTGAGAAAAACAACACATTCTGAAGAACAAAATTCACAACTGCAAGACATAAACTAGCAATTCTGAGAGGGAAAAAGTCATAACTGCGAGATATAAACTAGCAATTCTGAGAAAAAAAAAACACTGAGGAAAAAGTATCACAAATGTCGAGATACAACTCGCAATTCTGAGAAAAATGTCACAATTGCAAGATATAAAGTAGCAATTCTGATTAAAAAAAAATATATTCTGAAGAAAAAAAAGTCACAATTGCAAGACATAAACTAGCAATTCTGAGAAGAGAAAAAAAACTCACAACTGCGAGATATAAACACAATTCAGAGAGGGAAAAAAAGTTGCAATTGTGGGATACAAACTTGCAATTCTTAGGAAAAAAATCTGAGGAAAAAAAGCAAATATCCAGATATAAACTTGCAATTTTTATATAGAAAAAAAACAATTTGAGGAAAAAAAAAAAAGTCACAAATGACAGATATAAACTCACAATTCTGAGAAAAAAAGTCAGAATTGAGAGTTTCTCTCACAATTCTGACTTTACAACTTGCAATTGTGAGTTCATATCAAGCAATTCTGACTTCATTTCTCAGAATTGCAAGTTTATTTCTCACAGTTCTGAGAAAGAAGTCAGAGCAGCAAGTTTGTACCACACAATTCTGACAGAAAAAAAAAAGTCAATTACAAGAAAAAAAAATAGTCAGAATTGTGAGATGTAAACCCACAATTACAAGAAAAAAGTCAGAATTGTGTCGCAATTACCTTTTTTATTTTTTATTCAGTGGCAGAAATGGGCTTTTACATATAATACATGCATTTGAAAAAATAACGTACATGGAAATTTTTTTCTTTTTTTTTTCTTTTTATTTATTGAGTACATTATTACATTACTGAGTATTGATCTACTGATTTGAAGTTAAGCTTTTCGGATACGATCACCATCAGCACGTCTCACTTGGCCATTAAGTGACATGTCAAAGTTCAGAGGTCGTACCTCCGGATCGGTTTACAGCCTTCACTAAAGCTGCATTCTGCAAGAGTTGTCCTAAAGGGACAGCACTGTCCCACTCTCAGGAAAGGGCTGGCATATGGACCTCATATTGGCCCCCAGCCTGATAAACCATCATGCTGTTCTGTAAAGCCATCCACCAGCTGAGTATGATTAGAAGGAAATCAGTAGAGGCTTCAGACTGAACACATGGCCAAAGGATTGCACGGCCCCATTTTCTGACAAACAACTCAAAAGCAAATTTATATCTACATATACACACACACACATACACAACAGTTCATCCTTGAATCTGACTGGCTGAGAGGAGTGCAATATTCTAGTGATAACAGAACTCCAACAGTTTCACTGTTTGTATCACTCCACTTGAGGTATTTTTCACAGCGAGTGTCACGGTGAATAATTTTATAAATGATACTGTTTGTGTGGCACGGAATGTAGTTTTAAGAGTTTTTTAGGTGAGAATATACTTGAGACTTCAAACGTGCGATTTGTTAATAAAGACAACGTCTACTTGAAAATTTGCATCAACGTTTTCGGAGATTTGAGCTCTAGGGTGTCAGCAGGCGTTCAGCGCTCATGAACTCACTGAGAACTGCCTCACCTTGGCCAGTTTTTCTGGAATTTGTCACTGGCTGTAATGTCTCTACAGTGGTTAAACAAGATAGAATTTGTTTTGGGTGAATCTAACGGGCAGTCTTTGGTTTCATTAATCTATTATTTGTTCCAGAGCAAATAGTTCTGGCTGAGGGCAAAATCTCACCATGTTATATTGTACGTGACATTATTACGAATTATTAATGGGTTATTCACTCTATTTTACTGGTACAGGCTTCTGAAATGTTGGCATCATAACAAGACTAGATTACTCTGCAGTACCATTTCCTATGAGAACGCATGTATGTTACTGACACTCCCTCTGCAGAGCTCAACAGTATTTTTCATCAACATTAATTCCATGAGTCATCATCATATTTTCACTCCACGTCTCTTTTCTCAATCCTTCTGTCACAGGAAGACGTCTCACAGCTGGGGCGAAGATGAGAGCAAACGGCACACTAGCTGCATATAAATCACGTACACTCCTGTCCTTTCATTGCTCCACACGCTTTCATTTGTTCTGTGACTTGCTCCCTCACAGCGTCTTTCTGAGTCTCTCCCTTGAGATAATTCCAGTTGGCCCTCAGGGTTTTGAGGGAGAAACGAGAGACATGCTAGAGCCTGGGAGAGCAGGTACAGACACAAAGACACAGCAAACAAACACACTTTTGAGACAATCACAGAAACAATGCCTAGAGAAGACTAGTCTAAAAGAGAGTGTATCTGTTCCAAAACCTGCCTACGTCAAAGCTGCTCCAAAAGTTGCAAACTCTAGAATCTAAAATGACGAATGATACAGGAGAAATAAACTATAAATAAAAACATTTCATTCTGAAAAGTATACAAGTAGTAGTGCCCTATGAGTTCCGCAATGCGGAAAACACAGACTGAATTGTGGAATCCAGTCATAAAAACAAAATTTACTGTATAAAGTGGAATGTCACAGAATGTGCCAAATTTTGGATGAATAAATCCAAGGTAAGTCAGTACACTTAAATTAAAACACAATATGGACTAGTGTCCATGAATATTAAGCCTCAAAATTACCATTTAAATAGGAATCATGCATGTCTCTGTAAATAAATGGTGCATACGTGCAGTTTAATTTACTACACACGTACTGAAAGGCGTGACGCTCATGGTAATTTCAGATTCCACTTCAATATGAGTACATAAACACAAACATAATCTATAGAAGTGCTCTGAGAGTTACGTCATGTGCATATCATATACAAACAGAAACATGCAGGTCTTCACAGCAACCCGTCAAAATAAAAGCTTGGTTTAACTTGAAGAAATTGTGACAAATGTATTACCTAATTTAATGATAGAACTGCTACTACTAAAATTATTATTAAAACATTATTTTTAAGAAATCCTTACCATAATTTATTTACCAGAAACACAAACAGTATTTCCGAAAAACAAAAATAATAACAATAATAAATAAAATAATATTTTTTATATATAAAATATGTGTGTGTATATATATATATATATATATATATATATATATATATATATATATACACACACACACACACACACACACACACACACACACACATTTAATTTGTGTTAAAAATTTAATAAATTGAACTGTTAAATTGTGTGTTTCATAATTTCAGATAATTAGACATGCGTTGTGATTTTTTTTTTTAACCATTAAAACGGAGTCTAGAAAAATTAAAATGGAAAAAATAAAATTTGGAGAAAAAAAAAAAAAAAAAGGAATTTAGGAAAAATAAAACAGATTTCATAGGGCCCTAAATAATAACAAAGGGCAGTAAATAGTAAAACCGTTTGCACTACAAACCAACATGTTTATAATTAAGACTGAATGCATTTAAATATAATGGATATATTATAAAGAAACACAACTTTGCAATATTAAGCAGCAAAACAAGCCAGTTTTTACAGCTAAAACTAGCTGGAAGTGGATGACACCAGAAGTCAGACATTGAGCTGCACGATTCTGGATTAATTAAGAATTCCAATTTTGTGTCTCAGACAGAGATCACGATTTTCCCATGGTTCTGAACTAAACTAAATAATGTGCGACAAAATATTAATTGCTGCAGTCTAATATCTAATATATATATATATATATATTTAATATATATGTATTTAAAATATTTTATACACCAATTTTTAATATTAAAATTATGAAAAATTCACTTGTTACTGGATGAATTAGCCATTTTGATCAAATCTCTTCAATGAATGATTGAATTTTTAACAACTGAAACAATGCACCAATTACTTTAAAAAGATGACATGCTGTATTTTGATCACTACCATAGACATCAATGTTTGTATCCAAACTATGACCTTTAATACCGGTATTTCTGTGATAATATGAATGAATGTAAGACAGAAATAACACTGGGTAGTTGAAAAGACTGTTTATGAAGCTGTTTCTTAGCTAAACATGGTATGCTCTCTGTGTCAGCGGCACCACAAACATAGATTTGAATGTTATGGTAAGACTTTTTCAAAGGTTTAATAGACACAGGGAATCGCTGTAATTTAGAAATGAGATCGCACAGGTGTTTGAATCGCCATCTCGATCTTTAAACGATTAATTGTGCAGCTCTAGTCAGACACATTAAATTTATAAATGGCCACACCTGCTCTTATGGGAAAAATAAAGTGGATGCAGACGTGGAAGTGTATTCCATGCCAAAGACAGTACCGATCATTGAGTATGTAGGGCTAATCGCATAAAAAAATAAAAGTTTGCCTAATAAATGCGTGTGTACCGTGTGTAATTATTACGTATATATAAATATACACAAATGAATGTATATATTTAAGAGAAATATGTTATTTATGTACAAAATACTGTATTTATATACAATATAAATTATATAAAAATTATAATAAATACATACACTTGTAAATATTTCTTAAATACATATATGAATGTGTTTGTATTTATATATGCATAATGATTACACACAGCACACACATATTAGGCAAACTCACTTTTATTTTGTATGCGATTAATCGCAATTAATCGCCCCAGAGTATGTATTTTGAATAACGTTAAAATCAACGGACAAATTGCTTTTCTGTGGAATCTTAACGCATTGCGTCTGGTGTGAGTTGGTGTGAGTTTTCTTTGCCCTGCTAAAAAAGGGTTTCTTCAGGAAGTGTATAATTATTGATCGTGTTGTCTCCACCACTTGTGAATTCCCTAACAAATGCTGTTCAGTGAGGAGAAACGCAAACTTTCAGTGACCCAAATCTATTTGTTCTCCCAGAGGTCACCAGGGCAAAGGGCGTGTGTTATAGCACTACTATGCAGTGACCAAGACTGTTCTGGACAGTCAGAGAGTCGCTAGTTTGTGCTAGTAGTGCTCTGTCGTGTACAAGGTTGTTGCTTACTGACCCATTTCAAAAGAGCCCGTCGTCAATTTAGTTTGAAACATCTGATGTACTCCAATCCTGAGAGCCACCATTATAATTTCACTCCTCTATATTTATGTGTTTTTCCCTCTGAATCTGACCGTCACAGAACAATGTTTCATTGTCTGCAAGTGTGTGCGGGGAGAGGAGTAACAGCTGTGGCTAAACAAACAGCTGTATCTCTTCACCCTCATTTCTCCTCCTCTCTTGTTCTCGTTCTCCCAGCTCCCCTTGAGAGCACCCGCGCCTACGTTTTCAAACCGCGCCATGCACGTGTCACACAAACACTGATAAAAAGCCTACACACCAACTGCATGACAGGCTCGGACAGGATGCGTTACAGCCTCAAAACATTGATTTGAACTCCCTAAATATAGAAAAGACATTGTTCTCTGCTTGCGTGTGTGTTCACAGCCCGTCCACTCCCACATAGGACAAAGACTCGCTCACAGCTTTTGAATCTCTCAGCAGGACAGATAATGGGTAAGCCCGGGTCCGCCCCACACCCCCTCAGCGTTTGTGACTTGTTTGGGCGGACGCCTGAGGCTCTGAGCGACGTGTCCAGGCAGAAGCTAACTAAAGTCCCCAGAGAACAACCGGAAAACGCCTGACTGCAGAAGACAGCGGACATGAAAGGCCATTATGAGGTGAAGAAGATAACAAAGGAGAGAAAGACGGATACACTTCCCATCTTCACATCGCTTCAGCGCCGGACGCACGCGACCAATAGAGGATGTGAAGTTGTTGCTGAAACACAAAATTAGACTCAAGTGAGGAGAGAAAGACAGAGGGAGAGGTTTTTTTTTTACTCCTTTTGCAAAATACATCTCTTCCCACAAGGGGAAAAACAGTCACTGTGAGTGTGTGTGTTTTTTTCAGATAAGAACTTTGTGATACTTAAAGGAGAAGAGCCAAAGAGGATATTAAAGGGATAGTTCACCCAAAAATTATCCTATGATTTACCCACCCTCAAGCCATCCTAGGTGTATATGGCTTTCTTCTTTTAGACGAATACAATTGGAGTTATAGTAAAAAGTTTCCTGGCTCTTCCAAGATTTATAATGGCAGTGAATGGGTGTTGAGATTTTAAAGCAAAATAAACTGCATCCATCCATCATAAAAAGTACTCTACAAGGCTCCAAGGGGTTAATAAAGACCTGCCTATTTTACACTCTTTTGAGTATGAAGTAAAAAAAAAAAAAAAAAGTCACAATGTGCTTTATAAAAAAAACTTGATTCTGATTGGTTAAGTGGCATTCAAAGCTGTTGTAAATTACTCTACAAACATACACCTTTGTTTGCTTATGCGTGTTGCTTGGCAAACACTTTGTTCCAACCACAACCGTTTCTGAGGAACTGGTGGAAGAATAATGTTTTTAATAATATCATTACACTTTATTTGCCATTTTATTTTGTGAAACCTTATTATTTAATTTATTATAATAAATTACATGAAACCCTGTATATAGAATAACCGTTTTATAAAAGCAATGCGCCCGGTGAAGCCGTGGTTTACAGTGAATTTACAACACCTCTTGGCTGTTATAAATTCACTGTAAACCACAGCTTCTTGGGGCTTATTGCTTTATTGTATGCTATTATAATAAATGAAACCTTATTTAATTTATTATAATAAATGTTCTAAAAACCCCGTATATGGAATAACCGTTTTATAAAAGCAATACGCCCCGTGAAGCCGTGGTTTACAGTGAATTTACAACATCCCTTAGCTGTTATAAATTCACTGTAAACCATGGCTTCTTGGGGCTTATTGCTTTATTGTATGCTATAATAATAAATGAAACCTTATTTCATTTATTATAATAAATGATATGAAACCCTGTATATGGAATAATCGTTTTATAAAAGCAACACGCCCCATGAAGCCGTGGTTTACTGTGAATTTACAACACCCCTTAACTGTTATAAATTCACTGTAAACCACGGCTTCACAGGGCTTACTGCTGTATTGTATGCTTCCCAACTCAAGCTTACTGCTTTACTGTCAAATCTGTATAAACATGAAATAAACAAGAAATGAACAGGTAATATTATTAGTAACTGCCCTTACTAATGTAAAACAATAGTAATTTTATGATTAAATGATCTATATTTTTAATAATGTAGAACTTTATAAAACTTTATAAACTGCAATCTAAGTATATAAGTAAAATAAGTTTCTGCTATCTCGTTTGTGCGTTTATGAGAGAGTGTCATTTCAGCGGATGACATAGGACGCAGGTGTACCGTAAGCTCTGGTGACAATATGCTAGTCTCGCAAGAATCAAGTTGTTAATAGCAAATGAAAATAAGTCTCCTCTTGGCTTATATCAAAATCCTCTGACAGTTTTCTTTACAAATCCTCGTTCTGTACTTGTAATTCGTGACCGGTGTTTTGTTTTGCTGTCCCCACCACGCTTTGTCACAGAGTTCACTGTCTTGTGAACTCTCATACGACAGTTAACGGAAGCTAGAGATTATGGTTTATAAATATGGATATTTTACCAACACAAACTTATCAATCCGCTTCAGAACTTTCCTTATCAAATGTAGGAGCTAATAAGACAGTAAGTTTTGTACACACTTAGGCTGTGTTCCAATTCACTTAATGTTTAACGCTTGCATTTGAACGCGACGAGAGTCCGTTGTGTAAAAACGCCATTGTATGTGGCAACTGCCGTTTTCTAATATGCTAACTAAAAGTACGTATTTCAAAGCATGCACCAAGTGAATTGGCACACAATCAATATCTTAATACAAAACTTCTGTAGACGTGAGCTCTGTTGAGAGGATGTGAATGTTATGAGGAACACAGAGGAAATTTAGTCTCACTGTGTTCTGAGACCTTACACTGGGCGTTACCCACAATCCTGTGTTGCAAAACCTGTGTGTGTGTGTGTGTGTGTGTGTTTTGGCAGTAAACTCTGGTGGCCTAATGAACTGCACGTTTCTCTGATGGCAATGTGTGAAGAACCCAACACAGAGAAGACTAATCTCACACATACACACACACATACACACGGCGAGAGAGAGAGTTGTTGAGTGTATTAAGCGCAGTGGACTGAACACAGGTGAACAGATTGGAAGATAATCTGCCTGAGAAAGAGAAAGAGAGAGAAAGAGAGATTCATACATGTATACAAGCTAAATCACATAAACAGTACATATCAGAAACACTAGTAGAAAAGTAGATTAATGGAAGGCAATGAAACAGTAAAAGAGAAAAACAGACAGGAAAGAATGAAGAGACGGGAGCACAAGGACAGTCCAAGTTCATCATCTCCATATGGCGGACGGCACAGGCTCGTGGGAGAGAGCTGTGACTTACCCACAGGCTAACACACTATTGTCTGACACTGCACTATACAGCTTTACATTGGCATAACTACCTGTATATCATTTAGATTTATGTTTGGAAAAATAAACATCAGCCAGGCATGCATATTTGGAGGCTTTTAAAAGTGTCAAGTGGGCTTATTTTATTGTTGCCTGTCTGTTGCCTTTGACGTCACAGTTTCAGTGAAGGGTTCTGGGACTTTGTGTGTCTTTCTTGTTGTGCCTTCAGATAAAATGTGAAATTACGTCATATAACAATACACTCTTTTTTTCCCAGCAGTATGAACTTAAAATGTTACTTTAAATGTTCTGGATTTCACATGTGACCTATAAGGCAATAAATAAATAAATAAATAAATAAATAAAATAAAATAACAAAATAAAAGAAATAAAAATAAATTAAATTAAATGAATTAAAATAAAATTAAAAACAATGAAATTAAAAAATAAAGAATTAAATTAAATTAAATTAAAAATAATATGAAATGACAAAAAATAAAAATAAGTGAAATAAAATAAATGAAACGCAATGAAAACTAAAAAAATAAATTAAATACAAAATAAAGAAATGAAATAAAATTACATAAAAACTAAACTAAATAAAAGATTTTAAAAAAATGAAAAATAAAATGCAACGAAAAAAAATTAAAATAATCAAATAAAATAAAAAAAAAATGAAATGAAATAAAAATGAAATATATTAAATTAAATTAATAAAAAATAAATAAATAAATACAAAAATATTAAATAATATAACAAAACCAAAAGTAATAAAATCAAATAAAAATGTAATGAAATTAAATAAAATAACACAAATACTAAAATTAAATTAAATTAAATACAAAATAAAAAAAGAAATTCAATGAAATAAAATGAAATAAAAACAAAAATATACAATGAAACAAAATAAAATGAAATAAAATGAAAAAATAAAATCTAGAAAAGAAATGAAATAAAAAATAGAAAAGAAATGAAATAAAATAAAATGTGAAATAGTAAAATAAAATTTAAATAAAAAAATGAATTAAAATTAAATTAAAACTAAAAGAAATGAAACGAAATAAAAATAAAATGGAATTAAACGAAATAAAATAAAAACAGAAATCATATAAAATGAACTGAAAATAAAAAAAGAAATGAAATGAAAAAATAAAATAAATTAAATTAAATTAAATAAATTACATTGAAATATAAAAAACTAACTAAAATGCAACAAAATAAAAATAAAATAAAACTAAATAAATATTTTATTCTATTTCAAATAAATGCTGTTCTTTTAAACTTCGCATTCATCAGAGAATATCGACTAAAAATAAAATAAAATGATAAAATAAAATAAAATAAAAACCCCGAACTTACTACACCACAGTAGTGTATACACAAAAGGAATGAAACTGATCTCTATACTGAAAGAAAGCATGATAGATGAAATCAGGCCAGATGTAAGTATCACAGTATTGTAATGCATCCTCTCTCTCAATGATTTCTCATTTAATTGCTATCAATTCTCTTAAAATTCTGCAATTCCCCCCACTTTCATGTCATGAACCTCATAAACTTCCAGATCTAGTTGCCAGTTCCACCTCTGACTTTGTATCCCAGCAGAGTAATGAAAATGAGAAAAATAAGCTCTTTAATAATGAGCACCAATACCATATGCAAGCAAATTGAAGCCTGCCGTTTCGCCGTTTTTACGCACACCAAACGGTTCCTGGCGATACATGTGCATTGTGTGGGTTTGTCACCTGGGACTACCCATATCATTACACACACCAGAGGAGACCTACTTCTGCTAAAAAAGCAGCAGTGTTGCATGTTGATAACAGGCCATGTACTGACATTTCCCTAATGCAGAAGTCCAACACAAGACACGTTTGTTTTCACGTAGGACAGACGACAGTGGGCCAAAGTTGATATGTCTCTGGGTGTGTGAGTACACGAACAAGAAAGAGCAATCCTCCTGTTAAAGGCACTCCCATTCTTCTGAAGTGCACGCCAAAACACACACCCCACGCAGCTGTGAGTGAGCGAGCGTATGTGTGTGAGAGAGTGTGCGGTGAGAGAGGGGAAGCTAGCTCTTACAAGCTTGCTCAACTGTGACATGGTTTGTGCTCAAGTGTTAAGTCATGTGATCTCCTCCTAAACATCTTGTTTGCGAGGTGAAAGAGAAACTTGTATTTTGATGTTGACGTTTGCTGTAACTGCAAGCCAACGAGACACAATCTCTGCAGTCAACAAGCACTGGTTTTGGTGGCCTTGACCTATATTAGTGAAATTCAGCACAGCCTTCATGTAAATAGCCGTTCACTGCTCTCTTTTCATCCATCTCTTTCACCTGGTGCTTCAGATATAGGTCAACAAAACCGCATTCCGTACAGTCACATATTTTCATACGCACACATGCACAGCTGATATCCACTGGCACCTTTTTGTCCAAATCTATTAATTTATCAAAATAATAATAATAATAATGCCACAAATGCAATTCATACATGGAACAACTTGATTATGTTTTAATTTCTGAATTAAAAGGGGAGACAAAGTAAAAAAGGTCATATGGAAGCCCATTTGAGCCACTGAATAGAAGTGTAAAAAAGGTAATTGCGACTTTTAAATCGGACTTTAGAACTTTTTGAAATTACGAGAAAAAGTCAGAATTGTGAGTTTTCACCCTGCAATTCTGACTTTATTTCTTGCAATTGTGAGTTCATATCATGCAACATTGTATTACGAATTCAGAGGGAAAAAGTAATAAAAAAAAAAAGGTAAGACCTTCGTTGAAACATGCAATATATGCAAAAAAAATGAAATAAAATAAAACTAAAAACTGAAATGAAATAAAAAAAATTAAATATATTAAATTAAATTAAATTAATAAAAAATAAACAAATAATTAATAGAAACAATATTAAATAAAATGACAAAAAATAAAAAGTAATAAAATAAAAAAAAATAAAATGTAATGAAATTTGTTAATTAAATAAAATAACAAAAATATTAAAATTAAATTAAATTAAATACAAAATAAAGAAATTCAATAAAATAAAATGAAATAAAAATAAAAATAAACAATGAAAAAATAAAATGAAATAAAATGAAAAATAGAAAAGAAATGAAATAAAATAAAATGTAAATAGTAAAATAAAATTTAAATTAAAAATTAAATTAAATTAAAAAAGGGTAAGACCTTCGTTACCATTTCTTAGAAAAAAAAAATTATACACATTTTAACACCTAAAAAAATGAAATTAATTTCAACAAAACTGCTTTTCTGCTAATTAATATTTTTGTCAGATAAATCAGTAATTTGTTACAACTAACAACATGCAGAAATAAAAATAAACAAAATCTATATTTAATCGAAATAAATAAACAAAATTATATCAGTAAAGTCTCTTAAATGACATGGCAAGTTTAGTTTAGGTTGTACACATAAATGTGATGTGACTTCCCAAAAACATTATATTTAAAATTTAAAAATGCATGGAATTTGTAAAAAAAAAAAAAAAAAAAAAAAAAAAAAAAAAAAAAAAAAAAAAGAAACAAACAAACAAAACTGCATTGTTGAACTTTTTTTAATATATTAATAATATGCACTTTCAAAATATTCTAAATTGTAAAAAAAAAAAAAAAAAAAAAAAAAAAAATTTTTAAAAAAAATTAAAAAAATCTAACCACATAAAATCCAACATAAAAAAAAAAACAGTGCATTTCTACAAAATATTTCAGTAGAGTACACCTCTAGGGCCCTATAAAACCAGTTTTGATTTTTTTTCCAAATTCTGTTTTCCTTTCAATTTTTCTAGTCTCTGTTTCAATGGTTAAATTAAATTTTATTAATCAAAAAGCATATCTAATTAATTGAAATCATGAAACTTACTATATTTAACAGCGATTTTTTAAATGTTTAACAAAAAGTACACTGTTAGAACCCTATAAAACATTCTTCTGAAATTTAGTTTTATTTTTACCAAATTCTCTGTTTTCCACTAATTTTCTAGATTCCAATGTAATTGTTTCATTAAATCAAAAGCATCTCTAATTAATTGATTTATTTAAAAAAAAAAATAGGAATTTATTATTATTTCTTTTTTTTTTTTTTTTTTTTTTTTTTTCAGAAATACTGTTTTATGTGCATCTTTTTTGATAAACAATTCTTATGGTAAATACTCCTTAAAAAATAATGTTTTAATAATAATTTTAGTAGTAGTAGTAGTAGTATCATCACATTACGTAACATATTTCTGTCACAGTTTCTTCAAGTTAAACCGAACTTTTATTTTGACGGTTTGCTGTAAAGACCTTTAAGTTCCTGTTTGTATACGATATGACAATAGTTTCTCAAAAGAAACAGTAAAATGCTCATAAAGTGTCTCTCAAAGCGAGCATCACGCACGCTTCAGCACGCAGAACATGAAGGATTCATATTTAAGTAGTACTTTTCACAGCTTAATATTTCACAGACACTAGTCCATATTACATGTTGATTTAAGTGTACTGACCTACTTTTGATAGCCAAAAATTTGGCTAATTCCATGATATTCCACATTATACAGCAAATCTCACTTTTATGACTGGATTCTGTGATTCTATCTGCATTTTCTGGAAATCAAAGGGCCCTATGTGAGGTGTGCTTCAACTGACCTTTTTTTTGCAACTCTTTCCAGATTCTAATATTTGCCATTGACCCCTCTAACAAAAAGTCAAGCAATATTTGCCCACAATCACCTTCTTCAGCTGACAGCCATTAACATCATAACCACCAGTCTTCTCATTCCCACAGACACACAACACCGAAAAATAGTGTGTATCAAACCCAGCGGTTCCCATTTAGAGGTTTACAGATCTTTGTGTGTCATAGATAATCTGGATCCTGAAGTACAACCGGTTGAGAAGCACTGATCAAAACCATCCCGAGAGAGGATGATATGAATGAGCCAAGATCCCACACATAACCAAACAAGGATCACAAGTACACACGCTTCCTCTCTCTCTCACATGCGTTTAACTGACCATACAAGGTGACCAAAAAGTAGATGAAAGGTTAGAGATAAATTGCACCCACACATGCCATTTTAAGTGCTCTCTTGAACGAACAAACAAATGAAAGGCACAGCCAACTAATGTTAGCGGTGCCTGAGGTCAATGTCAGGGGAAGGCGCGAATGTGCCATTGAGTGATGCCGTCATCAGTCCGTATATCATCATTTAAACAGTTTGTGGTAGAACAAATCATGGTCTAACTAAAACACAGATCTACAGTAAAAAACATTCACTCTTTCTCTGCCTACACAGCTTTTAAGATTTATAAGTGCTCTCCTGACATGTCACGTTGCTGTCTATGCAGGGTCAGAAAGCTTTCAGATTTCCTCAAAAATATCTTAACTTGTGTTCTGAAGATAAACGAAGGTCTTACGGGTCTGAACGACATGAGGGTGAGTAATCAATAACAGAATTTTCATTTTTGGCTGAACTGTCCCTTTAACAACAAGATATTTAAACAAAAAAAGGGACTGACAGATCATTTCACAGTGTCAGGATGCACAAATGCAACAGTGTGGCCAATAAAGCTAAAAAAAAATATTTTAAAGTGTTTGTGCTGTGCGTTTAATGCTTTTTACAGAACCATTAGCTTAGCAGCATGCTAACATTTGTTTTGATTCACATACCAAAACTTCAGAGAAGACGAATGGTTTGCGAACAGTTTATACTTTTGTGTGATTCATTCTGTCAAACTTCGTGTGGTAGGCTTTAAAGATGTAACAGATGACAAGTAGTTAAAATTCCATGACAATCATGAGACAAAGGAGCTCTGAGATCAGCGTGAAGGTGTTTTGAGAGGCCCCTGGTAACTAGTCGCAACCGCTAGTGTGGCAGACAGACAAGACATTTTTGATAGTCCTCATCACCTCTCACTTCCTCTGTGGGCCAACTGCAATGACTGGCACTCACGTTACCCTGGAAACTACTTACGGCACGTCAGTCGAGAACAAGAGTGAAAGCCTGTGTGTTTCAGAGGTTTCTGTTACAAAAAAAAAAAAATCAGCTGTTATACAACAAGCTGTCGTGACTACTACCCAAAAAAAACAAGTCTATGGCTATATTAGCACTGAATACTGCACATTGTGCAACAGATCAGACAAATAATCTATTGCTGTGTCCTAAGCATCGATATGACAAGATGACTGACAGATCATTTCACGGTGGCAGGATGCACTTATGCAACAGTGCGACCAATAAAGCTAAAGACATAATTATAACATAGTAGTAAATTTAGGGGTCATCGGATGCAAAGTTCACTTTTACATGTTGTTTGAACATTAATGTGTGTTGTCAATGTACACATCTACCCTATAATGCTAAAAATCCATGCAGTAGTGTTTAATTAATCTGTAAAAATAATATCCCCTTTTTCAAACTGAGCCATTCTTGGATGCCTGTCGGTGTGGCGTCACACCCACAGAGGCCGCTCCCACGAGTTGACTGACATGACATTACCTCGGACCCGCCCTAAATCAGCTGTAACAGTCCGACCTCCACTGTTTCGATGCGGGAGCAGAGATGCAAGTTAGACAAAAATATCGCAGATTGTCTTTCATTAATTTCAATTCAGTGCGTGGCATCCAATTATTATCTCACAAATAAAGGTTATTTTGCATTTTTTAATTACATGTAGTAATGGCAACAGAAAGGTGTTTTCAGCGTTAGGTTTTATTGACCATGTACAGCACGTTATTGACAAGAAAACCTACAGATAAACTTTTCAGGCTGCATGCAAAAACAAACATACAGTATAATCCAATTCACAAATAAGTGACTTATGAACTGGTTTTCTTATTAAGTATTTTAAAAATACACAAACTCAAGAGGTGTTTTTTTGTTTTGTTTTGTTTTTTGCTGCAACTCACTGACAGTGTGAAGGAGTTACCAGTTACCAGTTTCAATCACTCTGACAAATCTTTCACTGAATAAACTCTGAATTAGTGGTTAGTGAATCAACATATGACTCACAAAACCTGAAGTTGTAATGACACTGAGAGATATTCATCTTAAAATAAAGCACATTACTTATATTATTGTTCAAAAGTTTGGGGTCAGTATGATTTAAAAAAAAAAAAAAAAATATTAATACTTTAATACAGCAAAGATGCATTAAATTGACCCAAAGTGGCTATTATGTTGCAAAAAATGTCCTATTTCAAATAAATGTTGCACCTTCTATAAAAAAAAAAAAAAATCATGAAAAAACCCAACACAAGGAATAAATTCTATTTTAATATATAATAAAATATTAAACAGTTATTTTAAATAGGGCTGGATGATGTGAACAAAAAAAGTCATATCTTAGTATTTTCAGACCGAAAGGCGTAATACAATTATTCATAATTTCTATGTAGACCCATTTGTGCCACCGAATGAAAAATAAAAGGTAAATGCGACTCTTAATCTCACAATTCTGACTTTTCTTGCAAATTTAAGTTTATGTCTAGCAATTCTGACTTTTCTTCTCAGAATTGAGACTTAATTTCTCAGAATTGTGTTTGTCTCGCAATTCTAACTTTTTTCTTGAAATTCTGACTTTTTTTCTCAGAACTGTGTGATATAAACTACAGTAGCAATTGCTAGTTATAAATTCACAATTCTGAGTCTGAACTGCGAGATATAAAAAATTCAGATTTATTTCTCAGAATTACCAGTTTATATCCCACAATTCTGACTTTATAACACGCAATTGCAAGTCACAATCTCGAATTGTGAGATATAAACTTGTAATTCCAGGGACATATCAGTCTTTTTTCCCCCTCAAAATTAGACTTTAGAACTTGCAATTGCAATTTTATATCTCACAATTCTGAGAAAAAAAGTCAATAATCGCAAAGGGAAAAAAGTCAGAATTTCAAGATATGAAAAGTCAGAATTGCTTTTATCTAACAATTCTGACTTTATTTCTCTCAGTTGTGCATATATCATGCAATTCAGAGAAGAAAAAAAAAAAGAAAAAAGAATTTTGAATTTATGTTTTGCAGTTTTGACTTTATAACTCGCAGTTGCAACTTTATATTACTCAATTCTAAGAAAAAAAGTCAGAATTGTGAGATAGTCACAATAACCGATTTTATTATTTATTCAGTGGCTGAAACGGGTTTCCATAATTTTCAGCAATTTTCTGTTTGGATTTTTATAAAAAAAAGTTTAAAAAAAAAAGTTTACAGCAAACACTTTGGAACCAAATAGGGCTGCACGATTATGACAAAAATTTTAATTGTTGATTATTACCTTAAAATTGTAATTGGACATTATTAATTGCTGTTATCACAATTTATATTGAATGATGTTTTGAATAGCTTTGAAGCAAAGCTTCTTTTTTTTTTTTCATTGTTTGAAGCAATGGTATGCCACATTTTTATATATAATTTCTTCTTTAAATATATATAAAAAAAAATAAAAAAAATAACTTAATTAAATTAAAATTTAAGATAACCAGTAGGAAAAACACACACACTCTCTCTCTCACATACACACACACACACACACATATTTATTTATTTATTTATTTATTGTAATTGCGCCTTTGAATGATTATATAATTATGGCATCTGTAATTGTAATCACGATTAGAAATTTGATTAATTGTGCAGCCCTAACACTACTACCATTTAAACTACAGCAGTATTTCCCAAAATTAACGCTTTTACTGTATTTTTAAGCAACGCAGCTTTAGTGGTCATAAGATAAGAATATTCCTAACCTCAAATTTTCTAACAATAATATATATTTATTCAATGTCAAGGAAAGTTCAAGTACATTGCATTGTGGCATTTACTACTCCTCTTAGTTTGCTCTCATATATACACATTTTTGCAAAAGCAGACAGAGCGTGAACACAGTGTAACAGCACCATACCATAAAAAGGGCAGTATGGTAGTTCACAACTGAAAATATCCCATGTTTCCTTTGAAACAGCCGTAAAAAAAGCACTTACAAAGCAACTTCTATAATCTTAGCAAAGCAAACACACTGTTAGGCCTGCTGTAACTACAGGTCTCTGAACAGTCCTCGAAATTACACCGTTGCAGTACTGCACAGAGCATAAAAGCCAATTCTACTGGCGGATGAAAATGGAAACGACAAGCGTTCGTGGACAACTCAGTAATCACTGCAGTAATGCAATAAACAACATCCTGTGAAAACACCAGTGAATTCTTGCGTTACAGAGAGTCTGGGATGCAACAGGCTAATGAAACAGCTGTGGTAATGTCTAGTGAGAGATACCCTGATCATTAGATTAATTAAAGAGTCTCCCTGCTTAACCTCACAGCCTATATGACCGGCAGCAGAAACACAAATAGCCACAGAGACAGACACACGTGCCCGCAAACGCACGGCCTGCAACAGATGTTAGGAAAAGGCTTCAAATGGCTCCGTGGCTTAAAATATACACATCATTTCTGGTTCTCCCTACAGCACACCACCATTATGTGCCGTCCGAACACAAGACGCATGCAAAGAAGAGTGGTGACATTACAGAATCACCAATGGACAAAATGTAAACAAGAGGCCTCATACAAGTGAGCGATTGCACACACACCCATTCTGCGAGGCTCATCTTGTGTTTCAGAAAACCCCTGTCATTTGAGCAGGGAAGCAAAGCAGAACAGGACCTGCAATCCTCACAGACACAAAGAGGAAAGGTAGGCCCTTGTGAAGCAGGGGGTCCCGTTTCACAAATGTAATCTGTGAATAATCGCATTTCTTTTGTGAAGCAAAGAGCACAAGGCCAGATGGGTCTCGCAACCTCACAAGGCACATCAATACAGACTGTGTTCAATTAGGAGTCAATCTTGCCAAAAGAATATTTTTCAGTTAGAAAAATATTTTTCAGTTAGGTAAGCCAGTTTCAAGTATTAAGTCTTATAGGAAACTGAGCGGTTGTGTACTTCAATAAAGATTTTTCTGCTGGCCTGGTTGGGCAAGCGGTTTATATTTTTATTTGTCCAGACACAATTTCTACAGGCCATTTCATTATTATTATTTTTCTCATGATAATTAATTTGACAGTGTTATGCTATAGTTCATCTAAATTGTTGTTACTGTTTAGAATAAAATGAATAAAAACAAAACAATATTATAACCATATTAAACACACTATTGCTAATAAAATAAAATAAATTCAATTAAAAAATAAAATGAAAAAATATTTAATTTAATAAAATGTTCATACATACACACACACACACATATATATACACACAAATATATATATTATATACACACACACACACACACACACACACAATATAATGTACAGAATAAAATATGGACATGGCTATTCATTTCAAAATAAACTTTAAATAATTTGAAAGAACTTAATCACTGCTAATAACGATAAAACTAGAGCTAATCTAAAACTCAAATATTCTATACCAACTGTTAAAAAAAGCAGTAATTTTTATTAATAAATAATAGCTGATAACCATCGTAATATATTGTGCATCCCTTTAATTAAATTAAATTAAGTAAAAAATTTAATTAAAATTAAAAATACATTTTTCAAATACTGCACTGATTTTTAACCCATTCTTAAATATTCTATACCAACTGTTAACAGAAAAATAACTATTAAATAATAATAATAATGTAATAATAATAATAATAATAACAATAATATTATTATTATTATTATTATTCTCATAAATAATTACAATAATAATAATAATAACCATCATATTATCTCCACAAAACTTAAATTTAATAAAAATATAAATTGCAAATATTGAACTGATTTTAACCCATTGTACCATCCATTCTAAACTGTTAACTAAAAAACATAATAATAAAATAATAATTTATATCACAATAATAATGAATTATTATAATTATTATTGTTATTATTATTATTTAATAAATAATAACAACAACAACAACACATAACCATGCATAATATATTATGCATTGTCAGTTGTTGTTCTTATTTTTCTACAAAAGTAAAATATATATATATATATAGCAAACATTCCACTGATTTAAACACATTCTATCGCCTATTCACCAAAACTCAAATATTCTATACCAACTGTTGACCAAAAAAAACTGTAGTTAATAAATAATAAATTATAAATTATAAAATATATTTTTTTAAATAATAATAATAATAACAGCTGATATCCATCGGAATATATTGTGCATCCCAACAAAACTCTCTCACGCTTCGTGAGTTCAGGCTAGTACAACCCTAAAAAATACGTGAAGTAGGAAGGGAAGGCAGAGATCAACAAACAGAAAGAGAAAGGAATCCCACCTGTGCAACCATCTAAGAAACAGCTGCACTGGAGCAGCATTTCAACTCTAAGCAACACCAAGATCTGCCTCTGCCTTGCAGTAGTTTGAAAAGGACAAAGCCTTCTTCTGTAGACAGGAAGCGCTCAGACAGACAGAAAGAGAGAAGGAAAGCAAGAGAGTGAAGAAGCGAGAGTGTTTATGGGGATTAAAGCAATGCCAGATGCTGACTTCAACTATAAACAATGCTGACAGACAACACAATAACACTGCTAATACTCATCAGAGACCCATAAAACCAAAAGCTACATTTAACCGAGCCTTTGCATACAGTTGTGATCTGATTAACAGAGTGACTCAAACATATTTATACTTCTCCTTTAGGCCAGAAATACTCTACGCAGGTGTGCAAATGCTCAGCCAAATTATACATACTTAGTGTGTTATTGTGGCAGCAACAAACCTCAGTGCTCGAGAGGGCAAAGGTCACTCAGTTCACGCAAAGAGCACTAACGATAACAATAACTATATAAGCATCCACACCAAAGCACAATAATGTTCTGATCTTTATAAGTATGCACTTTGATTATGTTGTCTGTCGCTTTAAATGCTCAAGATCTTTAAAACCAGGTGGTAGAATACAGCTATGGTTAGTAAAACTAGTTAACGTCCATGCTGTGAACAGGCCTTTAAATGACAAATGTCTGTGCCAATAACTTAAGATATTATTACTGAGGTACCAAGTTATAAACATAAGATTTAAAGGGATGGCTAGTCACTCTCAAGCCATCCCAGGTGTATATGACTTTCTTCTTTAAGGCGAATACATTCGGAGTTGTATTTAAAAATGTACTGGCTCTTTCGATCTTTATAATAGCAGTGAATGGCTGTTGAGATTTTGAAGTCCAATAAAGTGCATCCACCCATCCAAATCCATCCAAATGTGCCATTTCTGACAGTATCATAGTGTTTTAACAGAGTAAAACATGTCATGTATTTTAGCCTTTAACTTTGGACTATGCTTCAAAAACATCAACCACAGACGCAGTTTATTCTCGTCATACTTGATAGGGAAAAATTCAAGGTTCATAAAATGCGTCAATAAAACTAACCTGTACTGACACATTTTATTATGAGTCTTCATTAGTCATAACGCAGCATATTATATCATATAATCCTCACAAAACTTGACCGCTCAGTTATAAGAGTATATAGTAGCCAGTTTCCTTTCTTGATCATTGTAGTATCAGGCTACTTCACACGGCTTGATTTAAGGTGATTTCATCACATAACAGTGCTCTATTCAGACAGAAGGATCCTGAAAGGCTGTCCCATTTCCATATATGATCAATAAGTGCTGAGACAGACATAATTAATGTCATTTAGCTTGAGTTTACTGCAGA
Organism: Labeo rohita; assembly: GCF_022985175.1. Lineage (NCBI taxonomy): Eukaryota > Metazoa > Chordata > Actinopteri > Cypriniformes > Cyprinidae > Labeo > Labeo rohita. The sequence goes on along the minus strand of NC_066888.1, from coordinate 8,102,662 downwards.
AAGAATCTGAATGGATTCAGTGCTATTGACGGGCAACTTTTATACAAACTATTAGCACGCTCTGTATAAACACATTCACTCTGGCTAAGAACACAGTGAACTGCCTGCTCGCATACCGGCATACTGGGCATCATAATAGAAGCTTTTGAAACACGCTTATAATGGGTTGACAATATAGATGACTCAATTTAATCTTCATTCTGATGTTTTCAGTTCAAAACACAATAGAAACCGTCACAAATATTCTAATGGTTTCCACTACAAATATCATTTAAAACATTACAAACCATCAACTTTTAACCATTAAAACCATTAAAAATAGTTTTATGTAGTGTGTTTTGGGACATATTCCATTAGGATTTAGTGGTTTTAACAAGCCACCAATAGAAAGCAAACAATTACCAGTAGAAACCCTCAGGGTCCACTACAGTTTACAATAAAACCAATACAAGTCCCATTATAACCAGTAAGCCAGTGTCTACCATTTTTTTTATCAGCAGGGTTTGCTAACCTTCATATGAAAAAAAAGTCTCAAAAATATTTAAATTCTTTCAATTTAATCACAAAATCCAAACATTAAATGCTGTTTTGGAGCTCTTTAATGAGGCTTGGCAGTGAAGCCATCTCAGTTCAAGTGGAAACGCTGAAATTAAACGTGTACACAGCTCAGTTTTTGAGTGTTGATTATTAAAACTGAAACAAATTTAATAGTTGGAATTCTGTTGTTAATTTCAGCATTTAAAATTACAGTAATACACCAACATGCAGGGTTCCTGAGCATTAGTTGAGCTTCTTTCTTCCTTTAGAAAGTGACTTGTCCATGAAGTGACAAGTACCTGACTAATATTTAAACAAATCGAATCTAGTTAGTGAATCAGAATAGAAGAGACTCGTGAAATAACACGTGACACTCATGATATTAATAACAATAATCTAATATATACATACAGCCTATAGTTTCAATAATAACTGATTTGGATTCACAAAAAAAAAGTGCTGTCAAACGATCACGTTTAATCGCATCCAAAATAAGTTTTTGTTCACATAATATAAGCGATGTCTGATTCATGAATGAAGACAAAACTTTTCTATGAATCAAATGAATCAGTGCGCAGAACCGTCTGAACTGAATCGCTCCTCGCTCGCAGTCCAGATCTGAAGTCAGCGAATAAATGAAATTTAGCATTGTTTAATTGCAGTGTAAATTACATTTTGGTTAAATAACTGTTTCATTAGCTGAATCACGGCTGCAACAAACCGAACTAACACACATGAAATTACCATTAACTACTCTTTTAATTAAACTAAAAGGAAACATGAAAAGCAGAAATGCCTTCCTACATACAGAAACGTTCTAATGTATGCCAGAATAAAGGAATCGCTGAATCGTTTTAATTGATTCTTTGAAAATCGGTTCCCATCTCTACATAATATGCGTGTATACTGTGTATGTTTACTATGTATATATAAATACACACACATACAGTTTATATTTTGTAAGTATTTACAAGCATTTACATGTGTGTATATATATATATATATATATATATATATATATATATATATATATACACTACCGTTCAAAAGTTTGGGGTCAGAACATTTTTTAAGAAATTAATACTTTTATTCACCAAGGATGTATTAAGTTAATAATTAAAAGTTTATTAAAAGCTAATAATAAATAATTTACATTGTTATAAAATATTTATATTTTGAATAAACACTGTACTTTTTAAACTTGTTATTCATGAAAGAATCCTGGAAAAAAAAAATTACAGGTTCCAAAAAATATTTGGCAGCACAACTGTTGATATTATCCAACATTGATCATTCCAATAATAAATCCACATATTAGAATGATTTCTGAAGGATCATGTGACACTTAAGACTGGAGTAACAGCTGATAAAAATTCAGCTTTTCATCACAGGAATAAATTCTATTTTAAAGTATGTTAAAATAAAAAACATTATTTTATATTGTAAAAACATTTTGCAATATTACTGTTTTTTTTCTATATTTTTAATCAAATAAATGCAGCCTTGATGAGCATAAGAGACTTCTTTAAAAACTATTACAAGTTTTACTGACCCCAAACATTTGAACAGTAGTGTATATATATATATATATATATATATATATATATATATATATATAAACATATAAACATATTTTACTTACATGCATTTGTGTCTATTTATATATACATAATAAACATACACAGTACACACATAATATGTAAACAAAAAAACTTATTTTGGATGTGATTGATGGCGATTAATCGTTTGACAGCACTACAAAAAAAAATTCAGCTGTTTTTGTGTTTTTGCACAAAAAATACTTTTAACCATATATTCAATTCAAATTGCTTGTGATAACATAAATATATCCCAAACACAACAGCTAACTTACTACAGATATCCTACTGTAAAATCATAATATATTAAAATGGGAGCACTTTCAAACGGTGGCGGAATTGTGTTTAATATCTGTTTTTTGTGAAAACAGCAGTGACCAATACCACTTCAACAGTAGTACATGTGGTAACTACGGTATTTTGGCAAAAAATAGTCAATGTTGAAAGAAATGAGGTTGTTCAGAAGTGTAAAATTAACCCCCGAGTGTGTGTGTGTGTGTGACACACCCCGATTCAGAGCGGGGTGGGGGGCATGTGAAACCCCCTCTATACAAACAACCGTTATCCTGCATTGATCCACTTCCATCAACCACGAGAATAAACTTAATCCTGCAGATTATTACACACACACACACACACACACACACACACACACACACACACACACGTACACGGCAGCCGCAAAAGCCTAGTTTATTATCTGCAGAACCGAGCGTTGATCACGCAAAAGTCATCCAACTACACGCAGGCAGCGCATGACACACACATGCCCACAAATTCCCTCCTAAACAGTCGCATCTTCAGTCCGTTAACAGCATGTCGCCGGTCAGAGCGGCTGTAGTCGCTATTAATCTCATCATAGGCGTGCTCCTGCTGTAGCCTGTTAGCTAACATCCCGCTCATAACAACACACTGCGCATCACAAGCAACTAAACAGCGTCAAACTCACCGCTTCACGATCCGTGCTCAACTCCTGCACGGGAATGCTGCGACCGTTACTCCGTGCCACACGCGCTGGGCCAAGAAAATAGTATAAACAAAATAAAACAACAACAGCCACGCAACTATAATGTTCCAGCAGGAGCGGCAAATGTGCGTGTATGTGTGTCCGTTGATCCGACAGCGGGCGGGGCTACGGGCTCAGTCTGAGACTGCTGCGATATTATTGGAGGAGAGAGAGCGGTGGGCGGGGCCACTGGCCCAATCTGACGATGCTGCTGTGTTATTGGAGATGAGCTGAGAAAGGGCGGGGATTCCGTCTGCGGCTGCTGCAGCAGTGTCATTGGAGGTGAATGCCTGAGCATTTTATGCATTGCTTATGGGAATCACATGAAATTTAACGATTCTTTTAGTACTTTTAGACAAGAAATATTTGGGAAAAGTAGATGCTGTTTTATTGTGTTTTCTGCCCTCAGGAGTTTGTTTCCAATAAGCTTGTATTTGGTTTCCAGACCTCAGAAGCAATAATTGTTTCATCTATACATTTAATGAAAATTGATCAAAAATATAGTAATATTTATTCAGTTCGTTCCACTCAATGTGTGACAAACCAGGCAAGTTCATGTTGAGTCGGACATGATGAAAATAATAAAATCCAGTTTAGTGAGTCCTTATTCATAAGTTGGATTCACTAAAAAGATCTGGCCACTCGTTTTGGAGTCAGGTCATGATGTATGATTCTGATTCACTGAGATGAACCGAGTCATTCGTTTGGGAAGCTTTTGCTTCACTGAAGATATAAGTTAATTATTAGGGCCCGAGCCCTAAAAGGGCAAAGGCCCTATTGTTTTTTTTAGGATTATTCTAATTATTATTATTATTATTTTTTGTCAAGGTTTTGGGGCCCTTAATATGCTCAAAAACTCTTGAAAATTGGCACACACCTTGGAATCTGTGGCCATTAGGGCATATATCACACATACTTGAACTGACACATATGAAACTCGGTAGACATATATAACTCATCAATCTGAACAACTTTCACACTCTATGTCATTAGCTCATCCCAACAGGAAGTTGGTTATTCTGGGTTTTGTCAAAAATGCATGCTCTGGAATTTGATACACTAGTATTGTTGTTGTTTTTGTTACCCACACAACACCTTTGTATCTGTTTATATTTTTGTTTTGTTTTTCTTATGTTTTGTTTCTATGTTTATAATTGTAGGCTACTGCTTAATGTTTTCATGTTTGTACTACTGTTTAATAACAAATGTTGACTCACTAAAAACAGCCCTGCTGAAAAAAAAAAAAACAGCTAAAACCAGTCCATCCAGGCTGGTCATAGCAGGTCAGCAGGCTGGTTTTAGAGGGGTTTTTGCCACTTCCTTAGCTGGTCAGGCTGGGAGACCAGCTGGAACAACTAGCTAAAACCAGCCTGACCAGCCTAGCCAGGCTGGGAGACCAGCTAAAACCAGCTACTTCCATCTTAAACCAGCTAAGACCAGCCAACCAGCCTAGGCTGGTTTTAGCTGTTTTTTCCGTAGGGAGGTTCATAAGAAACATTAGTTTAGGAACTAGAATAATCTCTGGATGTTTATTGATTTACTAAAAACGACCGTTTGTAATTTGTTCTAGAAATCAGACTACACTGGTCGCGCTGTGATTTTGATTCACTGAAAAGAACCGGTTCGATAGAGTCATTTGTTTAGGAATCAGATTACACTGGTCGCTGGTTTCGGATTCATTTGAAAGTACCAGCTCATAGGGGTCTTTATCCGTAAGTGGTTTACACTAAAAAATATGCAGCTAAAAATGACAAATGGTGCAGTTTTATTAGATGCAGTTTTATTGTATTTTCTGCCCTTAGGAGTTTTTGCTAAATACTTTTATTTAGTTTCCAGTACTCAACAGCAATAATTGTTTCATTGATATATTTATTGATAATATTGAACAAAAATGTAGTAACATTAATTCATTTTGTTCATTTGCATGCTATACCACTCATAATATGACAAATCAAGTCCAATTTGAGTCGGACGTGACAAAAATAATAAACTGTGGTTTAAGTAAGCCTGCTTATTCATAAGATTCACTCGTTTTGAAGTCAGGTCATGATATATGATTCTGATTCACTAAGATGAACCAAGTCATTTGTTTGGGAAGCAGACTACACTGATCGCACTGTATGCTTTTGATTCACTGAAAAAAAGATCGCTCGTAAGAGTCATTTGCTTCGGAATCAGACTGCTGGTCCAGACTTCTGCTTCATTAGCTGCTGTTACAGGAAAATAATGAGAAAAAGTTAATGATAAAACTGTTCGCACTACAAACCAGTGTGTTCATAATTAAGATAAAACATCAAAATAATATGGTAAAACACAAAAATTTGCAATATCATGCAGCAAAAGGAGATTTGCACAGCTAAAAACAGCTGGACGCAAGTGAGATGGAAGCCAGACCCATAAAAACAAAAATAATGCGGATAAATTTACTACATTGTTGTTGTTGTTGTTTTGTTAACCTGCCAACACGTCTGTATTTGTGTATATTCTTGTATTTTTATGTTGTTTCTATGTTTATAATTGTACTACCTTAATGTTTTAATGTTTGTACTCCTTAATAAAAAAAAACAATGTTGATTCAATAAAAAGAACAGGTTCATAAGAATTATTTATTTGGGACTCTCCCTGCATGTTTCTGAAATAGACCGTTTATAAGAGTCAATTGTTTGGAAATCAAACTGGTCGTGCACTGCGCATCTGATTCACTGAAAAGAACCGGTTCTTAAGAGTCATTTGTTTGGGAATCAGATTACACTGGTCGCCAGTTTTGTATTCATTTAAAAGTGCCGGCTCATAAGGATCATTATTCCCTCAGGAAGTGGTTTACACTAAAAAGTAAATGCAGGTAACAATGATATATGGTGCTCTGTTTACATAGGCGGAAGAATGCGGGTTCAAGAACAGTTAACACAGCTGAGCGTCACGAAAATCATTCGGTTCCGGTATGTAAATAGAAAATTCTTGTTTCCCAACACTAATAGCAGCTACTGACATCTTCACACCGGGTCATGGAGGTCACCATTCAGACCATCTGGCGTTATGGACATGTTTCTACTTATAACATCTGAAAATCATCTATCTATCTATCTATCTATCTATCTATCTATCTATCTATCTATCTATTTATCGTTGTTATTGTTAAATGGAGACAATGAGGAGCAAATTAAACATTAAAAAGTTAAAGTTTCAAGAATTCAAAGCCATTTTTGCTATGACAAAGTCATATACAGTATGTCATTTATGTTTCATAAATTGAAGGGAATGAAGCGAACATTTTGAAACATCAAAATATTGAGGTTTGTCTCAATGAAGAAATGAATGTTCATTGCAATCTCTTGAACATAAAGGTAAGCAGCTCGCCGGAAAGCCCTGCATATTCAATTTAACTTGTGTATGCTTCCATCTAGTGGTCATTTTATGCACCTGGAAAAATAAACAAAACCTATAGAGCTACAAAGATCCAATTCAGACCACTAGAGAATAGTAGAGTCATTTCATTAAACTTTAATTATAACTATATATTTCTGTAAACATAATTATACGTGAACTCTCACAGTCTAGAGGAAACTGTAAATGTTTCTGTAAATGTTATCTTATATTAACACCATCACTCTCAAACATGAATCAGAGTTATAACAAAAAAGAATGAATTTATTAAAATAATTTATGCTGTTTATATCACTCATATCAAAACAGGAAGGCCAAGTAAACTGTTATGGCACATTATCTCACTCCCCAAATTTCAGTTGCCGTTCTTTCTGCTGTCCGTGGAGCTCTTTAGCCTTGTTCTTCAGCTCTTCTGCTTTCTGATCATCCTTATCCGTCCCATCACCCAGTTTGTACATGCGACTGGCATTAGCGCAGCCCCATACGTGTCCCAGCTCGCAGGCTCGCAAGGCGTACTTTAGAGCCAGCGGCATGTTTTTGTCCACCCCTGGAAATCCCTGGATTAAAAGAGCACTCAGGTTGAAACAGCTGGGGGCGAAGCCTCCCTCACAAGCCTTCTCGTAGTACTGCTGAGCCACCTTCGCGTCAGCTTCCCCCTCCATGGCTCGGCCGTCATGGGCAAGCAGAGCTACGTTGTGACAGGCGTCCACTGTCTTCTTCCCTTTGCTGTTACACGCCTTCATAAAACAGGAGTATGCAGACTTTAAGCACTGCGTCACACCACCTGATGTCAAAAGAAGCAGTCAGTTGTTGAAATATTTACATTAGATTTATAACATATAATATGTTTACAATATTATAATATAACATAATTTTTATTAATATATATTTTGGAATAAAATACTCTAAAATTCATATAATTTTTGAGTATTAATTATTTTTAAAATATCCAACTTTTTTGTATGTTTTGTTGTTCTGTACTTGTTGATACAATTTTCATAATATTATAAATATTATGTATAATGCATAATAATGTATATGCATAATACAACGACATTCTTGATTTTCACAAAGGATAAAATAGCATTTACAGATAAAATAACATATTTAAAATAAATTATTAAAAAAGAAAAATGTTATTTACAATGAAATGTCTATATTTGTCTTGAATACCATAAGATCACAAATGACCAAAGAACTTTTCAAAGATTGTAACCAAATGCTACTTTTTACAATGTGAAGAGCATAAAATAAAACCTTTATATACTGTATTTTGTGATACTGAGTTATAGAAAATATATAGAAACATAAATAAAACTTAAAAATTGAAATGTGTAAAAAAAAAAAAGCTTAAAACTTCTTTTTGATTTCTTATTATTAAAAAAAAAAGTAAAAATTTCTTATAAAATTACAAAACATATAACACATTTCTAAATAATTATTAATATATATTTGTTATCTTAATACTCTAAAATTCACCTAAAATATGCATATCATATGTAGTTTAATTTTGGAAAATTAATTATTTTTATTTCTAAAATTTTCTTAATGATATACTTTTTAAATTACATACCTAAAATTTTTATTCCATATACACACACATATATATATATATATATATATATATATATAATAACAAATTTTAATACAATAAATATATATATAATTAAATATATGTATACGTTTTATATTATACATACATATTGTATTTATTGTTTTGAGTAATGTCCTACATATTTTAGGGAAAAAAAAAACATTTTAGATTTTTGTATTTTATTAGAATTTTTAATTTTACAGCATGTCTACTGTCGAGGATAAAATGCATAAATAAAAATAAATATTCACAGATGTAAATAGGATTTAGAATATTCTTTTTTATTCTTATTTTTATTTGTTTTCTGTTTTGTTTTTTTATTATTATTATTATTATTTTTGGCAATGGAGAAACAAGCTTTTTATTTATTTATTTATTCATTGGTTGGTAATGGAGAAACCAAGATATTAACACAAAAATATAAGAAATAAGACCTAAGAAGTAGGACGTTTTTTGATCCCATTAGGGCTGAGTCAAAATAATGCTAATACACACACACACACACACACACACACACATATAATATTTATTGTATTTTTATTAAATGTTGTTATGATATATTAATGATATATTAAAAATAAAAGGAAAAAAAAACTTATGTATGCAATGAAAAAAGAAAAAAAGCTACATATTTGCTTTGTCAAAAATCATAAAGCAAATTACATATACACATTTTCACATTTTTCACAATATATGTTAATTAAGAAATACGTATTTATTAAATATTCAGTGTATGAGTGTGTGTGTATGTGTGTGCATATCAATCAATTCTGAAATCCAATATTAGTATTAGTAATGACTACAAATTTGACAATGGAAACAAGATTTGCATGACCCTACATCTACTGATGAACACTAGCTTTACCTTTGCCGGTGACATGGTAAGCACCGAGCTTATAGCAGCTCTCTCCAAAGCCATTCACCTCGCAGTTGTGCTTGAGAACCTGAGCTGTGGTCTCATAGTTCCTCTTCACACCCTCCAAATAATCTGCCAGCCTCTGACACCCTAACAAACACAAGAAACACAGAAGAATGAGATCACACGGAGCTGCTATGAAAGCCGTTCAGCACCAGCTCGAGAGGGACAGCGCTCAACCAACCTTCAGGATCTTTCTCCCGGTAACACTGATAACTGTACTCCACTCCTAAATTATCCAGAAACTGCTTCACCTCCTGTTCGTCCTCAAAGTTAATTAACCCGGCCATGTGGGAACAGATTTCCGATCACTTACATACGCCGGCTGAAGGTCTCACGTCCACAACTTTTGACCTTGGTCACTGATTAGTTGATTAGTGCAAAAACGTACAGGAACAAAAAAGGATTTAAAACAGAATAATAAACGCATGCGTCCAACATACAGATATTTGTAAGTGAATTTAGACGGGTGTTATCAAATATTCACAATTATAAAACAGTTAGAAAACAACGTGCTTACGCGCCTACGCTACACACGCACAGATCACTTCCTGCTTCGCTCAAAGTCACCAACGGGCTTCCGTAGGCCCCGCCCACTGCATGACTGGCTGGCTGGATGCAGAAAAAAACATTAGGGTGATTGCAGGCAAAGTGGGCCGTTTAAGTTTGATTGTACTGTGCTCAGTGGGTTTGCACTTTCAGAGCATAACAATGCTTCTTAATTAAAGGGACACTGTTTCTCTAAATGATAAAATGCTTTTGCTTGATGCAATATATGACTAGGGTAGCTGCAGGATTTTTAAGCTCAAATTTAAGGCTTTTTACGACCTGCACAAATAAAATAATACCATACAGTGTCTACGGTTATGGCCATGTCTATAGTTAAATATTAAACTGTTAAATGACTGTAATGTACTGTAAAAACTGATTTACAGTTCAGATACAAGTTTTCACAAAAGCAAAAAGTTTAGCCATTTTAGCCTTTAAATTACCCATTTTTAAGAAAAGACAAAAGTATAACTTAGATTTATTTAAACAATTATTATCAGTAAATTACTACATTAATATTTACACAAAGACTATATGGCAACTATTAATTTTTTTATCTTTTATCTTATTTTTAATGTAAAAGCTGGCATGAACTTGAGCGTTTGAGGAGGTGTCAGTAATCTCCGTTTAGCCTATTTAGTTGTGCAAAACAGTTCGTTGTTTTTAATTAACGTAAAAATGACTATGAAAGGGTGTGTTATATTAGGCTAATAACAAAAGCACTACAATTTTATGTTTTGTGTAGGAGGATATACAGGTGCATCTCAGTAAATCAGAATGTTATGGAAAAGTTTTATTTCAGTAATTCAACTCAAATTGTGAAACTCGTGTATTAAATAAATTCAGTGCACACAGACTGAAGTAGTTTAAGTCTTTGGTTCTTTTAGTTGTGATGATTTTGGCTCACATTTAACACAAACCCACCAAATCTCAACAAATTATAATATGACGACATGCCAATTAGCTAATCAACTCAAAACACCTGCAAAAGTTTCCTGAGCCTTTAAAATGGTCTCTCAGTTTGGTTCACTAGGCTACACAATCATGGGGAAGACTGCTGATCTGACAGTTGTCCAGAAGACAATCACTGACACCCTTCACAAGGAGGGTAAGCCACAAACATTCATTGCCAAAGAAGCTGGCTGTTCACAGAGTGCTGTATCCAAGCATGTTAACAGAAAGTTGAGTGGAAGGAAAAAGTGTGGAAGAAAAAGATGCACAACCAACCGAGAGAACCGCAGCCTTGAGAAGCTTGTCAAGCAAAATTGATTCAAGAATCTGGGTGAACTTCACAAGGAATGGACTGAGGCTGGGGTCAAGGCATCAAGAGGCACCACACACAGACGTGTCACGGAATTTAGCTACAGTTGTCATATTCCTCTTGTTAAACCACTCCTGAACGTCTTACCTGGGCTAAGGAGAAGAAGAAATGGACTGTTGCCCAGTGGTCCAAAGTCCTCTTTTCAGATGATAGCAAGTTTTGTATTTCATTTGGAAACCAAGATGTATATATATAGTATTTTCAAAATATGTATGTTTAAATATACCAAATTCTCTTTAACAACCAGACTAACTATTTAGCTAGTCACAGTTTGTTGTAAGCTAATATGCTAATTGAAGCTAAAAATGTTCACCCTGTCCTTGTTCCAAAATGTCCACCCAGTCAGCAACTTAGACTAGATAGCGTGGACGTATTTTGTAGTTAATATCTAATCTATAATCCAGTGTGTTCAGTAGCTAGGTGTGGGGGCAATAACATACAAACAAATAACAGCATTCAAATATCACAGTTTTCTCCAAATAAATAAAAATACATGTGCAAATTGTATGAGTTTCTTTAAAACACATGGTTTACGAAAAATCTTTTTTAATGCATTTATAATTTGAAAGCAAACAAATAACCTTGTTTAGGAAAGGGACATCATACATTTCAGAAAATATCATTTGCATCTTAATATTGCAATGAAAACATATTTAGCAGTAAAATATATGTCCATGACAGGATGGACATATGGTTTATGCTTTGAAAAATGGCCCATAATTATCTAAAAGGAAACGTGTGGGAGCTCAGCTAATATGTTTCTATAGTACTAGAGTGTCTACTATTTATGACATGACTTAAAGCAAACAGGAAATTAAGATTTTTTTTTTTTTTGACTATTGTGAGGGTTGAAAGGCACATAAATTAGCATTTATATTCAAATAATTTTACATTTATTAAAGTCTCACACAGACACAAGACTTTCTTTCCAAGAATACTTTAAAACAAGAATATATAGAATATATTGAAATAAATTAGGTTAAATATTTCAAGAGGGTTACCCAGGTATAAGTTATGCTTAGAAGTGGTTAGGAGTGGTTTGCAGGAAAACCCTAGTCAAAACAACAGGCTTGTTGAAAATGCACATTCAATCTCTGCCAGTAGATGGCGCAAATCACTGCAGATGTGTGTTTCCCCGATAAACTTAAGACTTTTTAAAGACCATTTTAAATGTTTCTATTATTATTATTTTTAGACTATTTATTGTTGCTTGTGCCACATTGTTAACATATTGTAGAGTTCATTTAGTTAATATTCTGATTTCTGAAGATATTTTTAATCAAATATAATGTCAACGCAATATGACCTTTTAGATGTTTGGAATTTGACATATGAATTGAGATGACGATTTACAAATTATTTATTTTACTCATAACCTTTAGGTTATATATTTTTGTATTTGTTAAATATGTTATTAAATATATTTGTCTGTTAATGTGTGAATAAATCATGTGTTTTTTTATTAAGATGCAGAATAATTTTTAATAAATAAGGGATGGCCCACTTTACCAGACCAACTGGCCCACTTCACCTGATTTTTTTTTTTTATGGAGTGCATGATATAAAAATGTTTACTGGTATATACCGTGCAAATAACACTTTATATGAACCATATTCAAATGAAAATATTATACCTGGACATTAAAGTTAAAAGTAATAAAGAAAAAAAAAACATCTAGGTATCTAAATTACATGTTTTATTTATTTATTTGTAACATTGTTTTGTGCTAAAGCTTTTTGGATCGAGTTATCTCTCAGAAAATAAAAAATGTCAGACATGTATAAATACTTAGTAATATTATTTTTGTTTATCACAATTCAGTAGGCTACTGTTAATCTTTTTTTGTCAAATTTTCATACACAACACATCTAAAAAGGCGTATATTACACAACTACATATTAGATTTCCATAAAGCATAAAATAACATTTATGTATCTAAAATAATTCTATTAAATTAAATTATTAATAATAATTAAATTACCTAAATACTACATGTGAATATACATTAACAGAAACTTTATATGCAGTATTTTGCGATACTGAGTTATAGAAAATATTAGAAATGTTACAAAAAATATATATATAAAAATGATGAAAAAACAAAACGAACATTTTATGAAATTACAACAAAAATGCATCCTAAACTTGTATAATTGTATTATAGTTATCATACATAATTGTTCTTATATTTTCGTACCAATGCAAATACACCTAAGTTAATCTTTTAAGGAAAAGATTCAACTTTGAGGTAGATTTCTGTGTTTTTTTTTTTTCTTTTTCTTGTTAATCATTTTAAAAATAAATGTAATCTTTAAAACACTTATCCAAAGATAATCAACCCCTTGGTGGATTAATATAAACCATGTATGAGTCGAGTCGCTTTCCTTTTTTAAGAATGGTAATATATATATTTATAAACCCCTGAAATGTTTAAAAAATATTTTTCTCTGTTGTTTATATTATATATATATATATATATATTTTTTATTTATTTATTTATTTATTTATTTATTTTTTCCCTTGCAAACCCCTGAAATGTTTAAAAAAATTTTTCCTCTGTTTGTTGTTTATATTATATATATATATATATATATATATATATATTTTTTTTTTTTTTTTTCCCTTGCAAACCCCTGAAATGTTTAAAAAATTTTTCCTCTGTTTGTTGTTTATTGTGTCACATACACATTTATGTATGACTGGTAATTTTCCATAATTATGGGAAACTGTGTATGTTTCATATGCATATTTGTGTTCCACTTTTTGTAAATTGATATTGTTCCAAAAAAAAAAAAAAAAAAAGTAAGTTGATCTTCCGAAGCCCCGCCCACAGCCCCGCCCGCTCTGATGCAGATCCGTTTCCCGTGTGACGACCTTGTTTACTTGTCAAGACGCGTCGCTCCCGTTTCCTTCCGATATAAAAACCCGTCAAATGTGTGACAGCGCGTAATGATCGGATCACGTACGAGCTGTCCGTTACAAGAAATCCTCCAAACAACAATGCAAACGAAGAACAGAAGCTACAGTGTCTTTATAGCGGCCCGTGTACTTTTAAACACCAACAAGTAGGATCTGCAGACATTAGAAGACAGATATTTGAAGGCTAACAGGCTAAGACGCTAACAGCGTTTAAATCGGATTGTATTTGATCTAACGTTACACTTCGACCTTTCTGCCATTATTCGCAGAACACGAGCTTTCCTTTCGTTTTGAGGCCATTGTGATCCATCTCTTCGAGACCATGGTAAGGCTTTATATGTCACACTACTGTATTTAGCAAACGTGTGCATTCACCAGATTTATGTCGTTCTGTACACGTTAAAGTAACGTTACTGTAAATTTTACTGTACTGTATATCATAATGAGGTTTGTAGTAACATGTTGATGGTCATAAATTGTGTTACATTAAGGATTACTGACTGTTTAGAAGATTTTAATGTTTTATATATAACCCTTAAGGGTTAGTGATTCAGGAAAGAGCACCATTTAGTAGCACTATTGGGTTTCATGGACTAAATAATACAGTTCACGAGCATGTCAGTATTTTCATATCTCTGAAAAGTATGAAATGGCATTTATGTGTATAAAATGTACTTCAAATGCTAAATATATGAAATTATTAATAAAACAAAACTTAAGAAACTGGTAACACTTTACAATAAGGTTCATTAGTTAACTACAAGAACAATTCTACAGCATTTATTAATCTTGGTTAATGTTAATTTCACCATTTACTAATGCATTATTAAAATCACAAGTTGTTAACATTAGTTAATGCATTATGAACAAACAATGAAAGACTGTATTTAACTAACTTTAACAAAAATTACCATTCTTTCATGTTAGTTAATACATTAACTAATGTTAACAATGACACCTTATTGTAAAATTTTACTAAGAAATGTCTCTTGCTGTCTCCAAATTAATAACTATAAATCATATTGATCTTCTTATTAGCCAGAAACACCTATGCAAAATGAGATTAGCATAAAAACACTGATATACTGTATTTTGCAATACTGAATGAAAGAATTCATTCTCTTTTCTCTTTAATTATTCCATTCCCTCGTTTTAGCTGCCACGAGTTAATAATTTGTTCCTATGACTTGATATTTTAGTAAATTTTAGTAAATCATGGCTACGTTGTAATAATTTGTTCCCCCTTGTACCTTTAGATGTAATTGTTTGATTTAATTAGAATAAAATGAGGGAACAAAGTACAATGCAATATAGCAGTCAAAAGATTTTTAATGTTTTTTAAAGAATTAATCAAAGGTAAATTTTCAGCGTCGTTACTCCAGTGTCGCATGATCCTTCAGAAATCATTTTAATATGCCGATTTGCTGTTCAAGAAACATTTTTTAAAATAATGACCAATATTTAAAACATTTAAGTACCAAAGATCAGCATTTATCTGAAATAAAGAGCTTTTGCAACAGATATATGCTGTTATGAACTTTCTATTTACCAAAGAAACCTGAAAAAACTCTACTCAGCAGTTTTCAACATACTAATAATAATAAATGTTTTTGAGCAACAAATCAGAAGATTAGAATGATTTCTGAAGGATCATGTGACTGGAGTAATGATGCTAAAAATTCAGCTTTGAAATCACAGGAATAAATTACATTTTAAAATATATTCAAATAGAAAGCTGTTATTTGAAATGGTAAAAATATTTCAAAATTTTACTGTTTTTGTTGTACTTTAAATCAAATAAATGCATGTTTGGTGAGCAAAAGAGACTTCTTTAAAATAATATTTAAAATCTTACTGTTCAAAAACTTTTGACTGGTAGTGTATATAGACTAGTTGATATAAAAAGATCTACTATCCAGTTAAGAGACTGGTTCTCCACTCAGGTGCCAGTTAAAATAAACCACCGGCTTTCAATCTGACTCCTCAATGGATTATTTCAATATTTCATCAGCCAGTGTTACTGAAAGAAAACCTCTCAAACCAGTAGCCTAGAAAAAGAAAGGTGCGTGTGGCATGAGATCATGAGGGTGTGTCTGATTTGATGTTGCTGTTTTAGGACGAGGCTTCCCCGCCATCTCTGACCGATCTGTGCATGACTCTGGTGAGCTCCAGGCTGGAGCTGTTCTGTGAGAAGCGTGATGACGGCTCGCTCTTCTTCCGTGAGCCGCTGGTCTTCCCGCAGGAGCTGGCCGACCAACTGCTCTGCAAGATGGCCACTGAGGGTGAGTACGAGCCATCCTGTGTTTCAAGGAATGTTGCACAAGCTTAAAATGACATTCCTGCACATGGAACAGTGATTATTTGTGCTTTGTCTTATTCTAAAAAGATAGTCCATCCAAAAATAACAACTCAGTCAATTATTCACCTTCATGTCACTCCAAACTTCTGTGGAACGCAAAAGATATTTTAAGAATGTTTGTAGAAAAAAATAGGTTTAAAGCAACATGAGAATATCATAGTAAATGATCACAGAATTTTCATTTTTGGGTGAATCTTTAAAAAAAAAAAAGTTTATCATTAAGTGGACAGGAAAATCGATTTTTAATGTTTTGGTAAAACAAGACGCAACCTTATCTAAAATTAAAGTTACACTATAATTTATTCACCCTCATCCTTGAAAAAGTAGCATAAAAAGTAGTTTATTTGACCCATTTGCTATATCTGTATCTTTAGAGATTTTGTGTAAGGAACAGAACAAAATGAAATTTAATGATTCAGTGTAATGTTTCCATTTATTGTTTTTTTTTTTTTATTATTAATTTATTTTTTTAAATAATACTTTCCAATAAAGTACCATAAATGCATGACTATTTATTTATTAAAATATAATTTATTATTATTAAAAATCAGTATTCTTTATAAATTAATGTTATTTATTAATATTTTGAATTTGTATAATATTTTGATTTGTATGTTTTTGCATTTTTTAATATATATTTTCCAATATATATTTTTTTAGTTTGTTTTAGTAATTTTGTGCTTTTGGCATTTTTTTTTTTTAAATTATCATTTTTCTTTGAACCTATAAAATTTTAATATTTATTTCAGTTTTATTAAGTTTAGTACTTGAACTTATTTCAGTTTAAGTTAAGTCTTTCTAATATGTAATCTATTGTATATTATTTTAATTCATCTATTTATATTATTATTATTATTTCTAATTTATCTATATTATATTTATATTTATATTTTACTTTCCATTATTTCACTTCATGAAAATTATGTTTTTTTAATATATTTGAATTTTAGTTTTAGTTCACAATAAAATTGTTCAAAAAATGTAATTACGATCATCTAAATTGCTACTCAGTTTCATTGTATGGATTTTTTTCTTTTATTTCTCATTTAAATATAAATTTTAAAATTCTACTGTATATTACTTTAATTTTTTAATTTTTCTAATATTTATATTTTATTTTCTATCAGCTCTGTTTCACTTCATAAAAATAAATGTTCACAATAACATTTATTTGCTAACTAAAATTATGATCTAAATCCCTTCTCAGTTTCATTGTATGGAAGTTTTTTTCAATGTTTAATCTACTGTATATTAGTTTCTTTTTTTTATTATTACTTATATTTTATTTTCTATCAGTTTCTTTTTCATGAAAATATATTATTTTATATTATTATATTATTATTTTAGATATATTATTTACTAAAATTATATTTTAGTTTTTGTTCACAGTTCACACACAAACTTAAATTATGATAATCTAAATTCCTATTCAGTTTTATTGCATGGAAAAGAACAAGAGTGCAAAACAGTGTAAAATGTCTGGGTAAATCAGGCCCTATCTTTATGAGATTAATAAAATGAAACTTGAGCTGTAAATGAAACTCTGGTTGCTGGCTTAGGCGAAATGGAAAAAAACAATATTCAAAACTCTCACTATAATGCTTCTCTTACAGGCCTGTTAAATGACAGCACAGTGGGAATCTTCCGAGGCGGCCAGCAGTTCCGGTTGCGCCACGCCTACATCCGCACCGCCCGAATCTCCGCCGAGGCCTTCCACCGTGCCCTCTGCCCGCACCGCCTCGTGGAGCTAGACGCTTCACGGGTCAACGCCGACCTCACCATTGCCGACATCCTTCGAGGTTTATCATCCAATAAAACGGTGGTGGAGGGTCTGCAGCG
Source organism: Labeo rohita (assembly GCF_022985175.1). Lineage (NCBI taxonomy): Eukaryota > Metazoa > Chordata > Actinopteri > Cypriniformes > Cyprinidae > Labeo > Labeo rohita. The sequence goes on along the minus strand of NC_066888.1, from coordinate 8,084,639 downwards.
GCTCGTCCTGAACGGCCTGACCATGTCTTCTCTGGAGGAGCCCAGCCGTCGCTTATTCAGCGCCATGCAGGGACTGCGTGCGCTCAGCGTGTCCAACGTTGACTTCTACGACTCGGGCTTGGTGGACGTGTGCGCGCTGCCTCGTCTGGAGAGTCTGGATATCTCCAACACCTCAGTGACCAACCTCACCCCTCTCCTGGGCTTGAGAAGCAGGCTACGCTACCTCACCATGCACCAGCTGAAGAGGCTGGAAATGACCACTGCTCAACTGCTAGCTGTGCTCAGTCAGGTTAGCTCTCCATAGCGCTGCTCCTGTCTGTCTTTTTTTTTTTTTTTTTTTTGACAAGAAGTGCAAAACTTTTCAGACGTGCTCTTCAGCACCAGGCGCTTGTCAAACGATTGTGGGATAGGTACAGGTGACAAGGAGCTTCAGTACAATAACAGTGAACTGCGGTCAGATGAGATGTTGTCTGGCCATATGTCAGTAAAAACTAATTTACCTGTCCTGCCAGCTTCAAATGCATGCTCAAATACGTCGGCGCGCGCTGTAGCCTGAATCATGTCATATTAAAGCGCAAATTAAACTACGAGCATGCGTGTCAGATCAGCTTCACGTACAGCAGCGGCAGCTCTTAAAGTAATAGCAGCCAAATAAGCTAATAACCCAGCTGCTGTGATGTCTGTTAATCAAAAAGCAATGAGGAAATCTATAACTTTTAGTGTTTGATAACTTTATTCAATTTTTGTATATTTCCTACTTGCTGAAGGGGACAGGTAAATAATGGGTTTATCTAAAGATTGTTTTAAGGTCACTTAAATTAGAAGTATTATTTTCTAAAATCTAATAAACGTTAAAATTGATAGCTCTTATTTATACTGTAATGTCGATCGGCTGTAGTCAATGGTTAATATGTTGGTGGGATTAATTGCGATTAATTCCAGGAAAAAAATGTGATTAAAGTGATTAAAATTGAATGAATTAAAATGTGATAAATGCGATTTTTAATTAGTTATTTTGTTTAATCGATTGACGGCACTATTTACATTATATATGCCTTTGTTTCTTGAAGGACACAAAAATGGGGTCCTTTTCGTGTCTTTTAAGAAACAAGGACATGTATAATTCGATGTCTCTAAAAATGTCATGTGAGGTAACTGTCAAGTAAAAATGACATTTTCCTTATGTCTTTAAGTATTTTCAAGGTGATTTTTTTTTTTTTTTTCATAAAAAGTCATAAATAATGTATTAATATTATGTATATTATTTTTTTTTTTCTGAAGATTTACTGATCTTCATACAGTAATGAGAGTCTGAAAGCTGCAAAATATTATTATTATTATTATTTTTTTTTATTATTATTATTTTTCTAATTGCACTGCTATATGAAAAAGTACAAACATTTTCCCCAGATGACTTTAACAGCTAAATTTGGAAATAAATAATCATACTACAACAATTCAGTTGTTGTAGGAGAGTGTGTTTGAATAGATAAAATAAGATAAGTTAAAAAGCTAAAATATTTATACTTTTAATCTGAGTATCCTTTATGAGTACAAACAATTATTTTTAGGGCTGAACAATTTGGGAAACACTTGGTTATGCTCATAAACAAAAACAAACACAAACCATAACAAACATAAACCTTAAATAAACACTTTCCACTTGAGTGTTCATAAGCCACATTTCCAGTTCTTTTCCCATTAGTATATTACTGAACTCATTCAGTGTAGTAGAAGTAGTAATAATAATAATAATAATTTGTTTAATATATTTGTGGTTTAATATATTTGTGGTTTATTATTTAATATAAATATTAAAATATAAATATCAATCAATTAAAATATAAAAACACAATTTATAGTAAAACTAAAATCACAATACTATTTTTGTGCTAATTTTCAACAATAATAAAAAAAATCAAGCTTTTAATTACTTATTTTAATTTAATTTTTTTAATTTTTATTAATATTAAATATTTATTCAGCAATGAAGCAGGTTTGTAAAATGTACTTATTTAGTAATCATATATTTTTTAATCTTAATAATAACAATGTTTTCTTCCTTTGTTCTTGATTATATTATCAGGACAGTTGTATCATCATCCTAATATTTTTTTTTTTACTTAATACCTCAAAAAAAAATTTAAATAAATTTTAATAAAGAAACTGAAAACATCAAGTCATTATAGGTGCGAAAAGCATTTAAAATCAATTTTTCTACAGACAGCACAAAATGAATTTGTTGACTTTAAAGGGGTCATCGTATGTTGGTAATGATTTATGGGGATTAAAATAATAAAACAAAACACTGGGTGAATTTTTATCATTACAGGGTGGTTGTGTACACACACTGCCAACAGATTTTTATGTTCAAACATGTAAAAGTGAATTTTGCATCCAACGAAGTCAGAAAGTTCATCACTGTGCTTCTGCATGATAATATGCAATAGTATGCACATTGAATGCATATTGTTTTTGTGTTGCTCCAGCTGGAGGTTTTACAGCACCTTGATATCTCAGATGATAAGCAGTTCACGTCCGACGTGGCACGGCAGCTGCTGGAGACTCCTGGCATCCTGCCCCAGCTGGTGTCTCTGGATGTGTCTGGACGCAAACAGGTGACTGATGCAGCGGTCAGGGCTTTCGTGGAGGCGAGACCGGGCATGACCTTCGTTGGTCTGCTGGCCACCGATGCCGGATTCTCTGACTTCCTGTCTGGAGAAGGCAGCTTAAAGGTAGGTGCCCATGAAATGCAACATGATTACCTATTGCTTATTTTTAGAGGTGATTGTAGGTTCATGATTATTGTTATTTTTGCAGGTGACTGGCGAAGCCAATGAGACCCAGATCTGTGAGGCTTTGAGAAGATACAGCGAGAGAGAAGGATTTGTCAGAGAAGCTCTCTTCCACCTCTTCAGCCTCACTCACGCCATCGAGAAACCACGACCTGACATCCTAAAGGTATGCATACTCAAAGGTTGAGTGATGAATCAAAGCTCACTGCATTTCTCCATATCATTCCTTATGTCCCTACTCATCACATACCCTTTTCTTCTTGATCTGTAGTTGGTAGCGCTGGGGATGAAGAATCATCCAACCACACTGAACGTGCAGCTGGCAGCCAGTGCCTGTGTGTTCAACCTCACCAAACAGGAACTGGCCTTTGGAATCCCAGTTCGACTCCTGGGGAATGTCACACAGCTGCTACTTGAAGCCATGAAGACATTCCCCAACCACCAGCAGGTATGTAAAAACAAGACTAAAACACCAGAAAAACTGTGATGTAGGGAAAAAAAATGTAGGAGTTGTTAAAATGTGTTGGCACATACATTAAATGTTTAATGAAAAATGTAATATGCACTAAAAATCTGGTTAAAAATAAGCAAAATATTGATTTCACTAAATAAACCGAAAGAAAAAAATATTTAATCATTTTTATTTATATACATGAGCATATTGAAACTTTTTAAGAGTAAAAGTTTTAGGAGTAGTACTTGTATTTTTTTATTTTACATATGAATATTTTAATATTTTATAATATATAATGTTTGTTTATTTTTTTATTTTAAAATAATTTGGAATTGTTTTAGCACTGAATTCATTCATTAAAATACAGATTCTTACCGATTCAAACCAGTGCTGTTGTTAAATAAAACAATAATTTTAGAATAATAATAATAATACTAAATAATTATGGTTAATTAATTATATTTTTTATTAAAATATTCTCATTAAAATGACAAAAAATGAAATAAATAAAAAATAAATAAAAAGGACAAGCAAATAAATTCAAATACAAATTAAAATGAAACCTGAAAGTATACAAAGTAACGCTAATGCAAAATATTAATGTTTAATTTTTTTATTTTAAAAATAGAATTCATTTGGAATTGTTTTAGTACTCAATTCATTTATTAAAATAAATCAACCTTACCAATTCAAACCAGTGCTATTGTTAAATAAACTATGGTTATTAAAAAAATCTAATAATAATAAGTATTATTATTATTATTATTAATATTAATTACATTTTACTATTAAAAATATTCTCATTAAAATTACAAAAAAAAATTAAATAAATAAAAAATGAATAAAAAGGACAAGCAAATAAATTCAAATGCAAATTTACATGAAACCTAAAAGTAACGCTAATGCAAAATATTAATGTTTATATTTTTATTTAAAAAAAAACAGAATTTGGAATTGTTTTAGTACTGAATTCATTTATTAAAATAAATCATCCTTACCAATTAAAACCAGTGCTGTTGCTGAATAAAGCAATAATAATAATAATAATTATGATGATGATGATGATGATGATGATTATTATTCTTTTTTTTTTTTTTTTATTATTACAAATATTCAAAAATGAAATGAATAAAAAAATAAATAAAAAGGACAAGCAAATACAAATTCAAATGAAACCTCAAAGTTTAAAAATTTATGCTAATGCATAATATTAATAATGCTTTAATAGCATATAAATAACACTAACATGGGCTCATGATGAATTATGTAGTCAGGTCACTTTCACTTGGCAGCATGATTTTGTCAACACTTCTACAGGACGTGCAATTTCCACACAGAGCATTTGTGCTTCCTGAGAATATTCAGCATTTTCATTTTACACATTCCGATCCCCATGATGATGCGTACTTTTAAGAATGAGGAAATGGCTTTACAAGTGCTAACTATGATTTCCCCATGAACAGCTGTTTTTTTTTTTTTTCTCTAGCTGCAGAAGAACTGCCTGCTTTCTTTATGCAGTGACCGAATCTTGCAGGAGGTTCCCTTTAACAGGTAACACTTTATTTTCTACTTAAAAATTGTATTATAATAATCACTCTATTTAGTCTGTCAAGCTGCTAATAATGCTGAGATAATATCAGTACATATGAAAATAATTTAGAAACATACATGTAAATGTGCATTTTCGTGTTTTGCATAACCAGTATTGTCTGTTGCTCTCATTTCTTGTGTTTGATTATGTTGCCTTTTAAAACTACTATTAAAAAGTTAGAGGTTATTAAGATTAAGATGTTTTCCGAAGTGTCTTTTGTTCACCAAGGCTGCATTTTAGATTCTAACATTCAAGCAGAACATTTTAGATAAAAAGGTTATCAGATAAATGCGTTGCATTCACACTGGTCATTTGTTGTCTTGTTGACAGATTTAATCTTCAAACCAGTTTATGTGGATCAGTTATGACGTTTGTTTTTGTTCAGGTTTGAAGCTGCCAAGCTGGTCATGCAGTGGCTGTGTAACCACGAGGATCAGAACATGCAGAGGATGGCCGTAGCTATTATCTCCATCCTAGCTGCCAAGGTGAGCAGCTGCAGGTTGAGAACAGGTTTAACCGTATTGAACATAAGCTGGGGGGGCTCCCAGAAAAGATTCAGAACAGTCTATCACAGTGAGGCATTGTAACATACAATGTGACAGAACTGAGACATTCTGTCCCTGTGTCACATCAGAACACTGATATCTGCAGCAGTCACAAGAGTTTATCCAAGCTGCTGTCACGTTTTTTTTTTTTTGTTTTGTTTTTTTAATTAAAAGTTTCTTTAATGTTCTGAATGCTCCCTTCCATCCATTGAAAACCATCTACAAAAAAGGTTTGTTTGGAAAATGTCACAGTCTTGAGTATATTTACATATTAATGGATTTTTAATAATCTTGTTACGTATTTCACATGCAGAGATGTTAGCCAGTTATTAAAGAAGTCCACTTCCAAAACAAAAATTTACATATAATGTACTCACCCCCTTGTCATCCAAGATGTTCATGTCTTTCATTCTTCAGTCGTAAAGAAATTATGTTTTTTTGAGGAAAACATTTCTGCGTTTTTCTCCATATAATGGATTGATATGGTGCTCCGAGTTTGAACTTCCAAAATGTAGTTTAAATGCAGCTTCAAACGATCCCAAATGCGGTTGTAAACGATTCCAGCCGAAGACGAAGGGTCTTATCTAGCGGTTATTTTCATTAAAAATACAATTGAAATACTTTTTAATCGCAAATGCTCGTCTTGTCTTGCTCTGCCTAAACTCTGTGTATTCTGGCTCAAGACAGTTAGGGTATGTCGAAAAACTCCAATCGTATTTTCTCCCTCAACTTCAAAAATCATTTTAAAATCATCGCTACAGAAGTACTGACACAGACTTTGCAAAGTGAACATGCAAAGAAAATCAAACACCCTTGACCAAAAATGTAAAACAGCGATATGGGACGAATTTCGAAGTTGAGGGAGAACATGAGATGCGAGTTTTTCGACATACCCTAACTGTCATGAACCGGAAAAAAAGAGAGTTCAGGCAGAGTAAGACAAGACGAGCGTTTGACATTAAAAAGTATATAAATTGTATTATTTTTATGAAAACAACCGATCGCATTTGGGATTGTTTGAAGCCCCATTTAAACTGCATTTTGCAAGTACAAACTCGGGACACCATAGAAGTCCACTATATGGAGGAAAATGCTGAAATGTTTTTCCTCAAAAAACAATTTTTTTACGACTGAAGGAAGAAAGACATGAACATCTTGGATGACAAGGGGTGAGTAAATTATCTGTACATTGTTGTTCTGTAGTTGGACTTCTCCTTTAACAGGGATATTTACATATAGAAGCATTAAAGGGATAGTTCACCCATTATTTAAAAAAATGTAAATTCTGTCATTGATTACTCATTTTCATGTCGTTCCAAACTCGTAAGACCTTCATTCATCTTCAGAACACAAATTAAGATGTTTTTGATGAAATCTGACAGCTAAACAAATGACATGTTCAAGGCCCAGAAAGTTAGCAAGCGCAATAAATATTCTCGTAGCTTCATAACATTACAGTTAAAGCACTTGGACATGGACTATTATAACAATGTCCTTAATACCTTTCTGGGCCTTGAACGTATTAGTTATATTGCTGTCTATGCAAGGTCAGAAAGCTGTCAGATTTCATCAAAGATATCTTAATTTGTGTTCTGAAGATGAATGAAGATTTTGCAGGTTTGGAATGACATGAGCTCAAAAGTATTAACTAGAAAACCTCATATTCCGTCAGGCGATCGCATATAATCTGCAGTGGACCCTTTTCACAAGCCTGTGATGATGCGTTTTAACGGTCATTATCATCCTAAATCCTTTAAACTTTTTTTAGATTTTGATTTTTAAAAATATGTAAATTTTTAACACTGTATTTTGTATTATACCACGTTTTCATCAAGTTACAAAAAAACTAGTTAACGCTATGTGAGGGTGTTTCTAATGCTGCGTCTATGGGAGGGACGGTAAATTTGACCTTATTCTCTTTTCTGACTGCTGATATCAGTCTCTCTCAATTTTTTTTCTTTTAAATGAAAGCCGTGAAAACACTATCGTGTAGTTTTTCTTTTGTTATTTGAGCATATAGGAATGCAAAAAAATATATTTGTGGTACTCTCCCATTCACTGCTATCGGATTTTACCCAACTATGACAACGTCCGCTATGAGAAATCCGGAAAAATGAGAAAGGTCCATAGTTCAACTTAGGGTATGTTCCACTCCGATTTTGGACACGCTTGTAAACTTGCCTAAGCACTTCCCTTCTAGGAAATCTAGCCACCATTTTGAATGGTTTTCCAATATGTCACGTGGATTAGAGAAGTGTATATGGACGGACAGACCCATGACCCTTTGATTTTGACTGAGGGAGTAAGTCGACTCATATTTGGGCCATTCTACAGAAATGGTGCCAACTGCTGTCCCACAACCAAAAAACACATTTAAAAAGCATTTAAGCATTCAAATTAAATGTTAAATGCTATCCTTTTATAATCTATTGAAATGCACAATAATATTTAAAATATTAGTAAGATTAATATATATGAAATCATCATTTAGTGTGTACTTGCAATTGGGAGGTGGCTGTCCCGAACCCTAACCTCTAAATTTCTTATTTATTTGTATTTTTCTTCTTCTTCTTATTATTTTTTTCTTATTATTCTTATTTCTTAAATTTAAGAAAATGATATTAAAATATTTTTAGTATTTTTTTTTTGTTTGTTTTTTTGTGGTATTTTTTGCATTTCTGAGTTAAATGTTTAAAAGTCTGAAAATCTGCGTATAACTTTAAAGAATGTCACTACCGAACACCATTTTTCTATAATTAAACACTTTTATGGGTGTTTTTCTATAACATTTAGTTTTCTATGTGTACAACTGTGCAGAACTGTGCTAGCTAGCCATGTGCTGATTAGCATCTTTCAGCTCGGTTCAAAAGTATCTGAAATTGTCATTGCCGAAACATTTGGAGTTTCAGTTGTGACATCTTTATTTTTTTGGGTCTTATCCCATAAAATCGTCACCACGAAACAATTTGACCGAAACGTGTCATCATTGTTTCGGTAGTGACAAAAAGGAATGCATAATCCTCATATTTGGTGGAAATAAACAAAACTTTAGTCCAGTTGTGGAATATTTTTTTGGTGTTTTAGTATGCGAGTTAAAATTCTACCAAAACATTTCTGTCACAACCGAAACATGGGATGTTTTGTCAAAAATAAAGTATACTGAATTATCAGCTAAGATTTTTTGGTTCAGTATATACTCAAACTAATGAATCCATAACTTTGAAATCAGTATGATCAGCTTTTTGCCTTTTACAAAGAAAATATTTATTCAAAATACAACAAATTTCATAAATCACACTTGAAATATTGTTTAAAATTTAATTATTAATATACCTCTGAAAATATTTTCAATACAGATGTAAGCAAAATCTTAATAAGGTCAACATAACTCTTCTTATTAAATTATTATTACTATGTTTCAGTAGTGACAAATGTGGGGAGACCACAAATATTCCAAAACCTTCGGAAAATACAATACGAGAATTAACTACACAATTACTAGAAATGTGTACCTTGGATATACAATTTGCATACATACACATTTTTTGGAAAGACATTTCCAACTCTGACTTCGGACCAATTCTGTAGAATGGCCCTTACACACTGTGATGTCACAGCAGGCCGTGCTATAAGGGATAGTTCACCCACAAATTAAAATTCTGTTATTTACTCACCCTCAAGTTGTTCCATACAGGTTTGAGTTTGTTTTTTCTGTTAAACAGTCAAAAAAATCAATTTTTGATTGAATATTCATAACCCAATAGCTGACAGCAGCCATCGACTTCCACAGTATTTTTTTGACTCTTTGTGTCTGTTTCTTTAATAGCTGTCTACTGAGCAAACTGCACAATTAGGAGCTGAGCTTTTTATCGTAAAGGTAAGTTGTTGTTTTTTTTTCACTCAAATTTGACATTTAACATTTGTGACGCTTGAATGGGAAGTATAGTGGATACTTATCTCTCTCACACTCTTCACATCGTAGCAACTCCTGCACATTGTGCGGCAGAAAACGTGTCAGGGTATCGTGGACGCCACGTTGAAGTTCACACTCAGCGCTCTGTGGAACCTCACAGATGAATCTCCTACCACCTGCAGACACTTCATAGAGAACCAGGGACTAGAGCTCTTCATCAAAGTACTCGAGGTAAACACTGCAAACCTTTTCATAGAAATTTTGGAAGAACAAAACTGTAATACGTTAAAAACCCGCTTGAAGTTCTCATTGCAAAATGTCTCTGCTTTTCCAGTCGTTTCCATCAGAGTCGTCCATTCAACAGAAAGTCCTCGGTTTACTGGTAAGAAACAATCTATACAGCGGGGGTCAAAAGTTCACATTGAAAATGGGAAATGATACTTTTATTTCGCATGGATAAAATAAATGTCTTTAAATAGACATTTATAATGTTACAAAAGATTTCTATTTCAGATAAATGCTATTCTGAAACCTGAAAAAATTATACTTAGCAGTTAGCATAATAATAATAATAATAATAATAATAATGAATGTTTTTTGAGCAGCAAATCAGAATATTAGAATGATTTCTTAAGGATCATGATGCTAAAAATTCAGCATTTTAAAATTAAAAATTACATTTTAAAATATATTCAAATAGAAAGCAGTTATTTTAAATAGTAAAAATATTTCAAAATTTTACTGTTTTCGCTGTGCATCAAATAAATGCAGGCATGGTGAGCAGAGGAGATTTTTTTTAAAAACATAAATCCTACTGTTCAAAAACTTTTGACTGGTACTGTATTAAACACAAGCATTTTTTATATCAAGCCTCTAATAATTCTGTGCTGGTTATGCACTGGAGAGCGAAATACATATTGCAGTGTTTTGCTCTGTTGAAATTGAATTGAGGTGAGTGATTCGGGAGCTGTGGGCAGCACTGATAAAACGCCTTCTCGTGTCAAAGGAAGCAGTGCTGAGGGATTATGCTAATAGTTTTCCTTAGTTAGAAAGTATAATGAGACCGTTTCACTTTGCATTCGGTTGTATTTTTGGAGCTGTGCTCCCTTGTGCTATTGTATTTTATCTCGTCTAGTTCTGAATTGTTTGTTTCGTTTGTATGCAGAATAATATCGCGGAGGTGGGGGAGTTGCACGGTGAGCTGATGGTTCAGAGTTTTTTGGATCATATTCGCTCTCTGCTGCACAGTCCAGAGGTGGAGGTCAGTTATTTTGCCGCAGGCATATTGGCCCACCTCACCTCACGGGGCGAGAAGGTGTGGACCCTCGACCTGTCACTCAGGACCACGCTGCTGGAGCAACTGGTGCGTATTTGCGCAAAACAATTTGGGTGTTATAGGACCAGAGGCCCGAGTAAATGGTTTAATCATTTTGTATCTCTCACAGCATTCGGCGATTCTGAAGTGGCCAACGCCGGAATGTGAGATGGTGGCATACAGGTGAGAAATAACAATAATACATTATGAGAAACATGGTTCACTCAATGTGAAGTGTGGCTAGTGTCTAAAGGTGTCTGCTACTCAGCACCAGAGTTTGTCGGGTTTAGTCTTGGTCATTTTTAAGGTATTTCATAGTTGTTGTTAAAATTTACATTTAATCATTTAGCAGACGCATTTATCCATTACAAATGAGGAGAACAATAGAAGCAATCAGACCAACAGGAGGGCTGTGACAAGTCTCAGTCTAGCACAAAACACATATCAAGGGTTTTTTTTGTTTGTTTTTTGTTTTTTTAATAAATTATAAAAAATGGATAGAATAGAATAAGTGCGTGCTAGTATTAATTGGTCAGATGCTGACATGTCTTTAAATGTTTTTTGAAAATGGCTAAAGACTCAGCAGCTCTAAATTTCAATAAACTATTAAAGTTTACGTTTTTTTTTTTTTTTTTTAAATTAGTAATTATAAATTATTTTAATTATTAATTTATTTAAACCATTAAAACAGTATCCTAAAAATTAAAACTGGAATGAAGTGGATTTCATAGGGCTTTTATATCAAACTTGTGTTGTGTTTGGGCTTAAAATTAAGTTTTAAAAATAAATAAAAATATATTATAAGATAAATATGAATTTATTTTATATTATATTATATTATATTATATTATATTATATTATATTATATTATATTTATTTATATATATTTATATATATATATATATATATATATATATATATTTTTTTTATAAAAAAGTGAGTCAAGTGAGAGACAACCTTTAGTAAATGTTGTATGTATGTGAATAATAAATTATCTTTTTTTCCCTATTTTATTTTATTTTATGACATGAAAATTTGTATTTAAAGTTATTCATCTGTGCAACTAAATGTCTAAATATAAAGTACAGTTTTTTTAATCAATAGGCTTTAAAAAAAACATTTAATATATGCTGTTAAATATGTAAAATGCATAAAATGTCCATTAAAAATAAAAAAAACAAATAATAAATAAAAAGACAACAAGGTAACAAGCTTGCAGCTTATCCTAAATTAAATTATTAACTAAAACATTGACAGTACTGGCTGCGTTAAGCAGTATTTTTGTATTTTTACAAATATATTATCACAGTATTTATATATGAATTATTATAAACAATAATTAATATAATCAATTACATATTTGGTTTTCATTTTAAATCTGATTATAATTTCCTAATTTACTTTCAGTTCCTTAAACTGAATGTTTAATATTATGTGCCCTTTTTTTATTTTATATTTTTATATTATTATTATTTTTTTTAATTATTATTTCTATTTAATTATTATTTCCATAATTAAAATCAGATTTCCATTTTTTTGTTATTAAACTTAATTTCGTTTTTTTTTTGCCAAGGCAACATTTCTAATTTTCATTGACGTTTTTCATCTAATATTTGTGTTTTATTTCAGCTTTATTATTATATAAATAAAATATATATAAATATATTTATACTCCATCCCCGCCAGTGTTTTTTTTAAAAAGTTGCCAGTCACCGCCAGCATTTTTGAATATTTTCCCTAAAATTTCATGGCCCCCAGAATATTTTGTTGTATGATTATCTGGACAGACAATACTTCAAAATAAAGAACAAACAAAAAAGTTGTGTTATTCTAGCTTCAAGCAATCTTTACTTATCAACACTTGAATGTAGGTGAGTTTCATAAAAAAACAACTTTTTGAGCAAAAAACTGAGAAAATTGCGTTTTTATCAAATACTACCTCTGGATCATATTCAGTACGATGATCAAAGCAAAGATGCAGTAGATCGCTTCTATCAGCAACCACAAAGCTTCACAGTCTTTCACCACTTCCTGGATCGACATTTCACCAAGTTACATTAGGCATGTAAATGACTGCACATGAGATTGCTTGTTTTTGCATCTTTCTCGCCTGTGTTTTTTAATCGGGAGATTCTGGACTCTTTCAGGGGATGTGTAATAGCACCCCCCGAGCATTCAACAGTGAAAATGCAGAAACCCAGAAAATTAGGCATTTGGCGGGGAAAGAGTTAATAGTTTTAGTTAACAATAACACTTGACATGACACTGGTGTTCAGTACGATTATGGAGTTCTTGCTTATAGCATTCTCGTTGGGTTCAGGCTTTGGTTTAACACTTGTGCAGACCCCTTTCAGACACTCCTCTACTTTGCCATCTATGCACTACAAACAAAATGATTTATAGTATTATAAAGAGATAACATATACATCACTGTTTGTCTTTTTCAGGTCATTCAACCCTTTCTTCCCATTACTGGAGTGTTTCCAGACCCCAGGCGTCCAGCTGTGGGCCGCCTGGGCCATGCAGCACGTCTGCAGCAAAAATGGTGAGATCAGCATCATAAACCCAACGCTCCTAAGCCCAGAGACGACTTGTGTTGTTAATTTTATTTTCCCATTCTGCCTACATGAATGCAGCGGGGCGGTACTGCAGCATGTTACTAGAGGAGGGAGGACTGCAGCAGCTCGAAGCCGTGAGGTCACACCCCAAAACCCACAGCGACGTGCACCGATTGGCCGAAAGCATCTTAGACAGTTTACATCGCCATAGAGCGCGCACAGGATTCACAGGGCCGCCCAAAGTACCCACACAGAGGTACGCATCCTCAGAAACACAACAAAAAGGTTCCTTTTAAAGTTTCCGTTTAGTTTCACAGTACATCTGAGTTTTGATTCCAAACTTCTCTTTGTTTTCCAGAGAAAAACGTCTCTAAATAGGATGCCGCAAAAAAACTGGAAGCTTTTTGTATGTGTATGTGTTCACTCGTGCCCATCCGTATGACAATGACGCTCTGCTGCTCTTCTGTCAGGAGGAACGTGCGGATAAGTTACTTTGCATATGTTTGCACACGAAGGAATCCGTTATTTATTTGACATAAGAAATATGTCTCCGTGATCTGAGGAAATGTTTATTTAGACGGGCAGCAGCTCAGAGACTGTGTGAGAGGACGTATGTGAGAGTTTATATGTGTGTGCATGTGTGTATTAAAGAGCATGTGCATTAGATTGCTACGTGTGCATATTCAGATTTAGGAAATTTCATTTAAAGGACAGATTTCTGTCCCGTTGGGCATAAAATGCAATAATGTAAAGACACAACAAATACAGTTGTGTTACATAGAAATACGTGGACTGTTTGTGTGGAATATGTTCAATTGCGTTTGTGAGAGAGAGAGAAAAAATGAGATAAGTGCTTGTTAATGCATTGAACAGCATGAGAGCTTTAGGGATGAAATATATTTTTATAGACTGTATATCACCTGTGGCAGATGACAATGTTTATGATGTTGTGTTGCACGCAAAGTATTACGATTCAGATTTGAGTTTCAAAAATGGTACTAAGTGGACTGAAGACGCAACAAGCGCAAACAAAAGATTCCTCATGAGCCCGGAACTCTTCGGGACGCAAACGAAACGGGTGGAGATGAATAAAATCAAAGCTTTTGCCTTTGCGGGAAAGGAGGAACGCATCAATAAATGGATTCTTGCCTCGTAAACCGTTAAGAAATCAAGCACGCAGACATAAAAAGGACGCAGATGAATGGCACCTTGTAAAAAAGTCAAGCGGAAGAACCTTGTTCTGATCGTAGCAACTGGTGATTTGCCAAAAGTCATTGGATTTGCCTTTTTGCTAAATATTTTTGCATTGAACTTGAAGTTTGGTTTAATTTAAACACTAATGAAGCTGTTAAACAGCAGTTTCAACGTCTTGTTTGAAATTGCAATTAAAAAAATGATACTCCATTTCGTTCCTGTGAACTAAAGAAGCTTTTGTATATAAATGTTTGATTGGATGTGTATGCTTCTTTTTCACAGCATGGATTTGGTTTTCTCTTCATAACTGGGCCATGTATTATGATGAGGTGCTCCGAATCGCAAATGTGCTTTGTTCTCTAAAATCTTATTGTGTCATGCAGCTGTTTCTGCAAAGTGCATGAAATAAGTATTTGTACTGTGATTCTATTTTTTTGGTTTGGCAACTTCGGCCAGGTTTATACAACTCACACCACTGCCCGTTTTTGGATTCAGAGTCACCATGAACAAACATTGATGTTAAATTTAATCTGCCGCTGTGTAAATGGACCAAATGAGTTTAACTGAACTTTACAGGCCGAGCGTGGAGACTCTCATCATGTACGTGGCCCTCCATTAGGATGGATTTCGGTTTTGTGCCGTACCACGCTTCTCTTTCTCACTCAGAGTGTGGATTGAGCTGCAAAACCAGAGTCAGCTTGTGTCTGCTCAGATTTACATTTATGCAAATCATGTTTGGGGAATAAAAACTGTAAAAAAACCCTGCTGTTTCAGTCTCCTTTTAATCTTTATTAACACATTCATGTTTTTTTCTTAGAATGCTTTTATTTAATTTTTAAACACTTTTTAAAACTATTTTATTTCCTGCCTTTTCATAGTTGACCTGTAATTGACAGATACTGTCAATAATGAAATTTCAGGACTTTCAATGACTTTTCAAGCACTACTGTTTTGATTTTCAAGGACTTCAGAAATCTCGCTTATCAAACACTGTCTTCTATTTAAAATAAAAAAGGGAAGTAGATAAAAATATACTGATTAAAAAAAATGGCAAAAGTGACAAGCACATGCGAAGTACTACTAAACTATTACAAAGTATACTACACTTTTACTATAGTTAAACCACTGTTAATTTTCTTAAGGGATTTGTATTTGTGTATATTTTTATTTGCTTTGTTTTTTGACTGTTCTGCCTTAAGGGGAGACACTGCAGGCAAAAACACTGTTTTTTATGCACCTGTCAAGTTTTGGGCTTTTTGGTTTTTCATAAAGTGTTTTTTCAGACTAGTGGAAAGAAAACATCCAAAAGATTTTAATTTTCTTTTGCATTTTATCTATTTGTGTCAATTACAATACATATTTTTAAAGGCAGTTTTCTCAAAATGAGTTTTTTTCTCTTACACTGAGCCATAAATCTTCACTTCAGTAGCACTTACACATACCAAACTTTACATTTTTATTCCTGTCTATATGTGATCTGGGAAAACCCATCGGATTTTTCGCTGGGACGTTTTCAGGAAATTCGGAAAATAGGTCGAACGTCATTTTTTGTATTTTTTTTTTTTTTGTCAAAATTAGGTTTTCATTAAATTATTATTCTGTAACATCTTGGCTATCATCTCCGAAAATATCTCGGTGAAATTCACTTGTTTAGTGCAGAAAAATAGCGATTGCAGCAAGCAGAAAAGACACGTGTCTTTCTCTTATGTTAAGAACGGCTGCTGAGGTGGTTTCCCTTAACACCACAAAAACAGTTAACCTATTAAAATAAACCACGTAACATATTTAGTAAAGGCATATTAATTCACATTCTCCACCAGTCCTGTGTAAACTATGGCACGCAAAGTTTTTTATTTATTTATTTTTTTAATATCTTGAGATGGCGGAGGCAACAACGCCGTACTGCAGCTGCTCACTTAACCAATCTCACTTGTCTCAGTCTGCTCAATCTTGGTGATGTCAGTGCCCTAAACGATGTTAGAACGTACTATTTCACATCCATAGATGAAGGCTCGGATGATGAAGTTACTAAAGAGGAGGAGTCCGATGACAGTCTGTTTTATGCACAGTGCGCGAACAGTTGCGCTGCGCTCGCTTTTACTACAAGGTAGGCTGCATTATTCGTGCTATCTAAACATAAAATGTGTGATCAAAGGTTCGGAGAGTATGCACATGATAAACAACGTTTATCGATGTTAGTCTGTTTGTGTAATGATGCAGTATAGCGCTCCTAACTTGACAGACAGCTCTCGTTAAACCCGTAAAGTGAAAGCTGTCTCACTTTAAAGATGTTTTTCTCAAAATTCCATTACTGAAAATCGTCGCAATCAGCCACTTTGGTTACATTCAAGGACAAAGTAAAAACGTCTATGGACAAAGTTTTGGAAAAGGCTTGGACCCAGCGTTCATATGGTATTAAAACCTAAAAATGGTTTCACCACCAAAATTTCACCATGTGTTGGGTTTTCTTAGATCACAACACATATCCTGAAGGTTTTTACAGAGGGATTTGTTCATATATAATTTGCTTGATTTTATACAAAATTTTATTCCCCAAAAAACAACAACAACAAAAAAAGTGCAATGTTGTAAATAAGTTTTTTTCTGAATTATGGAGTGACAAAATGAGATGCCCAAAATTCCCTCCGTAAAAACTTTTGACTCTAACATGTCAAAAAAATTAAACAAGAATTTTGAAACTGACTTCATCCAGTGTTTAGATTTTTGTACTGGAAATGTATGCAAATTAGTGCATATTTCATTAAATAATGCCTTACTGGCATATTTAAACCTAACATTTTAGAAAACTTGGAATACAAAATATGTTTGCAATTATCAATGTAATCAATCAACTGTAAGTTGGTCAACTGTACAAGTAAGGTGATAACTATTAGTTAATTTTTTTTATCATTTTCACCCGCAGTGTCTTGCCTTAATGGTTCGATATTTTCTACTGTTTAATCTTGAAAAAAAAAAGAGATTTGTAAAATCGCTCTAAAGTCCTGATCTGAATCAAATGATTCGCAATCCATACTCTGAAGAACCATCAGAGCGCTGATTGTGAATCATTTGATTTAGATCGTAACTTTGCGTAACGCAAAATATCTGATTTAAAACGGGACTTCAAATTGCATATCGTTAATCATTTGATTTGAATAATTCACTTCACAAAATGATTCACGAACCTGTTTCAACCTAAATCAAATGATTCGTGATATGCAATTTGAAGTCCTGATCTGAATCAAATGATTTGCGATACATGATTTGATTGGAGCGCTTTAAAAGAGTGGATCATTTTGTGACGCAGTGGTTTAACTGATTTGGAATTTCAAAAAGCTCTGTTTCACCCATCACTACGTGCTTTTTAAAATCATTACAAGCGAAATTTTAAAATGAATACTGAAGTTGCTAGTGAATCGCTTGAAATGAATGAACGGGTTACGAATTTAAATAAATTTGAGTCGTTCCAGTGTAAATGATTCAATTTTGGCTCATCTGTTCCTCTTTTTGTGTCTTCAGCATGTTTACACGACACTGTCAGTACTACTACTGGCTTAGCTCGACAGTTTTATGACATTAACTGAAATACGTTAAAAAGGTATGATGTTTTTTTAATTTTGTGTGAAAAGATATGTGCTTACTGACAAAATTAAACACTTATTTCTTAGATGCACTGTCTTTCAATAATTCAAGCACATGTCAAGTACCTCTTCAAGAATATTGCTATTTTCAAGGGTTTTCCAGGCCTTAAATCTCAAAAAGTCAACTTCAAGCACTTTAAGCACCTTGTACAAACCCTGTAACTGAGAGAAGACTTAAGATCCAGAAACATTCTATCAGGGTCGAGAATTAACTAGGTAATGTGACAAAATGCAACGAAAATGAACAAATATGCCCCATAAATTCAAGACGAAGGAGGGAAAAAAATGCTCCTGCACATTTAAACAACGAATTACGGTTCTCGCGATTAAAATGAAATGTGAAAATGAAAAGCGTCAATTAGCGGAATTACATATATAGATTCACTCACACTGCATCTGACAGCTTTTATGCTTTATAAGCATTCAGCCTTACAACTAATCAAACGCGTTTCAGTTGAACTTAGGAATGCATTGGCCAATCAGAGGCTCTTAGATTAGTCAGTGCTGAAAACACCAGAGCTGATGTACATGCTCACAAATTCCCACATCAACAATGCAGATGTTACAGTTGTAACTATGTAAAATACAGCTGCAAGCAGCAATTACTTGGGTTCAAGTGCTTTAAGGCATTTATGCACATATGAAAACAACTTTTTTGTTTGACCATTTATGACTGTTATAGCACAAGCTGTGGTCCGATTTCCATTCAACTTTGCATGATTGTTTAGAATCACCTGTGGCATGTGCTCACCAGGTTTTGTAAAGTTTTGAGTTTTTGATTAGGTTTTATATGCTTTTAAGTTTGGACAGGCCCTTTTTCTAAACAACCCTGTTATAGCTTCCGAAAGGGTAAATGTCAACATTTTTTTTTTTTTTTTTGATATTTATTCACCTAGAGAGTCCAGAGAATTGATCAGCAGTGTTTTTTTCCCCAAGACTGAGGAAAGAACCTACTAATTTGCAAAAGTAGGTTTTTTACATCTTCTCAATCATTTAACAAATGGTTTGATTGACAGCAGTGGTTCTAGAGGCAAAATTGTTTGGAATGAGTAGATCTATTGTATGATACGGATATTGTGAATGTGAAAAAAAAAACATGCAATATACAATTGTTTACACCACTGACAAATGCAATATTGCCTCCCAGTGCCCGATTTCTTTCAAATTTCTCACATACCTTAAGGACTTTGAGTCAAACAGGCCCACAGAGTTTTGTTCCAATCGGCCTTCGTTAACCTTGCTAATCACCTATTAGACAAAGTTGACGGAGGCCGATCGGAATTGTGGCCATGTTTTTTGAGATGCACAAATTTCCTTATAGGCACTTGTGGCACATTGAACTCAGACTGTGCATACCAATTTTCATGTCAATGGGACAAACGTAGTTGCGTAGTTATGGTCATTTTTAGGTTTTTTACCTTTTTATAGTGCCACCAAGAGTCCAAGCTCCGTGATTTTTTTCCTGTGACCTCAGATTGAGCTCTTACGCAAGTGTTCGAAGTTTGGCAAAGATATCTCATTTCTTTCAAATGTTATAGCTGTTTTAGTAAAAGTCTTGCCAGTTTTGAACGTTTTGTCGTCCCTTTGAGACGATGAGTCAAAAGTTATACTTTTTTTTTTGATAACTGATATTCATTTAAATTGATATTCACTCTCCGGAGAATCTTCTTGCACTGGTTTGGTTCCGATTGGGTGAAAAACCTAGGACTAGTTTGCAAAAGTATATTTTTCAAAATATCCAAAAATTCCGCCAAGCTGAAGGACGAATCCGATGCATGTGTTTTGTCCGGTGTGAACCAAATCAGACACTTGAGCATATGACAACTGGCTAAGGAGTTGAGCGACTGCGTACTTTTGACTGCCTTAAAATTTTTTAGTTCAGTCAACTCAAAAAAAGTTTATTCAACTTGAAATGTTAAATTATACTAAGCAACAACTTAGATATTTGAGTTGAATTAACTTAAAATTTTAAGGTAGCTGGGTTACTTACCCATCTGTTAAGTTTAACAAACACAAATATCTAAGTTGTTACTTAGTACAACTTAACATTTCAAGTTGACTTTTGCCTTAAAATTTTAAGGCAGCAGGGTAACAAATTACTTTAAGCTGACTCAACAAATTGTGTTTTTTTATTTTTTACAGTGTGGGGGCGAGTCTTCTACCTCCCTCCAAATTTCAAGTCTCTGCGACTTACGGTTTGGTCTGGCTGATCAGTTTTACATTGGATACTGCTGATCCTTGGCCATCCTAACAATCACAAAAGGGTTGCAGTGCTATACACTTGAACCCCTAATAAAAGATTAATTTCTTAGCTTCAGTGATTATAATGTGAGTATCTGCATAACTCGTGCTAGCGTAGGCTAACATCGAGGACTATGTTTGTCTGTGAAGCCAGAATGTGACGTGCCCAAAAAAACCCAAGAACTTTTTATATAGTTTTCAATAACGATATTAATAAGCATTATTACAATAAAAAGAGCAATACAGATACAATATAATTTAGATAAAATTTGAAACAGTCTATTGTTAATGACAGCAGTTTAAAATATTGATTCAAGTAATTGGGTAAATGTAAGTACTAGACATTACATTAACAACAACACAGTACGGTGAATAAAAATTCTAGGGGGCAAATATTAATGGAAAAGTTCATTTCTGACTCTGTATTCTATGTATAAAAAATAAAGAACATGACAAAGTCGTTTTTCAGTTATTTGTGGTAATTATTTTAAGGCATTACAAAGCTCAGATTTCAAAGGTAATCAAACCCATTACTGGGTAGGTGTAGTAACATAGAGCATGTTCAGAATGTTTGTACTCTAGTACGCCATGTGGATTCGAAACATGTTATGCAGGTTTTCAGTGACATTCACTCCCCAATGTACCTTGGAGGCCTCTTCTCTATGAATGCAGCCATGCCCTCCTGTCTGTCCCGTGTAGGAATGAGCTGAGAAACCACAAAACATTTAACAGTCAAACCAAGCACATAAAATACTAGATTTTATTCATATGGTTTATGTATAACACTCACCCTGGCGTAACACATTCCCTCAATAGCCATTCCTGAAGAGATGTCCACCTCAGCGCCTCGGTTCATGGCTACTTTAGCCATTCGCACGGCAATCGGTGCCTGGCGAGAGAGAAAAACAACAATAAATCTGTTAATGGACTATTTTAATGATGTCCTTACCAGCTTTCTGGGCCTTGAAGGTGTGTTGCATTACAGTCTATGCAGGGTCAGAAAGCTCTCGGATTTCATCAAAAATAACTTAATTTATGTTCTGAAGATGAACAAAGGTCTTATGGGTTTAGAATGACATGATGTGTCCCTGCTGAATGAAAGTGTTACTTTCTGCCTATAAAACCGGCTTCTGTTTATTATCTTCCACTGCAACTGTAAAATCTACACTGTATCTAAGGCACACAGTCACAGTTATGATGCAGTTAAGTCAGGTGGACAGAAGTGCTGACAAAAGTTATTGTGGCGTGACATGTCTGAATGACGCTCTCACGCTGAGAAATAGGCCATCTTCGTTTTCACTGAATTTAATGACTTGTCAATCAAAGTGAAAACCAGAAAAACAAGGATGTTCTAATTGTCACGAGATAAAGTTTAGTTCAGTACGTACGATTCCAGTTCCACAACTCCACACGCCAAGTTATTTAATGACAATGATGTGACACATATTTTCAGGTTCGCTACAAAGGAAATAAACAGCAAAGTCATGCACTCACGCTCATGTGTCTTTTGTACCATTATGTACCATGTTGACCTGTGAGAGTTTAGTTCAGTACACAAGATTACAGTTCCAAAAACCCACATGCCAAGTCATTTAACGACAATGATTTGACATATTTTCACAATTGCTCCAAAGGGAATGAATAACGAGGATTGTGCACGTGTCTTTTGTACTGTTGCTATGTTGTTTATGGTGTTAATTGTGTGCTCTGGACATTTAGGTGGGCCTGAGGGAAGACTATAATAGCACATTTGAGCCAGGTCTGTCTCGAGGCCGTATATATTTGTGGCCAGCCTGTTGTCTTGAGTCATGATGGGAGACACTCACTGTGACTGTACAGTGTGACGTGACGCAAATAAGACTAACGCAGACGTACACAATGAAATGCTTGTGGCTACAGCTGAACTGGTATGTGGACAATTTCATGACCACAGAAATGTACAAACATGATTGTTCACGTAAACACATGTATAAAAATCATATCAATGAGCTACTTGTTAAATCATGAAAAACCTTGCAAAATTAAGCACGCACACACACATATATAAACAAGGTTCAAATACACCATCTGTGGATGTTTACTTCACAAAATATTTTATTTATTTATAAGTTTTTGAACAGTAAGGTTTTTTATTTATTTGAAATACAGCAAAAACAGTACAATTTTGAAATATTTTTACTATTTCAAATAACTGCTTTCTATTCAAATATATTTTAAAATGTAATTTATTCCTGTGATTTCAAAGCTGAATTTTTAGCATCATTACTCCATCTAACATACTGATTTGCTGTTCAAGAAACATTTTATTATTGTTCTTATTTTACGTTTTTAGAGTATGTTTTTTCAGGATTCTTTGATGAACATAAAGATCCAAAGATCAGCATTTTGTAACATTATACGCTATACCATTGAAACGCCTGGAGTCAGTTTAATTTTTTCAAGGGAGGAAAAAATATATAGAAATTAATACTTTATTTAGCAAGGATGCTGTAAATTCATCTAAAGTGATGATAAAGACATTTATAATGTTGCAAAAGATTTCTATTTCAGATCAGTTTTTTTCTTCTGAACTTTATATTCATCAAAGAAACTTGAAAAAAAATTCTACTCAGCTGTTTTCAGCATAATAATAATAGTAATAATAAAAAATGTTTTTTGTGAACTGAATTTTTGTGACTGAAGTAATAAAGCTAAAAATTCAGCTTTAAAATCTCAGGAATAAATTAGATTTTAAAATATATTCAAATAGAAAGCAGTTATTTTAAAGAATAAAATATTTAAAAATTTGACTGTTTCTGCTGTACTTAGGATCAAATAAATGCAGGCTTGGTGAGCAGAAGAGACTTCTTTAAAAAAACATTAAAAATCTTACTGTTCAAAAACTTTTGACTAGAAGTGTATACAATGTATAAAATATACATATCTATATATAAATATATAGATCTATAAATATATATCTAAATATAAATCACGAAAAACCTAGCAAAATTAAGCATATACACACACACACATAAATAAGGTTCCAATACACCATCTGTTGATGTTTTTGAACAGTAAGATTTTTTATGTTTTAAATAAGTCTCTTCTGCTCAGCAAGCCTGCATTTATTTGATGCAAAGTACAGCAGAAACAGTCAAATTTAGAAATATTTTCACTATTTCAAATAACTGCTTTCTATTTGAATACATTTAAAAATGTAATTTAATCCTGTGGTTTCAAAGCTGAATTTTTAGCATCATTACTCCAGTCACATGATCCTTCAGAGATCATTCTTATATTCTGATTTGCTGCTCAAAAAAACATTTTATTATTAAAATCCTTAAAAAAAACCCCACAATATTAAGCAGCACGGCTGTTCTCAACACTGATAATAGATCAAAAATAATAGATGTGCCTTGAGCATCAAATCAGCATATTGGAATGATTTCTGAAGGATCATGTGACACTGAAGACTGGAGTAACGGCTGCTATCATAGAAATAAATTACATTTTAAATATACTGGACTGAGCATATACACTTGTGACTATCTGAGATGTCCAAATACCCTTTAGGGCCCACTTCACAGGACACTACCAGAGTGTACCCATAGTTGAAGCATGCTCACAACAGAAGCGAGTATAATTCAGGGAGACAGCAGCAGAGGCGAGAAAGTGTCTGAGACTGAGAGAAGAAGTAAATGTGGATGGAAATGTCCTGCAGACTCACCTGAGGCAGAATCTCTCGTGCGATACTAAGAGCCTCTTTGTGGGCCGCGTCTCCCGTCTGGTTCTGTGGCACGGAGCGGTTTACCAGCCCCAGCTCTGCAGCCCGTTCACCCCCGACACGCCGGCCTGTAAAAATCAGCTCCTTTGCGATGGCAAAGCCAACCGTCCGGGGCAACCTTTGACTGCCTCCTAATACACACATATGGAAACAATGGTTTAGTTCTGGTGGTTTTAAAAAGTAATCAGATACTTCACCAATACTCTAATTTAACGCATACTACAAATTTGGACTAATGGTATGCTTTTATTTACTAATGTATTAAAGGTATAGTTCACCCAAAAATGAAAATTACCACATGGTTTACTCACACTAAAGCTGTCCTAGGTGTATATGACTTTCTTCTTTCAGACGAATACAGCTGGAGTTATATTAAAAAAATGTCCTGACTCTTCCAAGTTTTATAATGGCAGTGAATGGGTGTTGAGATTTTGAAGTCCATCCATCCATTATAAAAGTGCTCCACATGGCTCCAGGGGGTTAATAAAGGTATTTTGAAGTGAACTGATGCATTTGTGTAAGAAAAACATTCATATTAAAACTTTAAATCATAATGAAAATCTCAACAGCCATTAACTTTCATTATAAAGCTTAGAATAGCCAAGAATTGTTTAATATAACTCCAACTGTATTCGTCTGAGGGTGGCTTGAGGGTGAGTAAACCATGGGCTAATTTTCATTTTTGGGTGAACTATCCCTTTAAGTACTGTATATTTTCCTAACATTTCATGTTGGAATAAAATATAAAAATACAAATACAGAGATTGTACAGGCTTCTCAAAAACTGTTGTCTCACTCTTCCAGTTAAGCACTTCTGTCCTGTTCTGTCTGTTAACTTCCTGATTGTCTTTTTTTTTTTTTTTGTAATTGGACTGCCATCTAGCTGTCTGTTTGTCTTATTATTTCAGTCGCTCTATCTACTTATTTATTTTTCTCACCAGCCCCTGGGAGTAATCCTCGTGTAGTTTCAATCAGGCCCATCTGCGCTGAATGTGCTGAAAACACACACACAATCACAGAAAAAGGTCAGCTGAAGGACCCAGCATCTGCATGCCGTGACCGCAGAGATACCCCACTCCATGACGTGCCAAACAGAATGACTACAAATCACGCAAACCCACACCAGCGGTCGTGATACCTGTCGTGATCTAGCCCCAGAAGGTCAAATAACCACTCACCTGCAGTGCGAAGGTCACACGCTAGTGCCAATTCCAAACCGCCCCCGAGAGCAAAGCCGTCCACTGCTGCGATGGTTGGCATGGGCAGCGCAGCTGGCACACAATAGACACACACACACGAATCAGACAGGTCATAGATCACATTAATGGAAAAAGGCTTCAAACAGCTGGACCTCTCAACACTCAGCTGAATACGTGCAGTGCTGACACACTTCTATAAAGAGGGGACAAGTTGAAAAACGGATTCAAATGGTAATTTGAAATATGGAAAAATAGTAAAATTAAAGTGTTTTTACATATGTATTTTTATTTTAGTTTAAATTTATTTCAAAGAATTGTTTTTAGTTCAGCATCTCAATTATTAATACAATAACTGTTTTCTATTTGAATATGTTTTAAAATGTAATTCATTCCTGTGATGCAAAGCTGAATTTTCAGCATCATTCAGTCTTCAGTGTCATATGATCCTTCAGAAATCATTGAAATATGCTGATTTTGGTGCTCAAAAAATATTTCTTTTTTAGGATTGTCAAATGCTGCCAACAAAACAGCCTGTGTAAAAATTGAGCAATTATTTAGTTGTCTGCCTGTCATGTTGCAGAAAGGGCCCAAATTATGTCACTTCCTGAGTGACACAACTTTTACGGATGTTACATTTTTTTGTAATGGGAGAAAATCCTGCAGTAACTGGATTGCATGCAATTGCGGTACACAAATACATATGTTTTTGGTTATTAAAATTAGTAATTAAAATGAAGATTTATTAAAATGAAACTGAAGAAAATACTTCAAATACCACATACTAAGAAATTTAGTAAATCATATTAATTTAAATAAATTACTGTTTTGCTGATAAAATAGTCTGTAATGAGAAAAAATAAATAAATAAATAAATACAGTGGGTACGGAAAGTATTCAGACACCCTTAAATTTTTCACTCTTTGTTATATTGCAGCCATTTGCTAAAATCATTTAAGTTAATTTTTTTCCTCATTAATGTACACACAGCACCCCATATTGACAGAAAAACAGAATTGTTGACATTTTTGCAGATTTATTAAAAAAGAAACACTGAAATATCACATGGTCCTAAGTATTCAGACCCTTTGCTCAGTATTTAGTAGAAGCACCCTTTTGATCCAATACAGCCATGAGTCTTTTTGGGAAAGATGCAACAGGTTTTTCACACCTGGATTTAGGGATCCTCTGCCATTCCTCCTTGCAGATCCTCTTCAGTTCTGTCAGGTTGGATGGTAAACGTTGGTGGACAGCCATTTTTAGGTCTCTCCAGAGATGCTCAATTGGGTTTAAGTCAGGGCTCTGGCTGGGCCATTCAAGAACAGTCACGGAGTTGTTGTGAAGCCACTCCTTCGTTATTTTAGCTGTGTGCTTAGGGCCATTGTCTCGTTGGAAGGTAAACCTTCGGCCCAGTCTGAGGTCCTAAACACTCTGGAGAAGGTTTTCGTCCAGGATATCCCTGTACTTGGCCGCATTCATCTTTCCCTCGACTGCAACCAGTCGTCCTGTCCCTGCAGCTGAAAAACACCCCCACAGCATGATGCTGCCACCACCATGCTTCACTGTTGGGACTGTATTGGACAGGTGATGAGCAGTGCCTGGTTTTCTCCACACATACCGCTTAGAATTAAGGCCAAAAAGTTCTATCTTTGTCTCGTCAGACCAGAGAATCTTATTTCTCACCATCTTGGAGTCCTTCAGGTGTTTTTTAGCAAACTCCATGCGGGCTTTCATGTGTCTTGTACTGAGGAGAGGCTTCTGTCGGGCCACTCTGCCATAAAGCCCCGACTGGTGGAGGGCTGCAGTGATGGTTGACTTTCTACAACTTTCTCCCATCTCCCGACTGCATCTCTGGAGCTCAGCCACAGTGATCTTTGGGTTCTTCTTTACCTCTCTCACCAAGGCTCTTCTCCCCCAATAGCTCAGTTTGGCCGGACGGCCATCTCTAGGAAGGGTTCTGGTCATCCCAAACGTCTTCCATTTAAGGATTATGGAGGCCACTGTGCTCTTAGGAACCTTAAGTGCAGCAGAAATTTTTTTGTAACCTTGGCCAGATCTGTGCCTTGCCACAATTCTGTCTCTGAGCTCTTCAGGCAGTTCCTTTGACCTCATGATTCTCATTTGCTCTGACATGCACTGTGAGCTGTAAGGTCTTATATAGACAGGTGTGTGGCTTTCCTAATCAAGTCCAATCAGTATAATCAAACACAGCTGGACTCAAATGAAGGTGTAGAACCATCTCAAGGATGATCAGAAGAAATGGACAGCACCTGAGTTAAATATATGAGTGTCACACCAAAGGGTCTGAATACTTAGGACCATGTGATATTTCACTTTTTCTTTTTTAATAAATCTGCAAAAATGTCAACAATTCTGTGTTTTTCTGTCAATATGGGGTGCTGTGTGTACATTAATGAGGAAAAAAATGAACTTAAATGATTTTAGCAAATGGCTACAATATAACAAAGAGAGAAAAATTTAAGGGGGTCTGAATACTTTCCGTACCCACTGTATATATACACACACACACACACTACCGCTCAAAAGTTTGGGATCAGTAAGACTTGTAATATTTTAAGTCTCACGCTCATCAAGACTGCATTTGTTTGATCAAAAAAACTAAAAAACACAAACAAAACAATAATAATTCAAAATGTTATTACAATATAAAATAAAGTTTTTAAATTTAAAATATCATTTATTCCTGTGACACAAAGCTGAATTTTCATCAGCTCCAGTCTAAAGTGTCACATGACCCTTCAGAAATAATTTTAATATGCTGATTTATTATTAGAATGATCAATGTTAGAAAATACTTGTGCTGGCAAATATTTTTTGGAACCTGTGATTCTTTTTTTCCAGGATTCTTTGATGAATAACAAGTTAAAAGAACAGCATTTATTCAAAAACATAAAAATTTTCTAACAATGTAAATCTGTGCTATCACTTTTTATTAAATTTATCATCCTTGGTGAATAAAAGTATTGATTTCTTTCACAAAAAAAAGAAAGAATCAAAATGTACTGACCCTAAACTTTTGAACAGTAGTGTATATTGTTAGAAAAGATTTCCATTTTAAATAAATGTTTTTCTTTTTAACTTTTTATTCATCAAAGAATCCTGAAAAAGTATCACAGGTTCCAAAAAAAAAAAAAAAAAAAAATTAAGCAACACAACTGTTTCCAGCACTGATAATAAATGAGTATATTAGAATGATTTCTGAAGGATCATGTGACACAGAAGACTTGAGTAATAATGCTAAAAAATTCAGCTTTGATCACAGAAATAATTGTTATTTTTTACATCGTAATAATATTTTTGATTAGAAACTTCTTACTGAAAAATCTTACTGATCCCAAACTTTTGACCGGCAGTGTATATGTGTGTGTATATATATATATATATATAAATAAATAAATGTTTAAAATTAGAAGTATTTCACTTATGTATTTATGGATATTTCTGTATTTCTGATAAAATGCTAGTAGAAAATTGTATAGAGAATATTCTTTCTCTACCTTCTGCTTATGAAACAGTAGCATTTTCCTAAATGTTATTTGCAAAACCATGCAAAAATTGAGGGCAGAGAGAAAATGTACCTACTGTGAGTTTATTATTATGCATATCCAATCATTCTCACCTCCAGCCATAATCGTATTTGCAGCTGGGAAACAATTACCTTTTCAGTGCAACACTATCAGAATTCAGAGTTCTGTATCATCACATTCTGTGCAGGATTATTATCATTTTGCAATATTCATGAGAAACATCATCCTCGTGTCTCACCGATGTCATTCATTAGTGACCGTAGGCCTTGAACAAACAGCTCTGCCTCAGGGTTACTCATCTGAGCTCTCTCCTTAAGATCTGCCCCTGTCAGCACACAAAAAGACTAATTATTGCATATGCAAATATCTGCTTCGGCTCTTTCATGTTATACTTTTTTACAATATGTAATATAAGTGTCACATGTCCCCAGAATGTGTCTGTGAAGTTTTAGCTCAGCATAATTTTGAAAATGTCTACTTTAAATGGAAGCAGAAACACGCTGTTTTCGTGCTCTTTAAATGCAAATGAGCTGCTGCTCCTCGCCCCCTTTTCCACAATAGGGCTGTGCCTTTACAGCCCACAGCTCAGATACTCTGCTAAAAAAAACATCTGTTTGGTTTTTATTATCATGTCTGTCGTGCTGAAATAATGCATTTTAAACCATATCAGTTTAAACTTCTGATATGCGGTTTTCTGAGCGCACACATCCGAAGCACGCACACAGAAAGCAGCTGTTACACAGCATATGAGCACTAAACTAAGTTATTTTTCATCTCTTATTGTGCTTAAACTGTCAGATACACACAGGTTTACACTACCGTTCAAAAGTTTGGGGTCAGTAAGACTTGTAATAGTCTTTAAAGAAGTCTCTTATGCTCATCAAGGCTGCATTTATTTGATTAAAAATATAGAAAAAAAACAGTAATATTGCAAAATGTTTTTACAATATAAAATAATGTTTTTTATTTTAACATACTTTAAAATAGAATTTATTCCTGTGATGAAAAGCTGAATTTTTATTAGCTGTTACTCCAGTCTTAAGTGTCACATGATCCTTCAGAAATCATTCTAATATGCGGATTTATTATTAGAATGATCAATGTTGGATAATATCATCAGTTGTGCTGCCAAATACTTTTTGGAACCTGTGATTTTTTTTTTTTCAGGATTCTTTCATGAATAACAAGTTTAAAAAGTAGTGTTTATTCAAAATATTAATATTTTATAACAATGTAAATTATTTATTATTAACTTTTAATAAACTTTTAATTATTAACTTAATACATCCTTGGTGAATAAAAGTATTAAAAAAAAAAAAAAAAAAAAAGAAACAATAAAAATGTACTGACCCCAAACTTTTGAACGGTAGTGTATGTTAACACACATGAGTGACAAAAACAGTCAGTTAAGTCTGTGAAGGTTAAACAGCTGGGAAGGAAAATGCATGCTTATATTAGATCTGTGTGGCAGCAGCGTAATATACAGTAAATAAATCCATAAATCCACTGCTCTCTTGTCTCTTTTGAGGCTGGGACTCTAAATAGTGTTTTGTGCTCATCAGTTATGTTTTCTGGGTTGGTAAATGCACAAGGGACCCGATTATAGCACTTAAACAAGGAAAAAGTCATATTTTCATGATATGTCCCCTTTAAAGTTGGTTGTTATTGGCATCATTCAGTCAATGATGCTGTTATTGTGTGACGGATTCCTGTACAAACCTGCACAAAAGACTCCGGGTATCAAACTTCTGAAGACCACCACACGAACCGCTGCGTCATGATGCAACGATGACACCAGCTCTCTCATCTACACAGAGAAAGACAGATATTGATGTATATATAGATGGAGAACGATGAAAACAGAAGATATTGATTTGAGGCAGAATTCCAGGAGAGATACACCCGATTTATTTTTGTTTTGGTACACTGTTATTTATTTAAGGCCTGACACACTTTTGTCAGAGTTTCCTTTGATAAACTGTTAATATGCAAACGTTAAAAAACTGTTTTTATTCTACTTTGTGGAAACAGAAAGAAGAAATAGACAGAAAGGGAACATTTGTTATTCAAGTGAATTAAACGAGAAGTCCACTACCAAAACAAAGATTCACATATAATGTACTCCCTTGTCATCTTAGATGTTCATGTCTTTCTTTCTTCAGTTGTAAAGAAATTATGTTTTTTGAGGAAAACATTTCAGCATTTTTCTCCATATAATGGTTCTGATATGGTGCCCCGATTTTGAACTTCCAAAATGCAGTTTAAATGCGGCTTCAAACGATCCCAAATGCGGCTGTAAACAATCCCAGCCGAGGAAGAAGGGTCTTATCTAGTGAAATCGGTTATTTTCATTTAAAAAATACAATTTAAATACTTTTTAACCTCAAACGCTTGTCTTGTCTTGCTCTGCCTGAACTCTGTGTATTCTGGCTCAAGACAGTTAGGGTATGTCGAAAAACTCCAATCGTATTTTCTCCCTCAACTTCAAAAATCATTTTAAAATCATCCTACATTTCTGCAGAAGTTCCGACCCAGTCTTTGCAAAGTGAACATGCAAAGAAGATCAAACACCCTTAACAAAAAAGATAAAACAGCAATATAGGATGATTTTGAAGTTGAGGGAGAACATGAGATGGGAGTTTTTCGACATACCCTAACTGTCATGAACCGGAAAAAAACAGAGTTCAGGCAGAGTAAGACAAGATGAGCGTTTGATATAAAAAAGTATATAAATTGTATTATTTTTATGAAAATAACCGATTTCACTAGATAAGACCCTTCTTCCTTGGCTGGGATCGTTTACAACCGCATTTGGGATCGTTTGAAGCCACATTTAAACTGCATTTTGGAAGTTCAAAATCAGGGCACCATAGCAGTCCATTATATGATGGACTGAAATGCTGAAATGTTTTCCTCAAAAAACATTATTTCTTTACGACTGAAGAAAGACAGACATGAACATCTTAGATGACAAGGGGGTGAGTACATTATATCTGAATCTTTGTTTCAGAAGTGGAGTTCTCCTTTAAGTTCATATTTAAAAACCATGCAGCAATTTGTTGCATATTCAACCGTTAAAGACTATATGGGTCATTCTACAGAATTGGTTGGAGCTGGAAACATCTTTAAAAAACAATTTAGTCTTTTCCACAAATTTTGTATGTATGCAAACTGCATAATATCCAAGGTAAATATTTCTATTGTTTGTGAAGTTAATTCTCATATTGTGTTTTCAGACAGTTTTGGAGTACTTGCCCTCTCCCCAAATGTGTCACTACTGAAAAACAGTAATAATAATTTAATAAAAATGTTTATATGAACTATTAAGATTTTGCTTACATCTTCCCTCTCTTCGAAATATATATTTTTTCTATTTTATTAATACATTTTCAGAGGTAAATCAATAACAATTACAATTTGAACAATATTTTAAGTGTGATTTATGAGATTTGTTGTACTTTGAATCCATTTTTTCAAAGGCAAAAAGTTGATCATACTGCTTTCAAACTTAAGGATGTATTAGTTTATATATACACACTGAACCAAAACTACCATAACATCTTAGTTGATAATTCAGTATACTTTATTTTTGACAAAACATCCCATGTTTTGGTCATGACTGGACATTTTCAGTAGTGACAGTAATGTCACTTGTCATTCATTACAGATTTTCAACTCACATACTAAAACACCACTAAAACATTTCCCCACCAAAAAGCACTGTGTTCCCTTTTGTCTTTAATGAAACAATGGTGAGAATTTAACACACCAGTAGGATTACTGAAAACTAAAGGGCTTTATAATCAGTTATGACTGGGTTAAACTGAAACAAAAAGACATATTTAGACACATCATATGTATACAGGAAGTTTATGGACTAGCTCTTCTGCTTTCTGCACGGTTCAATTTGATGCTGCAGGACGGGGGGTTTTCTGCACACTAACCTGACCCACAAACAGGCGTCCCAGAGAGTTCCTTGCCCTTTCACGACACATCAGCACTTCCACTATACCTAATCAGACAAGAGAAAAAGAGAAACTGAAGCTGTGGCTACAGTTCCGGTTCTCAACTGGAGGCCTGTGACCCAAATATGGGTGTCAGGTCTGTTTTGATACGGTCACAGACAGCACGGAAAAACATGATGCCACATTAAAATAATGAGTAATAGCACTTACGGCATGACTACGGCTAAACTCTTAATGTGGAATCTTACATGCAATTAAAAAGTACATGTAATGTCACAAAGAAAATTCTGAGAAATTTTGCAGGCAGAACAGACCACTGTCTAATTTCAATTCTGTAGCGAAGTCACTTTCCAACCAAGAAGCAACTTTCTGTTGCTCAACATTTGACTACTTTGAACTTGTTGCAAAATCTGCCTGGGGAAATATTGAAATTCCCTTCTTGAATCACGTGGATTCCTACTGAATTTTGCCAATGAAGTTTTAGTGTGCTTTCCAATGCAAACCCTGCTTGCAGCTATATTCTTAACCACATTTTAATATTACATTGATAATATTAACACAATTCAAAACTTGACATCATGTACAATTTTCATTAATTTAGCACAATAATTTTGGTTCCAGGATGGTTCGCCACTTAATATCCAATAGAAAATCTGAATCCTGAAGTAAAAACCTGTTACATTCAGAAAAAAGTCATTTTTTTGTCATTATCAAAATGATATAATCTTGAATGCAAACTTTCTAATCTTATCTGAGACCAAACTTTTATTGTGTCAACTAAACTACCCTTCATGGGACATTATAAAATAGTTTACAAGTGAAAGAAATAATGGATGAAAGGTGATTAAGCAGTACACCGGTGTCAGTGCACTGTGTATCACACTGCCATGCTGATTTATGATACTGGCTAATATGAAAAAAGAAATATGATATCGCCTTGGTCATTGTTCCCCTAAATAATGTTCGTCACATGCTTCACTTCCCAAAATTAAAGGCAGATTACTAACGGAAAATCAACATGATGTACAAATACTTTGTTATTGTAATCATTGTAATATGCATAATTTACTGTTATATTTATTTAAATTATAACTCAAGATTTTTAAATGTATATATGTATAATATATAATGTAACATTTAAATTACAAATGTGACCGTGGACCACAAAACCAGTCATAAGGGTCAATTTTTCAAAATTGAGATTAATACATCATCTGAAAGCAGTAATGATAGTTTGTAATGATAGGAAAATATTTGGTCAAGATACAACTATTTGAATATCTGGAATCTGAGGGTGCAAAAAAATCTAAATATTGAGAAAATTGCCTTTAAGTTGTCCAAATGAAGTTCATAACAATGCATATTACTAATCAAAAATTAAGTTTTGATATATTTACAGTAGGAAATTTACAAAATATCTTCATGGAACATGATCTTTACTTAATTTCCTAATGATTTTTGGCATAAAATAAAAATCAATAATTTTGACCCATACAATGTATTTTTGGCTATTGCTACAAATATACCCCAGCGACTTAAGACTGGTTTTGTGGTCCAGGGTCACAAATATATGTATGCATGTATGTATGTATGCATGCATGCATGCATAAATTTCCTCTAATAATTTCTAGACCTTTTCCATAACAGTTTCAATTCCATAACCAATTTCCATGGAGGTGTGAATCATCTATGCACCTTGGCTTGCAGTATGCAAAATCTAAACTCCAAAATAAAACAGTTTGCTTTCGTTTTTAAAGGTTTGGGAAGTTACGTTAACTGCCCAAATATACCTGTAAGGTGTAGTCAGGTGCTCTGTACGCGTCAGGTACAGTATGTATGAGATGCTGTACCTACCGTTGTCTTCGCCATCAAGCCTATTTAGTCGTACTTCAGCCCGGTCAGGAACTGGCCCATCAGAGCACCACAAGCGGGTCTGGGTAAAATTAACCCGGGGGAAAAGTCGCTTGATCGGCCCTGCAAACACACCGCGCGCTGCCATCACCTCCGCACAGGGCTGAATGAGAATCCGCCCGGTCCTCATGACAACTCCGCGCAACACGCTCATGATAAATACAAGGTCTTTTCTCAGGTTGTATTGTAACGCTGATCTTGTTGCCTTTTGACCAACGTTCAAACCGTGTAACCCGGAATTAAACCGGAGCTGTTGCTGTTAATAATAAGCCTTGTGGGAGCCTTTACGAAACGCCATCTCCACACACAAGTTTGTTCCTTTGTTACTCTTCGCCTCAGTTCCTCGAACAAACTTACACATTTTACCTGGACGCTTACAGAGAAAACAGTCTAGCGCGTTTCATATGTGTACGTTTATATTTCATTTTCGCGTGTGTATCATATTACACTCTTCAAAGTCTCCTAGTAACTCGCGACGCGTACAACGAAACCGTTTGACTACGCCACTGCACCAAGTCGACCAATCAAGTCCCTCTTTTACGCGTACGACGCGACGCGTCCCTTTAAGCGTAACATGAAATGTAATTTGTTAGTCCACAAAGGTGACCATCAGCAGAGGGCGATGATGTGATATGATGGTCAGTTTCATAACTACAGAAGAGCTCTGCTGATGAAATGAAGTATGATGATTATTACATGACACAGAAAAGTATGTGACAAGATGCAAAACAAAGTAGCTTTGCTGATTCATTTTTTATTATTGGCATAATTGCTGCAGATAAAAAACATGTTCAACCAGCCTATACTGGTTTGTTTCATTTAGATATTAATTATAAACAAATATACTTGTACTTTATGTTTATTATGACTTTCTAATTAATCATGTTACAATTATTAACATATGTCATTCAAAACATCTAAATGGATATTATGTGTATGTGTGTTTCAGTTTTTAACATAGAGAAAGACCAGGAAGATTGTGTAGCATGTGTTTTGGTTTGTGTGTTTTAGCTCAGCGGTTCTCAATTGGAGGGTCGTGACTCCAAAATGGGTCACTGGTCTTTTCAGATAAAATCACAGACTGCAAATGCAAGTAAAAAAGGTGCATTTACACTATGTTGGAATTAGTGTAATTATTTACTGTAAGAACAAAATGCAGTTTAATGTAGTTAGCACTGTCTTGGATAACTGTGAAAGCCCGTTTCCGTCACTGAATAAAAATGAAAAGGTTAATCGCAGCTTTTATTACACAATTCTGACTTTTTTTCTTGCAATTGCGAGTTTACATTTTGGAATTCAGACTTTTCTTTCTCAGAATTGTGAGATATAAAGTCAAATTAGATTTTTTTTTACATGATAAAACTCCCTCGCAGTTGCAAGTTATGACGTCAGAATTGCGAGACAAACTTTATATCATGCAATTCTGAGAAAAAAAATCTGAATTGTGAGATTATATCACTCTACAACTCACAATTGTTGTATCACGTAATTCTGAGAAAAAAATTAGATTTGAGTTTGTCTCGCAATTCTGACTTTATAACTCGCAATTTCGAGTTTATATCTCACAATTCTGACTTTTTTCTCAGAGATGCGAGTTTATAACTCGTGACTTTATAATTTGCAATTGTGAGTTTATATCACACAATTCTGACTATTTCTCACAATTGTTTATATTACACAGTTTTGTGAAAAAATCATATATGTGAGTTTATCTCGCAATTCTGACTTTATAACAGTTTATTTCACACAATTCTGACTTTATAACTAACAAGTGTGAGTTTGTATCACAGTTCTGAGAAAACAATAATATTTGTGAGTTTATCTCGCAATTCTGACTTTATAACTCTCAATTGCAAGTTTATATCACGCAATTCTAAGAAAAGTCAGAATTGTGAGTTTATATCATCCAATTCTGACTTTATAACTTGCATTTGCAAGTTTGTATCATGTAAGTTTGAGAAAAAAATCCGAATTGCAACTTTGTCTCGCAATTCTGACTTTATAACTCGCAATTTCAAGTTTATACCACAATTCTATCTTTATTTCTCGCAGTTGAGTTTATAGCTCGCAGTCCTGATTTTTTCTCAGTTGCAAGTTTATAACTTGCGATTGTGTTTATATCAGGCAATTCTGACTGTTTCTCGCAGTTGTGAGTTTATATCACAATTCTGAGTTTATAACTCAAAATTGTGAGTTTGTATCACATAATTTGGGAGAAAAAAATCTGATTTGCAAGTTTATCTCACAATTCTGACTTTATTTCTCGCAGTTACTAGTTTATGTCAAGCAATTCTGAATTTATTTCTCGCTATTGTGAATTTATGCATGCAAATCTGAGAAGAAAAAAAAATCAAAATTGTGAGATAAAAAGTCGCAATAACTTTTTTTTTTTAAATTCAGTGCCGGAAATGGGCTTCTATAAAAAAACAATGTCCTGCTAAATAAGAAAATAATAATAAGGCATTTGTATAATGACTGGTGCGTGTCTCCATTTAACCTTATTTTTGTTGGCACAGAAGCACATAACTCGCATAAAAAGCACAATGTTAAGCCCAGAGTATACTTAAATTTTATATACACTGCGTATATAATGTGCATAGCATAGTACATGCAATGTAAAGTGCATGCAAAGTAAGAAAGAAATTACAGTAAATTGAATTATAGTCAATTTAGTCACAGCACAAAGATGAAATTTGCTAGTAAGCATGTGTCGAACTCCTGTATTTTTACATGTTATCAAATAAAGTACTCTTTGAAAGGCTACGCATTCAGCTATACACATACGATAAAGGTCACTGCACACTGAGTCTGAAATTTTCGTATGTTTTTTTTTTTTTCTCGTATTCGTCATCCTTTCCTATCAAAATGGATTTTGGACTTAGTGTGCAATGACCTTTAGATTTGCATCAAAACTGAAGTATACTTTGGGCCTTAAGTCTGAGGATGTGAACAGCTCCTAGCAGAACATCCAGGACAAGTTGGCGTTAACTTCTTCTACTACTTACTGTCCAATGAAAAATCTGGACCTGCAGCAAAACCAGTCAAGAACCACTGATTTAGTGTCTCAATGAGCAGGAGCCCTTGAATCCCGAGCAAATATCTCCCGTATTGTGAGTTCTCGCTCACACAGTGGTTGTCCTCTGTGTCTGATGTATCTTGCTTTTCGTGCTTCGGCCAGAGCCTGGGCAAAATTTGGTAATGTGTGAACTGTTCTTAAATGTCCATCCGGAGCCAGCATCTCAGAGGGGAATGAAACAGGAGAGGACAGACACCTATTCCCATTTATCTCAGCTCCTCTTTCATTATCTTTCTCTCGTTCCCTTAACAGCATCCATTCCCTCTCTTTCTGGCTGTCTTTTTCTCTGTCCCTCACTACCTCCATGAGTGCCTCTCTGTCTCTGTCCTGTTCTCCATCCATCTCTCTCTCCTTGCTCTCCTCTCTTTCTGTATTTGTGCTCGTAGCGGTTAGAGAGGTGACAGGCTGGCGTTTTAGGTCCGGCAGGCAGAGCGTCTCAGAGGAGTGTTCTACCCTTTTCTCCCCACTGCTCATAAACTCCTGAACACGAGCATGTAGTGAAGACCTGGAGAGATTGAGAAAAGACAGAAATAATTACTTAAAGTGTGAAAGTCAGGAGTCAGCATGAAAAAAAATTACATCTTGACAACGCTAATTGGCTTCACAATGACATAATTGGGTAATTGTGCGATGTATTTCTTAGACTTGAAACTGAGAAAGTTAATTTTTCCCTCCATAAGATATAGCTTATGGCAAATACTAAATATCTAACTGGGCTATGCTAACAAGCTAATCACTGACTCTGGTTTTAGTTTATATGCTGAAGGATATTACTATAAAACAGTTCTTTCTAATTAAAAATTGACAATAATCTGTGTTTGTTTTTGTGCTCACTAGAGTGTAATGTTGTGAGCTTAGCAACATGCTAATGTCAGACTCAGCTGGAATCAATTATGAGCTGCATGAACAATGATATTTTTGTAGTCCAAAGAGTCGATGAGTTCCAAATAAGTCATTTATGAGCAGGTTTAACATGGGCTGCATCCAAATTTTCCTATTTCCCTACTATATACTAGGGGAATGATAGTATATAAAACGTAGTATGTTTGAATTCACAGCATTCATAAATAATAGTAAAAACAGTAGGTACTTCTGAGATTTATAACTGTGCACTGATGGACACTTTACTACCACTAATGGACTCGAACACACTCTGTAAACTCGAGTGACTTTTTTTCTCACAAATAGGAGTTCTATCTCACAATTCTGACTTTTATTCTCAAAATTGTGATTTAAACTCGCAATTCTGACTTTTTTCTTGCAAATGCAAGTGTATATCTTGCAATTCTGACTTTTTTTGTATAATATAAACTCACAGTTTCTAGTTATAAAGTAAGAATTGCAAGATATAAACTCACAATTTTGAGTTATAAAGTCAGAAAACAGGCAATGCTGTTTGATATATTATTTTGTTTATACGTTCCTTGAACTACATTTCTGAGGATTTTTTTTTTAATTTATTTTTTTTTATTGTTTTAAGTATACAGAGAACATAGCCTATACAATTGTATACTGCAAATGTAAGTGTAGACAACAAGGTTACCATCTATCTTGAGTATATTGTATATAGTGATCAGCTAAATAATTAACTGACTACATATGCCATGTAGGTATATGTACAAAGCCACACACGCACATTCTAACAAACATACATATACATATACACACACCCACATACCCATATTTACATACATACACATACTCCCACATCATAAACATACCAATACGTGTAGGTACATCTACCTCCAAACCTCTTGCACATACACATTTTACATGTCTACACCAATCCCATATACCCA
The DNA here is from genome assembly GCF_022985175.1 of Labeo rohita. Taxonomy (NCBI): domain Eukaryota; kingdom Metazoa; phylum Chordata; class Actinopteri; order Cypriniformes; family Cyprinidae; genus Labeo; species Labeo rohita. Next base: position 8,045,134 of record NC_066888.1, on the reverse strand, counting down.
CAAATTCTTGAAGGCGTTAATTACAACCCAAATATGTCTCTTATTCCTTAACATTAACATAGGCAACTAACTAAAAACTAAACAAAGGCGGTAATTCAACAGCCTAATAGTCGGATATCCTACAGTTCTTTGTTGAAAATTAACTAACAATATATAAAATTATTAAAAACTCTCAGAGTGCACCCCTAATCTTGACCACTATGCTGATACGAAGTTATACTTCAAAATTGTTAATTAAAGATCTTATTGGATTCCAAATTCTTGTAAATATTATTTGTCTATCTGTTATATTATATCTCAGCTCTTCTAGGGGTAATACATAACTTAAGTCTCTTAGCCAAACTTCAAATACAGGCACAACTTCAGACTTCCATTTCTGTAAAATTGCCTTTTTTGCTAATTTCTGAGGATATTAATATGTTTAAATGAGAACGAAAATAGGCAGTGATGTTTAATATCATATTTCATCTTATTGTAAATACAGTTACGAAAATTGCAGTAGCCAGGGTGAGCTGACTGACATTATCCCTGGTGAAAAAAACAGCATATGCTGGTAGCTATGTTTTGGTGCTGGGATGCTGGTTAGGTATGTTTTGGTGCTGGTTTAAGCTGGTCCCTTGCTGGTTTAAGCTGGTCCTTTGCTGGTTTATGCTGGTCATGTTGCTGGTCAAGGACCAGCTTAAACCAGCACCAAAACATACCTAACCAGCATCCCAGCATCAAAACATAGCTACCAGCATATGCTGTGTTTTTTTTTCACCAGGGATGAAGTACGCTGTTCCTTTTGCAGAATTACCGGACTTGGGTTGGGACTTGCGTTGTGCCGTTACCGGGATTTTACCGGGAGTCGAACTTGCAAAGTCCGAACTACCAAGGACGCAAGTTGCATGCAGTCCTACGTCACTATTTGCCTAATCTTCATGGTACTTTAGACCACGATGAAAACGCAGACAGCAACAGGTCTGGGGGAAAAAAACTTTCCTGGGACAAATTGTTCCTGGTCATTTCGGCGGAAATGCGGCTTATGAATGGCAGCCTATGGAAGCCTGTTTCTGCCACTGAATTAAAAAAAAAAAGTAATTGCGACTTTTTATCTCACAATTCTGACATTTTTCTTGCAAATGTGAGTTTACATCTCGCAATTCAGACTTATTCTCAAAACGGTGTGATATAAACTCACAATTCTTATTTTCTCAGAATTGCATAATATACTGACTTTCTTCTTGCAAATGCAAGTTTGTATGTTGCAATTCTGACTTTTTCTCACAATTGCAAGTTTGTATCTTGCAATTCTGTTTTTTATTCTTAAAATTGTGATTTAAACTCACAATTCTGACTTTTTTTCTCACAATTGCGAGCTTGTATCTTGCAATTCTGAATTTTATTCTCAAAATTGTGATTTAAACGCAGTTCTGACTGTGAGTTTGGCAAGTTTTTAAATGTTCTGTGTTTTACCATTCAACTAGATAGAAGTTGGTCTTGGAGGCCCTAAATCGTTTCCAGAAGGCATTGCAAATATGGCCACCAAGTGAACCTACTTTCCTTGAAAGCGACTTTCGTAACTACCAATAAAAGTTTAGTACTCTCAGCTCAGCAAATTGACCAAAACCTGTGCAAAAACAGCCAGCAAATTCAGTCTGGATCTCTGGGTCTGCTTATTAACTTCCTTTTCAGACAGCTGCCTTTGTAGATAGTGGACAACCTGGCAGTTCTCTAGGTTTTGGCAAAGAAATATACTCAACAGAATGCAGGTAATGTCACCACAATGATACTCGGAACATTTTCAATGTCAAAATCTTCTTTCACTTCTACTGTCATTCATTTAGCAGCTTCTGTTTTTCCGACATTCGATTAGCAGAACATTTAGACAAGTCCTAAACGTCCTCTCCCCACACAATGTACAGCTCTCAAACCATTACATAGCTAAAAAGACAGCTGAACGCATTACTTTCAAGAACTGAAGTTCACTTTCCTATGACAGTATGACTGACACAGCATGAGGTCAGATGTTTTGGTCAGCTGAGAAAGTGTTCAGACAGGCACGTTAGCTTCATGGCAGTCTTGTGGCAGTTTGCTGTCCATATCCAGCAAGCACTCATTCGGCTGGCTGAGGTCATGTCAGGACAGTGCTGAGGTAAACAGTAAATCTTAAACCCCTTCTCATCTTTTCAACCTGCCGCACTAGACAGCAGTCGCAAATGCTCAGAGACTGTAAATTTTCTGCAGCTTGGCAAAGGGTGGATGAGTTGAGAAGAAGTGTGTAAACTTTTTTTTCCATCTGTATCTATAAATCTGTTTAATGTATCTAAATGGTTAATGTTAGTTAATGCATTGAAGTGTTAGTTTAACCAAAAAATTAAAGTTCTGTCATTAATTACTCACCCTCATGTCGTTTCAAACCTGTAGGACCTTTGTTCGTCTTCAGAACACAAATTAAGATATTTTTGATGAAATCCGAGAGCTTTCTGACCCTGCATAGACTGCAATGCAACTACCACGTGTGACATCAGTGGTTCAACCGCAATGTTATGAAGCTACGGGAAACTTTTTGTACGCAAAGACAACAACAAAAAATGTCTTTATTCAACAATTTCTTCTCTTTTGTGTCAGTATTCAACGCACATTCACGAGAGCATCACTGATGTCACATGGACTATTTTAACAATGTCCTTACTACTTTTCTGGGTCTTGAACAGGTCAGTTGCGTTGCTGTCTATGCAGAATCAGAAAGTTCTTGGATCTCATCAAAAATATCCTAATTTGTGTCCCAAAGATGAACAAAGGTGTTACAGGTTTGAAAAGAAAAGAGGGTGAGTAATTAATGGCAGAATTTTCATTTTTGAGTGAACTTTCCCTTTAACATTAACTAATAAATGGGCACTATGTGTTAACGTATTTATTAATCTTTGTTAACATTAGATTATGAAAATACAACTGTTCATTGCTCATTCATGGTTAACTTCTGTCAATTAAATAATATTAACAAATAAAAATGTAGATTTTATAATAAATAATAAAAATAAACATTTCATTATTTATGTTAACTGATGTAGTTAAATAATGTTAACAAATGAAAACTTATTGTGTTACCAGAACTACTTTTAAAAAGGCAATTCATACCCACAATGACTTGAATACACCTAAAAATACAACATAAATTATGTAATTTCTGAATTAAAATTTATTTTGATATATTATAAGGGGGCATCATTTAAAATAACAGCAGGATGATACAACTCCAGAAATCATAATGATGAAAAAACACAGTAAAATATAACAATTATTGAAAAGAAGTTTGGCACCTTTTATTATCTAAATATTTGCAAAACTATTCGGAAAAAAATATAGTGGTGCAACCAACAGGTCAATAAATCTCCTAAAATATCAGATAATTTAACCTTTTTATGATGAGGCAAGGTTAGTTCAGGTTGAACAATGTCATTTGATGCAACTCCCCAAAAACCTAATGATATTTATTAATTTATTCATATTTGTAATGAAACATATGGGATCCATTTCTGCCACGGAATAATAATAATAAAAAAGCAATTTGCAAACTCAGAATTGTGTGTTATAAAGTTAGAATTTTTTTATCAGGTTTTTTTAATCACAATTCTGACTTTTTCTCAAAATCATGTGATATAAACTTGCAACTGCATGTTATATAGTCAGAATTGTGAGATATAAACTCGCAATTCTGACTCCATTTCTCAGAACTGCGAGAAAAAACTCAAAATTGCAAAATACAAACTCACATTTACGAGAAAAAAAAGTCTGAATTGTGAGTTTATATCTCACATATCTGACTTCTTTTCTCAGATTTGGAAGGTTATATTTTCCAGTTCTTTCCAGACTTTATAACTTACAATTGCAAGTTTATATCTCACAATTCTGACTTTTTAAAATCACAATTCTGACTTTTTTCTCACAATCTCGAAATATAAACTTGCAACTGCGTGTTATGAAGTCAGAATAGTGAGATATAAACACAATTCTCACTTTTTCTCAGTTTTTTCTTGCAGTTCTGGCTTTTTTTCTCAAAATTGCAAATTTATATCTTGCAATCCTGACTTTTTTCAGAATTGTGAGATATAAACTTGCAACTGTGTGTTATAAAGTCAGAACTGTGAGATATAAACTCACAATTCTGACTTTATGTGTAATGTGTAACCAAATGTTATTACTTTTTAATATTTGCAGTCATTAAATTGAAACTTTTCTTGAAAATAATTTCCTTTTTTGTAGTACATAGTACTCTGTAGTACTCTTCTACCCACTTGGTGGATTGTTAAAGGACTATTTCTTTTTTTTGTATTGTAGGCACGCTTCATTATGTAATCATGACTCTTAGATTGTGTATATATCCAAACAATAAAATGAAACCTAAAGCAGGTGAGGGCAGCTAAAAACTTCCTGCATCACAGAATGAAGGAAGAGATGGGAGACAAGAAGAAGAATGACAAGAAAAGAGCAAACAAACAGAAAAGACAGAGTGTCTCTGTCAGAGACTAAACCAGAAAGAAAGAAAAAGAGAAGGAAAACAGGAAATAAGGGGAAGTAAAGGGCAGTAGGCACTAGTTGGTCGCCTACAGGCTGTCTGCCTAACAAGCATAAAGACGGAGAACCACCAACCTCCCTTCAGGTCCACAGAGAGACAGAACAGACAGACAGAAGGAGGCTGCAGTGGATGCTACAGGAAGTGCAGACGGTGCACTGTGGGAGAGGGAGATGGTCAAAACACTGTCTATTTCCGTCTCTCTTGTGTCTTCCTCGCTATTTAGCAGATGCTTGTCATCCAAAGCAACCTTGAGTTCACTAATTGAATGGACAGTTCCAGTGGAGCAACCTGAGATGTGTCTTCCTCAAGGGCACAGAGAGAGATTTCTCTAGCTGTCTCATTAGCAGCCCGGATCTTTAACTGTTGGACGACCACAACCTTTTCCAGTTCTTTTGGTTCACTGACTACATAGGATATTAAATCTTACAGTGCCCTTCTCCTTCACTCTCATTCATTCATCTCTTTAAATGTGTCCATTGAAAATCTGAGAAAAGAAAAACTGGACAGTGTAAATATATTAATAGATGTTATTAATAGACAGTATCAGGGGGCTAAAACCTAATAAATCTTTTACTAAGTAATTTGTATGTGTTTGAGGTTGGATGGCTTTGTGTGTGTATGTGATTATCCCATCATCAGATTCACTGGTGCGGTTAACTGAGGAAATCCCCTCAATCACAGATGCCCATCACTGCACACAGACTCTAATCAGAAAGCATTCATGCACATACATAACCGACCACACAAACACACACAGACATTTAAAACAGTCTGATTCAGCTTTCATTCCCAGGGACCCTCAACACCATATTCACATTCATACAGCACATATCATTCTGTTATGCTAAAACATAATTTGATTCTCTCACACAATCCTAACAATTTGCCTGTGCAGAAATCAAATGCTACTTAATGAATATTTAATGTGTGTATTTTCAGAATACATTAATTCCTTAATATACGGTCTATTCAACTGGTGGCCTGCAGACCAAAAACTGCTTTTTTAAAACGCTGTGGCCCACATGAGGTTGCAAGTTTTTTTTCGCAACTTAAAAGGTATTTTAATAAGATTACAGACGTATTAGCAAAGTGGATCAAATGTGGAAAGTGGCCATTTTAGTCTATTTCCTCACAGACTGTTCCCCTTAAAGGAACAGTTCACCCCAAAATTAAAAAAAAAATGAAATTTTACTCACTCTTAGGCCATCCAAGATGCAGTTTGTTTCTTCAAAAAAAAAAAAAATGGGGAAATTTAGCACTGCATCACTTGCTCGGCAATGGATCCTCTGCAGTGAATGGGTGCCGCCAGAATGAGAGTCCAAACAGCTGATAAAAACATTACAATAATCCACAAGTACTCCACACCACTCCAGTACATCAACTAATATCATATGAAGTGAAAAACTGAGTGTTTGTAAGAAACATACTCATTATTAAGATATATTTAATTTCAAATCATTGCTTCCAGCTAAAATACACAGAGTCCTCTATCCATAATATTGTTTTCTCCAGTGAAAAATGTGTTTGGTATGTATTAGGAGAGAAATATGCACAGATCAAGTACAGTTTACAAGCATAAATAAGTTCTACTCAAATATGTCAGTGGATTTTGTTGTGAGAGGACAACAGGAAATGGACCTGTTCACTGGAAGAAGTGTTATTATGGACTTTTTTTTGAACAAAAGTGATGATTTAAAGTTAAAATGCCTTACTGATAAATCTGTTTCTTACTTTTTTGTTTCACAAGATGTTAACTGATGGACTGGAGTGGTGTGGATTACTTTAGATTTTGGATTATTGTGATGTTTTTATGAGCTGTTTGGACTCTCATTCTGACGGCACCCATTCACTGCAGAGGCACTTTTGGTGAGCAAGTGATGTGATGCTGAACTTCTTCAAATCAGTTCTGCTGAAGAAACAAACAGCTGAACACACAGCTTTAAAAATTAATTGACAAAATATACTTGCTCAGGCCAAATGTTGATATATATATATATATATAGGTATTTTTCAATCATAGATAATGTTACTTTCACCATTTACTAATACATAATTAAAATCAAAACTTGCCTTTGTTAAAATTATTACATGAATCTGAGCTAACATTAACTAACAATGAACAGTTATATTTTTATATTTTATATTTATTTCATTATAACTTTAACAAAGAATAATAAATACTTTAACAAATGTATTGCCCAATGATAGTTAATGTTAGTTAACCAATGTTAAACTACACTGTAAAAACAATTTGTTGAGTCAACTTAAAATAATTTGTAACCTGGCTGCCTTAAATTTTAAGTTCAGTCAACTCAAAAACAGTTTATTCAACTTGAAATGTTAAATTATACTAAGTGACAGCTTAGATATTTGAGTTGAATCAACTTAAAATTTGAAGGCAGCTGGGTTACTTACCCATCTGTTAAGTTTAGCAAACACAAATATCTAAGTTGTTACTTAGTACAACTTAACATTTCAAGTTGACTAAACTTATTTTAGTTGACTGAACTTAAAATTTTAAGGCAGCAGGGTAACAAATTATTTTAAGCTGACTCAATAAATTGTGTTTTTTTATTTTTGACAGTGTAGTTGGACCTTATTGTGAGTTTTACCAATTTACCTGGGATTGTAAAATCCACAACTTGCACTAGGACTATATTTTCATGCATGTTTTTTCCACATCAATCTACACTCCATACATAACAGCAAAGCCAAAAAAAAAAAAACTAAACTATTCCATTGCATAAGTATTCATCTGGGACAGTTGAAATTTAGCTCAGAAGCATTCATATCACTTGTAGATGTTACTAGATTTCAAATAAAGTTAACCTGTGGCAAATTCAATTGAATTGATATGATTTGGAAAGGCACACACCCCTATTAAAAGAGAAGTCCACTTCCAGAACAAAAATTTACAGAGAATGTACTTACCCCCTTGTCATCCAAGATGAGGAAAGCATTTCAGGATTTCTCTCCATATAGTGGACTTCTATGGTGCCCATGAGTTTGAACTTCCAAAATGCAGTTTAAATGCAGCTTCAAAGGGCTCTAAACGATCCCAGCCAAGGAAGAAGGGTCTTATCTAGCAAAACAATCAGTTATTTTCTAAAAAAAATTACAATTTATATACTTTTTATCCTCAAATGCTCATCTTGTCTAGCTCTGCATCAACTCTGTGTAATCCGGGTCAATACAGTTAGGCTATTTCATTTTCTCCTCCAACTTAAAATTGCTGTTTTACCCTTTTTTGTAAAGGGCGTTTGATCTTCTTTGCATGTTTGCTTTGTAAACACTGGGTCAGTACTTCTGCAGCGATGTAGAACGAATTTGAAGTTGGAGGAGAAAATTAGATGGAAGTTTTTCGACATACCCTATTCATGAGTTCATGCAGACCTAGACAAAATGAGCATTTGAGGTAAAAAACGTATATAAATTGTCAATTTGTTTTTTGAAAATGTGCAATCATTTCTTTAGATAAGACCCTTCTTCCTCGGCTGGGATCTTTTAGAGCCCTTTGAAGCTGCATTTAAACTACATTTTGGAAGTTCAAACACCATAGAAGTAAACTATATGCAGAAAAACGACTGAAGAAAGAAAGACGAGGGGGTGAGTAAATTATCTGTAAATTTTTGTTCAGGAAGAGGACTTCTCTTTTAAAGTAACACTGCGTAAGCAGAAAAGCAGTTACGTATGAGACGCAAAAGCCCTACACCCTTCAGAGTACTTACTACAAAGTGCTGCTCTGCTCCCTATGCCATTAAAAAAAAAAAAATTCTGAATGAGCACACGTCAAAAACGTTTTTGCCATTTACAATAAAGACATGTGATATCCAAGAACATGTACTGTATTTCAGGGATACGGATATATATATATATATATATATATTGGGCTCATTTAACTGTAAATATATTTTCTGTTTCCGTTGCTCTGTCCTACACAAGACTGCTTGAATGCAAAGTGGGTCTAAGATACAATATCAAACATTTATAGAATGGGTGGGAGGCATCTCGCTTCCTTTTTTAGGATCATACCCTGAAGCAGAGATTCTAATTGCAACGGATTCATTTTCCACATTCTGTTTGAAGTTGTGCTGTGTCAAGTATCAAGTGGAATAAATTCTCTCATTCCTTGTTGAAATCCACGCCAACCCCAGTCTAACTGCAGAGTGGGGTACATGCCACGGCTGCAGCTGGGATACAGGGGAAATCAAGCTGGATAGCCATGTTATATAATGAGGCACTAAAGAGATTTGCTTCATCTTGGCACATCACACTTTCTTTGAACTATCAGTGGCGTTGCTGATTGAAGTATATACTGTAGTGTTGTTGAATCCAGCTATGAATGTTTATTGGCTAAAAATACCTGAAAGTATAAAATATTTAAATGCCATCATTAGAGATGCACAAAATATCTGTACCATATTGTTTTTTTGCCATTGGTATCAATCGTGCTCATTTCCTCTGTTGTTTTTTTATAAATGCGTGAATTTAAAGACAGTGAGAAGACACAAACACACTGTATTTACAAAAATCTGGTCTCACCTGTGACTGTCTGTCTCCTTGCCTGCCACTGGGATGATGGGTAACTGGGTCCTCTTGTAAGATGCAGCAGGGCGAACAACATCATTGTTGGAGGGTTGTAGCCCCAAACTGTGGAGTCCTCTTTTCCAGGGATTACCTGACAAGAAACAGATATTGTTTAATTTATTAAATGCTCTAACTTCTCTGAGAGACATTTAATTCCTCACACACCTGTTTTGATGGAGATGAGGTCTCTGTGAAGTCTGCGCTGTTCTCTGGTCAGTGTGTTGAGGTGGTAATGTTTAGCCTGGTCGAGTCTCTGCAGACCCTCAGCCAGTCTGGCTTCGGCCCTCCTCTCGTCTCGTCTCTGAGCTTCACCGGGCCATGGCAACCAGTCTCCACGACGCATGCCTGATGATGACGTTACATTAATATATTTAAAGGAGAAGTCCACTTCCAGAATGAAAATGTACAGATAATGTACTTTCCCCCTTGCCAAACGCTCATCTTGTCTTGCTCTGCCTGAACTCTATTTTTTTTTCCGGTTCATGACAGTTAGGGTATGTCGAAAAACTCCCATCTCATGTTCTCCCTCAACTTCAAAATCATCCTATATTGCTGTTTTACCTTTTTTGTTAAGGGTGTTTGATCTTCTTTGCATGTTCACTTTGCAAAGACTGGGTTGATACTTCTGCAGTGATGTAGGATGATTTTAAAATTATTTTTGAATTTGAGGGAGAAAATACAACTGGAGTTTTTCAACATACCCTAACTGTCTTGAGTCAGAATACACAGAGTTTTAGGCAGAGCAAGACAAGATGAGCATTTGAGATGAAAAAGTATTTAAATTGTATTTTTTTTTAATGGAAATAACTGATCGTTACGGTAGACCCTTCTTCCTCGGCTGGGATCGTTTACAACCTCATTTGGGATCGTTTGAAGCCGCATTTAAACTGCATTTTGGGGCACCATAGCAGTCCATTATATGGAGAAAAATCCTGAAATGTTTTCCTCAAAAAACATAATTTCTTTACGACTGAAGAAAGAAAGACATGAACATTTTGGATGACAAGGGGGAGAGTACATTATCTGTAAATTTTTGTTCTGGAAGTGGACTTCTCCTTTAAGCAATATCACAAAAAAGATAAAGTCGCCATACTCTCATGAATGCATCAAATAAAGTTGTTATTTTTGTTTTCTTTGTGCACAAGAAGTATTCTCATAACTTCATAAAATTATGGTTGAACCACTGATGTCACATGGACTTTTTTAATTGTTGCACTAAAAAATAATTCGTTTAGAAAACTTAAAAAAAATAAGGCAACTTGAGTTCTCTCAACAATAGTTTTTTAGTTTTTCTCAGTAAAGATACTTTGTTTAGCCAACATAAATTTGTTCATGCAAAGCTGATTTTCTTGTTTTGCTAATATAAAAAGTCTTGTAACAGCAACTGAAACAACAACCAATGTTTCTGAGATTTTTTGTGTGTTAATGTTTTGTTTATTTACAAATGACAGTGAATTGTTATAGAAACTGTAATGGATAACTTAGTCTAATATATAAACAACATTGTCTTTGCTTGTAAAACATCTTACAAGACTAAGATATCAAGCAAATTTATACCAATGATTAAACATACTCTAGGCCTTAAAACTAGACACACAAACCTCAAGAACGGTTGCAATCAACAAATGTTAAAAAGATGAGCTCTTTACATTACAGTGCAACAAATAACTAACGATAATGACAAAACAACAACAAAAAGTTTAAATGAAGTCAGCAAACAGCAAAACAATAATCCAATAACAGTAACTGCATAATTTATTCATGCTGCAATGCATGCTGGGAACTCACAAAGCCTTAACATTTCAACAGTATGAAATTCTTTGTTCGGACAACTGTGTTTGACTAGTTGGGACAACATTTGGGGTAATTTTGTTGGTCTGACAAGGGTTTTTATGTTGTTTCAAGAAAAAAAAATAGTATTTGAGACTCAAAATGTTTTGTAAACTGGAAAATATGCATTTGCATTTTTTTTACAGTGTGTCTTCTGTTCAGTTTCCACAATTTTCCAATTTCCTTCAATATCTCCTTGGTCTGTATTTCATGAAATGCATCAGTACACATGCACATACAAAAAAATGAAACCAAAACATCAGCAAAAGCACTATTTAAAAAATACCTTTTAAATAAATAATCCAAAATATAAACCATGTGTAGGCCTAACATAACAGCACTGGGGAAAACACATACACCTACATGCACACTCACTCGCTCGTATTCAGTATAGTATATTCTCTCGATGGGCTCTCTGGGATGTCAAGCTTGACTTTGTTACTCATTCCATTGTTATGCACAACCATATTCAGCACATCCATCCCACTTGCCAAGAGAATATAATTATTCAAAGCATCTCATTCACTCAAATCCCCATTTGCTTTTTGACAACTGGGTCAGCTAAAGAGATTCTTAATGCTGAATAGTTGGGAACACTGTACTTCCATGCTCTGCTAAAAACAATGAGATCTAGAGTCTTACCATTAGTTCAGCATTTATAGCGGCAGCTGCCATGTTTAAATTGACCCGTGTTTCTTCAAGGTCAGTGACACAAATATGAATACATGCTATAATAGTGTGAAATAAATTCATACAATAAACAAACACTATTAAGATGCCTTTTTAAAGATGTAACATGGTCAGAACGCTTTTACGCAACAGGCCTTTCCGACATCAAGGATTTGAGAGAGACAGACAGTGACCACAGCAGGATAAGAGATCCAAGCTGTGATGAAGCACTTCCTCCACAGTGTTCATCAGTCAAATGTGAGGAAGCTGCTTTCAGCCTGTTTGGGTCATTGTGAATGAGTAATGGGCTGGAATAAAGCGGAGCTTTAATAATATTGGAGTTGCCGATAAAACTCTAAATCTTTCTGTTTCATCAGCCCTATTAGCTTGTAATTGATTACAAATAAACTATAGCCGTCTGGCCTTTAATCACATGTTGTTGGCCTTGGTGTAACTGATCGGGGTTGGTGATACATAACAGATTAAGTAAAGCATTTTTCACTGTCCTGTTTAAGTTCATATAGTTACAGAACAAAAGATCCTCAGATCAGTTTAATTCTAAGGACAGGGGGATATATATACACACTCTAAAAAAGTCTTTTTTTTTTTAAACCAAATGCTGGGTTCAGCTTGTTGGATCAATTTATTGTTGTATAATTTAATATTTTTACCCAGGTGCTGGGTAGCTTTTCTGTAACTTAGCTGCTGGGTCATTTTTACAGTCAATACAAACCCCCTCACATACCTGCCCAGTGCTGAGTCAGTGTAACCCATAGACTGTAAATGTTGGGTAGTCTGTGCCAAACCAGTTAAAAGTGGATACATTTGTCAGTGGTCATTTTGTGTTCTGTCCTGAGAGAAAACTTGACTGATGGGAAACTTACTGAATACAATGAAGTCTAACCAAACGCTAACCTTCTACAAATGCAGCATTAACCGGATCTACACTCAAAGCGAACAACGCACCACCATAGAGGTTTCATCCCTCGCCAAACGAATACGCGACCAGGGCTTAAACATGACGCGACTTCATTGTTATAACAAAGTTTCCTGGAGGTCCAATCTCTAAAATAGGAGCGTGTGGCGGGAGGAGCAAACGACAGATACAGTGGGCGTGACGTCAGGCCTCGGAGAGGCTTTATTAAACATAAAATAAACATAAAGTGTCCAAAAGGGGGAATAAAAGTGTCCAAAATGAACAGGGGATCTAGTGTCCTCGTCGTGCTGGGGGTTCTGTGAAGGAGAAGCAGTGTTCAAGAAGGAAGGGTCCAGGTAAGGGGGCCGCACGGCTGCACTCACTCCCCGCAAAGTGTCGTGCCCAATTCTGACCCCCGCCAGATTACTACCCCCCCTAGTGATGGTAGGTTTAGGGTTAGGTGTGGGGTAGGGGTTAGGATTAGGGGTGGGGTTAGGATTAGGCAATCAGGTAGTGATTTCAAAGAGAGGGGGTAATAATTTGGTGGGGGTCAAAAATGGGCACAACACCGGTCTCCCGAGGAGAGGCGTGCTTGGCATTTCAACAGCGGCAGTGATGAGGCTTCATTTGCGTCAGGTGTGCCTCATCACACGCCGCCAGACCTGGCTGTTTTGGTGCCCCTCCTCTCTCGCACGCCCACTCCTGTTGGGAGCCTGGTGAAGGGCGGCGATTACCGGACGGGGTGACGATGATAAACAGGGGTGCTCAGAGTGCTATTGATCTAGTGCGCTATAGTCACCGTCAGTTAAAGTGGCTGCGGCTCCGCCCACTGAGTGGCAAAAAGACTGAGTGGCAGCATTGGTTTCAATGTGAATGCTGCGACAGAACACGCAAAACACCTCAGAAAGCAGAACGAGCTTTGCGATTGACTGTACGAAGAGATTTGACAAGAAACCTGAGGTATATTTTTACACACTGCTGAAAGCTACTGAAAAGAGAAGGAAATTAATTGCTGCAATTCAAAGAAACAAATGGTCTCCAGGCAACAAAACACAGATTTGCAGTTATCACTTCATGTTAATATGTTGAATTGTGCAGTAAAATCATATCCTATATATTGTATTATTGTGTATCATATTGACAACTCATCAACTAAACATTTACCATCTTAAATTCTGCATTACTGGATGTTTTTAAATAAACACTGATGAAAACTATATACGTTTTTCAGCTGGACGATATGATGATACATATAACATTGATATAAGTGATCACCGGGGATTAGACCAACCTATTTTGTATTTACAAAATCAGTTCACAGGCTTTATTTATTTTCCCCAACGTCAAAATCAGAGACATATACGTGTTAGAAAATATGATTCCTGGCTGCATCGATTATCCATTGACCACTGGATATTTGTTAAGTTGTTAGGAACATTATATGGAGTTCAGAAACCTTTAGTTTAAACCAGGGGTGTCAAACTCCAATCCTGGAGGGCCACAGCTCTGCAGAGTTAAGATACAACCCTAATTAAACACACCTGATCCAACTAATGAAGTCCTTCAGGCTTAATTGAAAACTGCATAGTATGTCTGTTGGAGCAAGGCTGGAACAAAACTCTGCAGGGCTGTGGCCCTTCAGGAACTGAGTTTGACACCCCTTTTTTAAACCGATTATTGTTTCTTTTACTTGCATTTTCGCATCTTCCGTATTAAATCCATTCACGCTGAAGACTCTTTTGCCACTCAGTCTGGCTGAGGGGGCGTGTCCTGGCGGGAAAGTGATGTCAATGCATACCCTCTGTTGTCGCAGCTGTGGTCATGCAAAACATTTGACGGGTTGAAATTTACATGTCTGACAAATCAGATGGCACAAGGTGAAGTTATTTTTCATGTAACAGTTCGAACATGAATATTAGTCTTGAATATACGTGATATATACTTCAATAGGTTGACTGACCCAGCAAAAAAAAAAGTCAAAAACAACATAAAACCCAACAAGCTGAGTCAGCAACAAGTTTACCTGGCACTGAGTTGCCAAATAACCCAGAAATTGTTGTTTTTAACCGAGCATTTGCAAGCCTGAATTCTACCGTAAATTACTGTAAATTATACACTGTATATTGTCTATAATGCTAAATTCGTAATGTGAATTAAAATCCTGGTTATTGCTAAACTGGTTACTATGGAACTGCCATACGTTTAAAAAAAAGTAATTGTGAATTTTTGTATCACAATTCTGACTTTTTAAAAATAGAAATAATTGTGAGATATAAACTCTAAATTCTTTTTTTCCCTCACAATTTCGAGTTTGCACTTCTGAGTTTATATCCCACAATTCTGACTTTTTTCTGCCACAGAATAAAAATATTTAAAAAAGTGATTTTTTTATTACTGTTATTCTCAGAAGTATGTATGTCACAGTTCTCAGAATTGTGAAAAAAAAAAAAAAAAAAAAAACACTGTGAGATAAAAAGTTGGAATTATTTTTTTAATCCTGTGGCGGAAACAAGCTTCTATAGATTTTAATGTGCATGTAAAATGAAATGTTATCATAATCACTGTAAGCAAACTTTTGTTTGTTTGTTAGCTAATGAACACCTCTACCAATTTTTAATTTTCTAATGCTTCCCTTGAGATCTTTTTAATCAAAATATGTATCTTAATACGTTTATGGCAGTAAAACGTTCTTCCTTTTTCCTCATCTCCCGTCTGCTCATACCAGATCTCTGTGGTAATATTTACCTTAGACCAGCTCATTCATGCCGTTGCACATCACATATAAAATCTCCATTAATGATTAAGTCAAACTTGTCAATTTTGGCTAATCTTTGTTTTTCTAATCTCAGAGAACAGTTCAGATCTGCCTTCACAATCCATTTTAACTCTGCATCATAATGCAATTCTGACTAAAACAGGATGTTTAATAAGAAAGAATAAAATAAGAAAGAAGAAGAATAAAAATTATCATGGAACTTGAATTGATACACTGTGAATTTGATTTATTCATTCATTGATTATTATTTTATTTGATTTTATTATTTCGAATAATGTGCACTGATGATTCATTCACAGTAACACCAGATGCAAGCAAATAGGGTTTATTAAATTCTGATTTAATGTTCACTTTAACTCATTCACAACTGTCAAGTTTTAACCATTAAGAACCTAAAAGCATGAAAAAATCCAAAACAAAAACAATAAAAAAGTTATGAGCGATTATGAAACATGATATGTTCTTTTCAGCACTGCATATTACTCATCAGCTAAGATAGCAGCAGCAGATTGTATTATGTTTGAAGAGGCCATGAAGAGCAATTAGTTTCAATCATAAATGCACACCAGCAAGGACAAAAAAATCATTATAATCTACCTGTTTTAATTAGCGTTCATTGCGACCATCTGAAATAAATTCCTCATCGGCAATCAAATCGTTTAACGGTCAAGTTCGCTACAAAGGCATAATAATGGCAAAAATTGCTTTCCCCCCACACACATCAAGAGCTTCAATGACAGTCTGAGAAACAGCAGCGGGTGTTGAAGTGCTCTCATAAAACAAAAACTGCTTTTTACATAAAATTATAATAAGCTTTGCAGCATTACAGTTTATAATAGCAAAAATCATGAAAGGAACTTACTGCAAAGTCAGTCCGGCTTGATGTCAATCCTGATAAAAGGACAGATTTCAAACCGGATTCATCTTCCAATGTTAGAAAGCTAAAAATCTGACCCTAAATATAATGCAATAAACAGTAAATAATCCAAAGTAGTCTTTAGGTTTAGCTAAATGAAGAGCATGCGTGAGCCCTGAGATGCACACAATGTCTTCTCTTTAGTTTGTTATTCAGACTCCTCTGTCACCCAGATGGTTACTAAGGGCAACTAGGGCTCTTGACAAAATAATGACCAGTGACCAATGACAATGACGAGCTCTCCATGGATACCAGCACACATTTATATTGGCCTACGTGGATAAAGAGGAGCAGATCAAAGCAGCTTTATAGCCTGTTCTTTTAATCTATATATTTTAAGGGCAGATCTAATTCAAAGCTTTTATGCTGGCCAAAGTTACATTTAGTATCTTATAAATCATACTATAAGTGAGTAATACTGTTCTGCAATTGCATTTAACACTTTAAGGGCTTGTCATTATGTAATCCGATATATTTTAGCACAGTATTGACATGAAAAGCATGTAATAATGTAACAGTGTAAACTTGAGTAAGCAGTCCCATTATTTGCATTTACCATGTAAGGTTTGATGAAAAACATAGGCTACCTAACCAGATCTGGTTGATCTGGTCTGTTTGCATTCCCTCTCGCTGACTCTTCATTCTTTAAGAGATAATTATTACTTGGATGTAATGAGATCAAACCCAGAGTGTTTACTGCTGCGTGAAAGTTACAGTGGTTACAAAAGAAATACAAAAGCTACTTTTAATGTGTCAACACCATATCCAAAAAAAAAAAGGAAAGAAAAAAAAATACCAAGTAGAAGGAATACAAAGTAATAAAACTACAACGGTCTATTAAAGTTTTTGAAAAAAGTCTCTCATGTAAAGTGTGCCAGTATTTTATGTGCTTTTTATGATTTTATCCTCTGATTCTCAGCTATTTACCTTATACTTCAATGCGGAAGTAAGCCTATGGGTGTCTCAACATGGTGTGTACAATGAGCCAAGACGAAGACAGCGATGAAGAGTTCAATAATCTTTAATCTGCAACAAGGGTAATCCAGACAGGGCAGCTAGACACACACACACATGTCTGGTTTATTATCTTTGTGGGGACTCTCCATAGGTGCAATGGTTTTTATACTGTCCACACTGTATTTTCTATCCCCTTACCCTTACCCTAACCCTACCCCTAAACCTAACCCTTACAGAAAACTTTCTGCATTTTTACTTTCTCAAAAAATCTCATTCTGTATTATTTATAAGCTTTTGTACCCATGGGGACCACAAGCTGGTCCCCACAATGTCAAAAATTTCAGGTCACCATTTGGTCCCCACAATGTAGCAAAAACAAGTACACACACACACACACACACACACACACACACACGTTTGTTTTTGTGAATTGTGGGGACTTTCCATAGACTTCTATAGTTTTTATACTGACCAAACGATATTGTCTATCCCCTAACCCAACCCTAACCCTAAACCTAGCCCTCACAGAAAACATGTTTGCATCGTTACACTTTCAGATAAACATCATTTACTATTTCTAATAATTTTTTAACATTGTGGGGACCGCAGGCCGGTCCCCACAATGTCAAAAATTTCAGGTTTTACTATCCTTGTGGGGACATTTGGTCCCCACAATGTAGCAAAAACAAGTACACACACACACACACACACACACACACACACACACACACAAGGTAATGTATTCAATACCGGACAAGGGCAAACGGAACAGACTAGAACTTTAATGCACTGGCAAATGAGGATGATTAACAAGACACACCTGAACTAAATGACACAATTAAAGGGAGACAGAAACTAGGTCAAAGGACACACAGGGAATGAAAACACAACAAAAAAGTCCATGGGTGTGACAATTCACATGCGCCCAGAAGCCGCGACTTTGCGCCACAGAAACAAAGGGAGGGACGGAGGGGGACTAAGGAGAAGGACAAAGGAGTGGATGTGGAATGGTGACGGGACGGCAAAGGGCTGGCAGGAAGGCAGGCAGACAATGCTGGTAGAGGTTCAAGTGGAAGATGGACACCCTGGAGGAGGAGTCCAGGGTGGAGATGATGAAGGGAGGAGCCATGGAGGAAACAGGAGGGACTTGAAGAAGGAGGAGCTAGGCGGGACCCAGGCCACAGCCATGAAGGTGAGCCACAGTGGAACCGACAGAGGGAGGAGCCATGGTGGAGGAAGGGCTGACAACTCAAGGGGGCTGACCGATGGTGGCTGAGCAGGTGGAGGTGGAGTTTGAAGCGGATTTGGAGAGCCGATGAGCCAGGGTGACACTGAAATCAAAATGAAATTGCAATCCCGATTAATCAAAAGCTGTGGTTGTCATGCGTTATCAGTTCTGTGATCAACATCAACATAAATCTCCATCTGAAGGCCAGAGGGTGCTCTTGCGCAGAAACTCTGAATATGCCCGAAGAAGAAACCCAGGAAATTGCCGCAACTGATTAACAGAGGTTTAAACTGCTTTCATAAATTCAACGTGACTAATAAACACACAACTACGACAGTTTGTCTGAGTTCTTTTTATTATAATTTTTCTTATAATACAGTATATAATAATGCAATGCCTTATCACTGCTTTTAATACAATGAAATATGTTGTATGTCTTATTCTGTGTAAGAAGCCACATCATCTCACAGAATTTATTTCAAACATGTGCTTTCAGATGTAGCACTATTTACTACACAGAGCCGTAGTTCACTGAGAAGCTACATAAACAGCTGTCATTATCAATATTTCTTTTGATTTCATAATCGTGCGATTAAATTGTCTGCAATAATGAATGTGATATAGCGTAGCTTGTCAGAGAACTATGACTCTGTGTCCTAAATGCTGCTCCATCTGAAAGCACGTGCTGGAGATTTACTACTGATTACCCAACTGGATTTACGGAAAAAATGCGCATGACAATCGCCTTCAATTAATGCAGACCTAGGAGGCAGGGATCTGGAAGGCTGTGGTGGAGCCGGTGCGACAGAGTACCAAGGTGCAGTTGGGGGGAAGGATGAGCCTGACAGAGCCAAGGGGATGGAGGGATGAGGCGCACCTAAAGAAGTAGAGTCCCGAGGCGGTGGATGGTCAACGACTGACCAAGACAGAGCTGGGGGAACGAGGGATCCCGACGGAGCTAGTGGACTGACGTGCCACAGCGGAGAGGAGGGAGCTAGGAGCCATGGTGGAGCCACTGGGCTAACGTCCTGAGGTGGAGTCCGGGACTCAGAGGCCGGAGGCCGAGATATGGGATCCTCCAGCTACGACACTGATTGAGACTGGCAGACTGGCGGTGATCCAACAACACAGATAGTGGACTGAGGGTGAGCAGAGGGGGTGCCAGGAGACAGCTTAGGTGATGGTGAGGGCTGGTGCAGAGGTGGTGGGAGAGGGAGGCTGGGCAAGAGTTCAGCATGATCAGGGGGGTTAGAAAAGTGTCTGCACACCATAAGGTTACTCTCAGCACTGGGAGTGCCAGCGACAAGGGAATGACCTCTGCGGTCGTTGTAGGACAGGCAGACAGTTCAGGGCAGACTGACAGTTTAGGTCAGATGGGAGGTTCAGGACAGGCAGGTGATGATGATGGAGGAACTGGTAGAATAGAGTCCACTGTGCTCAGCTTACATTGGTAATATGCCCCGATCCAGAATAGAGACTTAAGTGTCTCGTCGTCAAACTCCATTTGTACGGCGAGTTGACTGAACTCGATTGCATAGTTCAGTTCACTACAGCAGTGAATCTTGCAGTGATATCCATAAAGAGGGACAAAAGGAAACACTTTCAAAAAACAAACAAACTAAAAATCATCAACAAATAAACCAAGGGGTAAAGCATCGCTTACTATATAAATTTTTTTGTGTCAGGAATTCTGTCACAGCACAATGTGTATAATGAGCCAAGATGAAGACGACGATGAAGGGCAATTAGATACACACGTGCACACACACACACACACACACACACACACAAACGTTTGTTTTTGTGAAATGTGGGGACTTTCCATAGACTTCTACAGATTTTATACTGACCAAACGATATTGTCTATCCCCTAACCCAACCCTAACCCTACCCTAACCCTACCCTAACCCTAACCCTAACCCTAACCCTCACAGAAAACATGTTTGCATCGTTACACTTTCAGATAACCATCAATTTTAATAACCACAATTTTAATAATTTTTTATAATTGCGTGGACTACAGGCCCCCAAAATTTCAGGTTTTACTATCCTTGTGGGGACATTTGGTCCCCACAATGTAGCAAAAACAAGTACACACACATACACTCACATGTTGTGTTTCCATGTTTTATGGGGACGTTCCATAGGCGTAATGGTTTTCATACTGTACAAACTGTATTTTTTATCACCCTACAACTACCCTACACCTAAACCTACCCACCACAGGAGATTGTGCACACTTTTACTTTCTCAAAAAAAAACTCATTCTGCATGATTTATAAAGCCTGCTTCTTTATGGGGACCTAAAAATGTCCCCATAAAGTCAAAATTTACTGGTATTACTATCCTTGTGGGGACAATTGTTCCCCATAACGTGATATATACCAGATACACACACACATACACACACACACACATGTTGTGTTTCTATGTTTTATGGGGACATTCCATAGGTGTAATGGTTTTTATACTGTACAAACCGTGTTTTCTATCGCCCTAAACCTACCCTACACCTAAACCTAGCCTCACAGGAGACTGTGCACACTTATACTTTCTCAAAAAAATGTATGATTTATAAGCCTGTTTCCTCATGGGTACCTAAAAAATGTCAAAATGTACTGTTATTACTATCCTTGTGGGGACATTTGGTCCTAAACTGGTGATAAATACCAGGTACACGCACGTACGCATGCATATTTAGGTAACATATTCAATACCAGACAAGGGCAGAACAGACTACAGAACAGACTACAACTTAAATACACTGGCAAATGAGGATGATTAACAAGATACACCTGAACCAAATGACACAATTAAAGGGAGACAGAAACTAGGTCAAAGGACACATGGGGAATGAAAACACAACAAAAAAAGTCCATGGTGTGACAGTGGGCAAGACTTCCGGTTCATTAGCCGTTATAGAAAAATAATTAAAAGAATAATAATGCGCAGTGAACGATAAAACTGTTTGTACTACAAACCAGTGTGTTCATAATTAAGAAAATACATCAAAATTATATGGTAAAACACCAATTTGCAATATTGAGCAGCAAAGTGAGCTGTTTTGTACAGCTAAAATAGCTAGATGCGGATTGGAACCAGAAGACAGACCCATAAAATTTACAAATGGCCGTGCCTGCTCTTACGGGAAAAATAAGGTGGATATGAAGGATATGGAGGTTCATGAACTGAAGAGTTTCTAACATCCCTCTCATGTGTAATTCAAAGTATTTTCTGCATAAATGACCATATTACCTTTGAACACACCATGTTTTTCCTAGTGAGCTGGGTTTAAGTTTGGCCGTGACACTTCTCTCATTTAAACATGAGCAGCCTCAGGCTAACTTATAATAGGATCTGACCAATTTGGGTCAGTCTTGTAATGGCAAATCTCTAGTCCCATTGAGAATCAGACCAAAGAAAAGCCAAAAGCGCAAGTGTTTATCAGAAAGCCAGCCTGGAGCACTGTCAGACCAAGCTCTGGATTAATGGGTAGGGTTAGAGTTAACTGGCACATGTGTAGGAAAGATAACATTAGACTCACAAGGACGGCGACAGTCATCCCATAACAAACTCAGTCAGGGAGCAAACATATTAACTAAAGTGCAGATTTGTTTCAAAAAGTAACATATAAATACTAAAATAAGGACCTCAAAATATTACAGTTTTTCTCAGTCGCTTTGGTGCATTTCTCACAACACTATTTACATTTGCACAACATTTACTTTAACCTCCACAACATTTAGTCATTTGTGCACATCATAGTAGCAGTTTCTCATTCCTTCCAACAAATTGCAAATGCTTTTGGACATGCATCAATTGCTTTCATACAACTCTCTGCTGTTTTATAACATTATCATTTGCTTATGTCATGTCAGTCAAAATTAACTAAACTTGTGAATGCTGAATAGTCATTCCATATAAAACTAATAGTCCTCATTTCATTGCTTGAGTCATTACATACAAAAATGTTGAACTAGTTGTCAAAATCTGTCAAGCAAATTTTATAAAAAATTTTAATTTTTTTTTCCTGAAAATGTCTTCTAAATTGAACAATTTCTGCAAATGTGCATGAATGATTTACAGACCTATGTATGTTGTAGGTTCAGTTCCAATATGTACTGCAATATTGTTTACAATTGTGCACAGCTCTACCCAAAGGGAGTTTATGTTTGTTGTAAATAAGGGTGTATTTATTCGTTTGCACAATGCTTTGAATAAATTAGAATTGCAAAGAGCATATGAAGTAAAAATGTGAAACATACATATTCAGTGTCTTGTACTCAGATACCTCACTAAATACAGTAATGTCTAGCTTTACTGTAGTTTTCAAATGGCTGTGCAAATAGTATATAGTGCTGTCTTGAGCATTTTCAGGAAGTGTCACCAAAATCTGACTTTTTTTGCATAGGAAAAAATTTACAGAGTAAACTGTCATAATGAAAACATGACAAAGCCATTTGACTATCTTGTTCATAAACAATGGTGTCAGGACTTTTCATCTTGATGACACTGACACTTTCACCTACATGAATACTTGCTTTTGAGGAATGAGCTATCCATTTTGAGCAAGTGACACGCTTTTGCAGGTTATCAACTAGGTTTTGCAGTTTGTACTAATTGTTTTGAGAAATGCATTAACTGTTGTGCAAATGTAAATAGTGTTGTGAGAAATGCACCAAAGCGACTGAGAAAAACTGTAATAAACTACCAACAGGTGATAACTACAATATCAAAATATGGTCACACTATTTGGATAGGAGGTCTACCGGTGAAACCCGTCTCTCAAGCTGCAGCAACCCGCTTGACACTTCCTGAAGAATTGGTGTTTTTTATTCAATGACTGCCTAATAATGACAGTCAGTTCTCGCCACCTACTGGGGCAATGATAAATTTCAGAAATAGTCACCATAAAGTCACTGTTGTATACAACATCCACCTTATTCGTTAATGCGGAAGTAAGCCTATGGGCGAGACTTCTGGTTTATTAGCCGCTGTAGGGAAATAACGAGAAGAATACCAACGTGCAGTAAATGGTAAAACTGTTTGCACTACAAAGTAGTGTGTTCATAACTAAGATAATACATTAAAATAATAGGGTAAGGCACACCAATTTGCAAATATCCAAAATATCAAAACGAGCAAAAAATATCAGGACGCAAATGAGACCAGAAGCCAGACCCATAAAATTTACAAATGGCCACGCCAACACGCCTGTATATTAATTATAATGTACTTAAATTTTAACAGTAGGTTATACTTCTCAGTTTTATGTAAAGTAATACTATTTCATACTTGTAGGCTATTACTTTTTCCAAAAGTTGCAGAGCTCACACACAAACACGCAGCCTCGCCCACAAAAACAATTATATTTTCATCCAAATCAATACTTAATTCCCTCAAGAATGAGTGATGGCCCCATCAGTGGGATATACGCCTTTTAATCTTCGGTTCTTCATAGCTCACTCTGTTCTCATATTGATCCTGAAAGCATGGAACAACAGGCCTGTTTTTAGCACACGCCTGCAGCGCAGGGTGAGCTTTCTAACCCTACCTCGCTCTCTTTCTCTCGGCTACCCCCAGAAGCTTTCATGTGAGCACAGATTCAAGCTACTTTTATGCACTGTTACAGTGTCTCCGCCAGAGGCCTTCGATGAACAGATTATTCGAAGTACTAGGTTGAAACGGGCTTGTGTGCTAAATAACCAAATACTCTGCAAAAGGCAAATTGATCTGACACATTTAAAGTCTCTGTGAAATTACTTGACTAGTACAGTTTTATTTCCTGTGTTCATGTATTTTTCTTTTGAAATAGGAATTTTAAAATGTTCACAGCCATGAACATGATAGGTTTTTTAGCTGTAGACAGACGATAGATAGATAGATAGATGATAGACAGACAGACAGACAGACAGACATACAGACAGACAATAGATAGATAGACAGACAGACAGACAGACAGACAGATAGATAGACAGAGACAGACAGACATACAGACAGACGATAGATAGACAGATAGATAGATAGATTAGACAGACAGACAATAGATAGATAGACAGACAGACAGATAGACAGACAGACATACAGACAGACGATAGATAGACACAGACAGACAGACAGAAAGACAGATAGATAGACATAGAGACAGAAAGACAGACAGACATACAGACAGACAATAGATAGATAGACAGACAGACAGACAGATAGATAGACAGACAGACAGACAGACAGATAGATAGACAGACAGACAGACAGATAGATAGATAGATAGATAGATAGATGATAGACAGACAGACAGATAGACAGACAGACAGACGATAGATAGATAGATAGATAGACAGACAGACAGACAGACAGACGATAGATAGATAGATAGATAGACAGACAGACAGATAGACAGACAGACGATAGATAGATAGATAGACAGACAGACAGACAGACAGACAGATAGATAGACAGATAGACAGACAGACGATAGATAGATAGATAGATAGATAGATAGACAGACAGACAGACAGACAGATAGACAGATAGATAAATAGATAATAGACAGACAGACAGACAGACAGACAGACAGACGATAGAAAGATCGATAGACAGGCAGACAGATGGACAGACAGAGAGATAGAAAGACAGACAGACAGAAAGACACACACAGACAAACAAACAAACAGAAAGACAGACAGACAAATAGATAGACAGACAGACAGACAGACAGACAGAAAGACCAACAGATATAGAGAGAGACAAACAGACAGATCGATAGATAGACAGATAGATAAATAGATAGACAGACAGACAGACATACAGACAGACAGACGATAGATAGACAGATAGATTAATAGATAGATTAGATAGATAGACAGACAGACAGACAAACAGACAAACAGACGATAGATAGATAGATAGACAGACAGACAGATGATAGATAGACAGACAGACAGACAGATAGATAGATAGATAGATAGATAGATGATAGACACACAGACAGACAGACAGCTAGACAGACAGACGATAGATAGATAGATAGATAGACAGACAGACAGACAGACAGACAGACAGACAGACGATAGATAGATAGACAGATAGACAGACAAATAGACAGACAGACAGACAGACAGACAGACAGATAGATAGATAGATAGATAGATAGATAGACAGACAGACAGAGAGACAGACAGAAAGACAGATAAGAGATAGATAGATAGATGATAGACAGACAGACAGACAAATATACGGACAGATAGACAGAGAGACAAATAGATAGACAGACAGACAGACAGACAGACAGACAGACAGACAGAAAGACAAATAGATACATAGAGAGACAAACAGACAGACAGATAGACAGAGACAGAAAGAAAGACAGACAGACAGACGGACAGAAAGACACACAGACAGACAAACAAACAAACAAACAGAAAGACAGACAGACAGACAAATAGATAAACAGACAGACAAATAGATATATAGACAGACAGAAAAACAGAAAGATAGACAGAAAGATAGATAGATAGATAGATAGATAGATAGATAGATAGATAGATAGATGGACAGACATATTTATTTATTTTATATTTCTATTTAGCTTTATTTCAAATTATTTTTATTTCAGATTTAGTAATTTAGTAACTTTCGTTTAAGTTTTCGTTTTTTTTTTTTTCATGTGTTTTTCTGCCAGTCACTTATTTTTAATTAATTTATTTTTTATTATGAAACCATTAAAATACACACTTGTGGCATGTTTGTACTATGTGTACCAAACACTTATGTACAATTATTTATTTTTTACAAATTAAGTTTATAATACTCTTTAAAAAAAACTCTTTTTCCCCTGAATATACTTGATATTTTTACAGTCTTGCAAGTTCATCTCAGGACGGTGGCGGTCATGTATGATAGTGATTTAACCCCTATAGCCCTATAACCCCTATTTCTAATTCACAAAACAGTGTTACAACTCACCCTGTATATCAACACTCCTTGGTCTCCTTTACAGCCAAAGAAAGACATTGGGTCAGTGGTTTACATTATGCTGAAAGCTTCTGCTGATTCAGCACTTCAAGCTATAGAGAAGAGAGCATAAAAGAAGAGAACAAAAGTTCTCAAACACTCCTGCACGCCCACTATGACACAATGCAGCACTACAGCACACACATGCACTGCAGCACATCCAGTGCAGTAAGATCCGTCTCAGTTCACTATGCAATGTGGAGACATGCCAGAGTGCAGAGCATACTCTATGTGCCTTTACCAGTCCATGTTCTCACATTTGTCTTAATGCATTAGTCATACCATGAATGTTTTATTGCATCTTATCATATTGACTTACCTTGTCTTCAATGCAGTGATCTCACGCAAATACACGTCTGTCATCTCGGTGTTCATACTGTTGGTGATTTATTTACATTGCTGATTTAGCATATTGAAGTGACATGCACTGGATAACTTATGTCATGTTGGATGACCCACTCTTACTCACACAGTTTTTGATTGTGATGTCAGCAAATGCATCTCTTCTTGCAGTATGCTGTCAAATCATATATGATACATAAGCTAAACACCATAATGACTAACAAAATTATATGCACCAAACTATGATTGTTAAAGGGATAATTGATCCAAAAATGTTCACTCTCTGATGTGTGTGTGTGTGTGTTGTCTTTATTAGAGCTTGAAAGACATACATGAAAAAGACCACTGATGTCACATGGACTATTTTAACAATGTCCTTCCTACCTTTCTAGGCCTTAAACGTGTCAGTTGCATTGCTATCTATGCAGGCTCAGAAAGCTCTCGGATTTCATTAACAATGCCTTAGTTTATGTTCTGAAGATGAAAAGTCTTATGGGTTTGGAAAGACATGAGGGTGAGTAATTAATGACAGAATTTTCACTTTTGGGTGAACTGTCCTTTTATGACACCCAGTCGTCTGTTTCTAAAACATCATCGGCTTTTTTGCACCGACGCTGATGAATTTAGGTTATCTACGTACTTCAGCTCCTCTATACACTGCAAAACACTTTATAGCCCTGAGGGTCACTGTGCATGTGTGTGTGTGCGTCATGGTTATATTTAGAATATAATTGTTCAGTGGTAATGATAGAAATCCCTCACCGCACCGTTTATAACACACACAAGGAACAGAATGACATACCGGCAATTGCAACCGCATAACGTACATAGCGGCAGTCAGAGAAATGTTGTTGCTGTTTGTTCAAGATAAGTATCTGTCAGCGGTGACCTTTCTCTAATTGTACAGCTAATTATTTGACACCAGCTCAAACAGTAACACATTACAGGCCACCACAAAGGAATCCTGTGTGCTGAGTGATAGATATGAGTTGTGTCAATATGTCAGTACAGCTGTACTTTAAGATTTCATTTACATTCATTTAATTGACAGGTACTCTTTTTCAAGTAAGTATGCCCCAGACAGATGTATCATTCCAAAAATGTTGTTAAAGGATTTGTTCACTTCCAGAATAAAATCATGTATCATGTCACAGCAGCCACAATAGTCTTATGTTTTATTTATTTTTTTATTTTTATTCGAAACATTCCCAAACATAAATTAACTATATCATGAAATATGTCGATTCTCACCTTTAAAGGAAAAGTTCACTTTCAGAACAAAAATTTACAGATAATTTACTCACCCCCTTATCATCCAAACTGTTTGTGTCTTTCTTCAGTTGGTAAGAAATTATGTTTATTGAGGAAAACATTTTAGGAATGTTCTCCATATAGTGGACTTCAGTGGTGCCCCCAAGTTTGAACTTTCAAAATGTAGTTTAAATGCAGCTTTAAATGGCTCTAAATGATCCCAGACAAGGAAGAAGGGTCTTATCTAGCAAAACGATCTGTCATTTTTGCAACAAACTGACAATTTATGTATTTTTAACCTCAGACGCTCCTCTTGTCTAAGTTTGCACGAGCTCTGTATTTTCCTGTTTCAATGTGGCCATTACAGTTAGGGTTTTTGATATGACTGACTTTATATTTAAAGTGAATTTAACAATTAAAGCTAATGTGAACAAAAAAAAAAGTAAGTTAGGCTACTAATCATAACACTTTCATTGTACAGAAAAAGCAAAGAACATTTACATTATCAAATCACATTTTTACTAACAATCTAGGGTTCAAGCACTCTCAAAAACTCCTATTAAAATCACAGAAACTGTTTACACTGTGAATTTTAGTTACTTACTATGCCATGCGTGATCTTTCCAACGTGACTACGTAATGCGTCATGTCGAGCTAGTGCAAAACTAGCATTTTAGTTAAGAAGTAAATAAATTTGACTTTAAAAAAAAAAAAAAGACTGATCGTTTTGCTAGATAAGACCCTT
This sequence comes from Labeo rohita, assembly GCF_022985175.1. Lineage (NCBI taxonomy): Eukaryota > Metazoa > Chordata > Actinopteri > Cypriniformes > Cyprinidae > Labeo > Labeo rohita. The sequence continues at coordinate 8,016,346 of NC_066888.1, read as the reverse complement.
ATTCCTTGGCTGGGATTATGTAGAGCCCCACTGAAGTCCACTATGTGGAGAAAAATTTTTGAAATGTTTTCCTCAAAAAACGTTTTGACATCTTCAGGGCTCGACATTAAAGGGGTCATCAGATGCTAAGTTCACTTTTACATGCTGTTTGAACATTAATGTGTGTTGGCAGTGTATGTACAAATCTACCCTATAATGATAAAAATCCATGCAGTGGTTTTTAATTAATTTGTAAAAATAATACCCCCTGTTGCGTCACACCCACAGAGGCCGCTCCCACCATAGTTGATTGACATTAGTGTCTTACCTCAGATCAGTTGTAACAGTCCAACCTCCATGATTTGATGCCGGAGTAGGGATTAGGTTAGACAAGAATATCTGATTGGGGTGTTGTGTTGCTGGATTTAATAATGAACTTAGTAGTCGTCATTTACTCACAACATCTGAGCTGCTGAAGATGCAGTGCATTATGTTTGTTTGTGAAGGGAATGTGCCTCCCGATCTACATATATCCGTCTATGTTCGTGTGAATCATTTGTGATCCAGCTTTACTTACAGCAGAAGTGAGTATAAGCGTTTTTTTATGAATCTTTGCGATCGCCTTTTCTAATAATGTGTTAGTTAGCAAATTTAGCAGCTAAACGCAGCTAAATGTGGCTAAAGTAAACAGGCTTGTCTCTCCACAGAGAGAAGAGAGGGGCGGGGCGAGCAGAGCTCATTTGCATTTAAAGCAGCCTCGACCAGAATGGGATGATTTTTGCAGAGCTGATTTTGGCAAGGTAAAAAGGGTGTTGTTTTACACTACCAATGAGAATTTTTAACCAAAGTATATTATAGACTTTTCATTAAGACCCTAAAGAATCATATCAACCTGTGGAAATAAACAAGTTACTTACATTTTAGAAACATTATTGACCATTTTTGCTAACGAAAATAGTTCTAAGCAAAGCTGCGCATCTCCGAGCAACACACAGCAGTGTTTTGTTACTGAATGATTCAGCATTTTTGAGTCGAGTGAGTCAGTGACTCAGTGAGTCATTCATAAAGACAGTCATTTGCTTTATTTATTGAATGAATTAGCCATTTGAATACATTTGTTAAATCAGTGACTCACTCATTAAGACTCATTAAGTTATTAAGATTTGATGCCACCTATTGGTGGTTTGGTTTCATATTAAAAATACTGCATTTGTCCAATATTTCTGATTTATGTTAAAAAAAGGAAAACATTAATATATCATCATTTATGCACTTGCAGGTTTACTATGTAAATGCATTTATGGAACCTGTTCATTAAACAGTCTGAAAAAAATACATCTAAATGGCACTTTCGATGCAGCTTCAGTGTTTCCTCTGCAGTGGAAAGATGGAGTTTGTTGATACTGATTTCATTTGAATGGTAACAACCATACAGAGTCTGATTATTCTAAATGAATGTATTGATAAGAAATTGACGTAAATGATGACACGTAGATTTAGGTTAGGAAAATATTGCCCTTCATAAAGTGTCCTAGAAATCAATTTAAGGCAAATATCACAAATATGCTGATTAAAGTAGGACTGGATTACATTTTGGATTACAGAATGGATTACATTTACGCCAAGCTACAAAAAAGTAACTTTTTTACTCGGACAAGTGAATAACTGATTTACTTGTCCGAAGGAAGAAGCACATGTCAAGGCTTAATGTTAAAATTGTATATAATATTATTTTGAAGGCAAATATTTGTACCTAAAGTTCCCAGTGACAGCTTTGACAGTTTTGTAAAATTGCAGAGTGAAAATCTGTTTTATTATCAACCATAATTAAGCGAACAAAGCTATAAGCTTATCAAATCTTCTACTGTGGGTAGAAAAAGTTGTATATATCTTGATGTCAGAATGAAGGAAACATTGAAGGAAACGTTGCATTGTATTTGTAGAGGTGACTTAGCAAATGGCTTGCATTAGCAAAACTCATTAAAAGACGGATGTTTCTCTGTCCTACGCTCTCTGTGGAGTAGTTAAGTTAGGAAAGAGCGGAGATTGAGGTGGGGAATTCTTGCCAAAGCCGTCCAAATCGGGAAAAGGTGCCGACCTGCCAGAGAAAGATCCCAAACGAGGATCCAGAGAGCACCCAAAGGATGTGCAGTTCTGTAATGAGCTTTGTTCTCCAGGGAGGAACCTTCTCTATTAATGAATATGGTCTGCTATAAAAAGCGCCAGGCACATGGAGAGGAGAGGGGAGGGGAGGTCAGACCAGGGTGTCTGCTGCCTACTTTGGGGGAGTGTTGCCATCATGCCGGGGCAAAGAGAGGTAGATGCCAAGGTTGTTCAGTTTTTCAAACTCTGCATTTTGTTCTTATAACTCAATTGGTAATGTGTTGCGGTAGCAATACCAAAGCTGTGGGTTCGATTCCCACATAATAGAGTATACAAATACTTGATAAAAAAGTAGATCTTGAATGCATTTTGTTTTTGGTCAAAGAGTCTACCAAATCTTTCTCTGATTTCCCTTACATTATTTCCCTTCATCCAAGAGACTCAGAGCTGGACTGGGCCATTCTGAATAGCATTTGGGGCATTATGCCAACCTTCTGTCTCGTATTAATAACCTCTCTCATTTCAGCTTGACGTTCAGAGGATTTACGGGTTTAGCCCTCTGCTTGACTGTAAGCGTTATGTGGGTGTGAATGGATCCAAAACATTCCAGTTTTCCAAATTAAATGTCTTTGTGTGTGTGTAAATAAATCTGGGATTGAAGACGTCTCTGTTTGTGTGTGCATTGACGTGGTGACTGGATTTGTGTGTTTGCCATCTCTGCCCCGCTGTGCCGTTGTCCTCATGACACACATAACTGTCAGCTGCGATTGTGTTTCCAGTGAACTGGCAGTCAACACAAGCCCTGGAATACCCCACTGTTTGTGTGTTACACATTTCTATAAGAGAAAGAGAGACAAAGAGGAAGATAAAAGAGAACAGGAAACACAGAGACAAAAAAAGTGCAAGGGACATTATACGTATGAGCACTGGTTAAGTAATAGCTCAGCCAGAAATTAAAATTTATTTACTCACCCTCATGTTGTTCAAAGTCCACATAATGTGCATTCAGTCTTGCAAATTTGCTGAATCAAGATGCTTCATGCCAGGTTTGACGTTAATGATGCCATCATTGGTTTTCGCTTTTTGTAACCAATCACAATGCTGCAAATTTGAATTATGCAGAATTACAAATGAGATTTTTATTTTATTCAATATTACTTTTCCTCACACAAAGCTATCATATTACTTCCAAACAAAGAGTTTTCGCCTAATACAAGTATTTGTCTGATAGTAAGCAAGTGTTTTGAGCTTTGCACTGCCCATGAGTAAGTTATAACCTTTATTTCCTCCAGGGTGGTCTTTTGTTTGTGTCTGTGCTTTGACCCATTTATCTGCCACTATGACTCATATTAGAGCTGAGATCTGCATGTGTACATATTAAACTCCCAAGCACTGGCCTCCACTGCTGGGTGCTAAACTTACATGGCAACCACGGAAAAACTATTTACAGCACAAAGTCATAGATTAACTGCAAGTTCAAAGGTTGGGAAATAGGATTTTTTCTGTGTCTTCTGAAATCTACTGTTTGATGTACTATGTAGACCAGACCTAGGCAAACTTGGTCCTGGAGGGCCGGTGTCCCTGCAGAGTTTAGCTCCAACCCTGATTAAACTCACCTGAACATGCTAATCAGTGTCTTCAGGTTTACTAGAAAGCTACCACCAGCTGAGGTTTATCAGGGTTGGAGCTAAACTCTGCAGGGACACTAGCCCTCCAGGACTGAGTTTGCCCAGGTCTGATGTAGACAAATGTTCTCCTCAGTTTAAAGCTTAAAACCATCAAAAATTTGTACCATAAACAACTGTGGTAGTGTGTTAGTTCATACTTGATGTCCAATGCAAATCTGTTTCATTAACATCTGCAAGAAATCAAAATCTGACCTTATTTTACTTTGTAAAAGCAACTTCTGGTTCAAATTTACTTTATGCAAAATCAAATTCACAATGCAAAACTCTCTCAGCACTATATGACAAAAGCAAAATTTATATAAATAAAAGCATCATTCTGAAATGTCAAGTTATAACATACAATTAAAGTCAAAAGTTTACATAGACCTTACAGAATCTGCAAAATGTTAATTATTTTACCAAAATAAGAGGGATCAAACAAAATGCATGTTATTTTTATTTAGTATATTTCACAAAAAAGACAAAAAAGTTTACATATAGTCCACAAGAGAAAATAATAGATGCATTTATAAAATATACCCTATTCAAAAGTTTACATTTGCTAGATTCTTTATACTGTGTTGTTACCTGAATGATCCACAGCTGTGTTTTTGTTTAGTGTTAGTTGTTCATGAGTCCCTTGTTCATCCTGAACAGTTAAACTGCCTGCTGTTCTTCACAAAAATCCTTCAGGTCCCACAAATTCTTTGGTTTTTCAGCATTTTTGTGTATTTGAACCCTTTCCAACAATGACTGTGTGATTTTGAGATCCATCTTTTCACACCGAGGACAACTGAGGGACTCATATGCAACTATTACAAAAGGTTCAAACACTCACTGATGCTTTAGAAGGAAACACGGGGCGCTTCTGAAGGGCAGTACTAAATAAAAATATATATATATATTTTGGAAAAATAAGAAGCATGTTCATTCTGTTCAAAAGTTTACACCCCTGGCTCTTAATGCATCGTTTTTCCATCGTAAGCATTTGAACCTTATGTAATAGTTGCATATGAGTCCCTCAGTTGTCCTTAGTGTGAAAAGATAGATCTAAAAATCATAGTTATTGTTGGAAAGGGTTCAAATACACAAAATGCTGAAAAAAAATAAATAAATAAATAAATTGTGAGACCTGAAGGATTTTTCTGAAGAACAGTGGGCAGTTTAACTGTTTAGGATAAAAAAGGGACCCATGGACAACTATCACTAAACAAACAAACAAATGTTGTGGATCATTCAGGTAACAACACAGTATTCAGAATCAAGTTTATGTAAACGTTTGAACGGTGTAATTTATATAAATTCAATTATTATTTTCTTTTGTGAACTTTATGTGAAATATCTTATTCGGGTCAGTACTAAATAAAAAATAACATGCATTTTGTATGATCCCTCTTATTTTGGTAAAATAATTAACATTTTACATATCTTGCAAGGTGTATGTAAACTTTTCAACTGTATATGTAACTTCCCACATTATAATTGTAACATTTATTTAGTAACTTGAGCCACCTTGATAAACTAAAAATTATGCGAGTACAAAGTATGCAAATAGCGAACCAGTCATAACAGAGATCATTTACATATAAAGTCTTAAAGGTACAGCAGCAAACAAACAAACATAACAACAACAACAACAACAAAAAACATGTTGAATTCTAAACCCACCTTTCCACCTCATGTACAATCGTTGCATTTCGCCCCCTAGTGGCAGCTGCATGGATCTTTGGATAATCATGAACCAGCCATTACCCTGCCCTAATTTGCCATGGTAAAATATATAAATCATAATTGTATGAATATATCCACACATGTCCACCAAAATATTTTAAGGAAAAACAGGTTTTCTACACTGAAAAAAAGGTAGTAAAGCAATTTTCACTCAGAAATTGCTAGTACATTTCACGAATAATTGCTAAGTTATGGCAAGTAACACACTGAATTAAAAGTGAACTCTTGAAGTAGAAATACTGAAATAATATTTTTAAACCAGATCCAAAAATTGCATACGCATATGGTCAAATTTCCACTCAGTTTTCGTAATACTTCCATTGGAAATTAAGAGTCTTGCGTAGCCAGACCCTCAGACTGATGGCAGAAGGTCTGGGAACCTTGGCTGCTTTAAATGGCCAAGGCCCACCCAAGAGGCCATATGGCTGACAGGTAAAGTAACCAATCACGTTTCGTTTTGTGCCACGTCATGTTTAGGGGCGTGGAAACGTCCCCACACTAACAGACCGGTGTGTAAAACTCTTAAATGTATTTTAAAGATTCTGTGCCGGAAACTTAAAATATTTCACATACTTTCGAAAATCCAGCAGTGAGTTGATACTGATAAGTGCTTATCGTCACAGTTGTAAACACGACAGCTTTCTTTTTTCGTGAGGGGGGGTTGGCGTCACGGCACCTTTGTTTCCAGGTGGAACATTAAAGAACGTGACACAAACATCTCCTGGAAATTCTGTATAATTTGACCAATCCGATGATGACTTCCAATTTTGTGTGCGATATGCATCAAACTAGGAAATTAAGAACGAAAGAATGAAAAGAACATTTAAAATTCAGAGTAAGAGTGAAAAATGGTCATAAACAACTAAATGACTATTTTTGGAGCAAAAAACTTTTGACTAATATTAAAAGTGGACTTCAGGGAAAAATTAAACACTACAAAGGGAGACAATATGTTCCTTTAAAGGAATATTTGTGAGTGTGTTTGCTAATATCACTTTGTCATTCCTACATCATTGCAGTGTTTTAGACTTTTCTTTAAAAAATGCTGAGCAGGCTAAATACAAGTGTGTGTGTGCATGAAACAGAAAGAAAACTCACAGCAAGCAACAATAAGACAAGGTGGACACCTTTTTCTTCACTCAAATGACCTTTAATGATATTATAAATACAAAGTTGACAGGCATGGACACGTGAGCCACACACACACACACAAACATGTCTGGCCACACACGCACGCACACACACGCGGCTCACTTGTTCGCTCTAAGTGCTTCTGCACCAAAGCAAAAGGGGCAGCCAGAAGAAAACTATTGATCTCGTCTGCCTGCGTCCTCCTCATTTGTGCTAATACAGGTGATGTTTCACACCAGAGTAAGAAAATAAAACAGCAAAACAAATCAACAACAACAAAAAAACAAATCCATAAACATATTCTATTCTTTTTTTTTCTGGTTTAGTAAAAGATATATGTTACTTAATATAAGTTACTATAGTTTTATTAAATAGACAGAGCTTCTTGCAGAGCTGAACGAGCCCTAAATGTTCGTACGGTGAGGAGTTTCTTGACTTGGTTTTCTAAACACCAAAGTGTGTGAAGCATGTGTACTTTCCCACTTCACCAGTCCAGTACAGAGCCGAATCCCATTACGACAGATCAGATAAAGCCCAAAGCACATGAGACCATGTTCATAAAACGTCGACTTTACATTCAGCATCTGCTTTACTGCAAGGATGGACATTGAGGTGCCTTTAAGAACCATTAAAGACTAAAGCTGCAGTGACGTGGGGATTTTTTTGTCACTAAGGTATATATATATCTGTTTTGAAGAATACTGCACTGCATGATGGGTAATTAAAATGACAGTTCACTCAAAAATTAATATTAACCCTCATGTCGTACCAAACCTCTATGACTTTCTTCTGTGAAAAAACACAGAAGTTTTTATTTATCAAAACAATGAAAGTCAATGGGGTTCATTTCAGTGTCATTTTGGACCCCATTGACTTTGACTGGATGAAAAAAGTAGTTCTATAACATTTATTTTCCACATAAGAAATAAAGTCATACATGTTTTGGAAAAATCTGAGGCAGAGTAAATGACGACAGATTTTTTTTTTTTTTTTTTTTTTGTGAACTATCCCTTTAAGAGAAATCTCAGCCTGATTACTTATTGAATATTTAAGTTTCTTGCATGTTTTAGACATGAAAGTCAAAGTGCCATTTAAAAGTGCCAAAAGCATAACAACAGAGTGAACACACGATACACCTATATGTCAACCAGGACAACTAATTGAATATTTGGCCACCTTGAGATTATTGCCATTCCTGATAATCATTTAAACTTGGCCATTTTAAATTAAATGCTCTACTAAACATCTTCTACTAGCTACTACTAACCATTTTCTGCTTTCCGTAATTGTGGGCCACTGCTAACTTGAACATCTCAGTTAAGTTTTCTAGCCATTCTCACACATTCTCCCTCATTTTAGGTGCAAATCCTTAGGAAGGTTGAATTTGTGTATGTTTTTTGTCTAGAAAAGTGACAGGCTCTGTGTGTGTGTTTGGCTGTGTGTGACCAGTGGGGTAGGGGGGCTGTAAATAGGTCAGGGGCCCCCTTGGGCCCCTGTGTGATTCTGTGTGTCACCCCTTACACAACGAGCAGGCAGCTGTCTGAGAGATTCACATGAAATCCCTACTGAATGTACAATTGTCAATGTACACGCAAGCACTTGCGCTTAAAGAACGAGCTGCTCAGATATGAATGTCAGTAAGTAGAGATTAAGTGCCTGTGAATATTTCATGTTCTGCTCTTGGAAAACAACTGCAAATGAAAACACTCTCTAGCCTCACTTTCTCTCTTGTCGTAAAACAACTTTGACATCTTCCGAGGCCTCAAAGTCACCTGTTTATTGCTCCTGGAAGGCAGGCTGTGTGTGTGTGTGACCATGTTATTGACTGATTACATCAGATGTTTTGATTATGCCCGAGAGACGTCCTCAGCCTTAAACCTCCTGACCGCAGTATAATGAGCAGTGTTGGGGAGCAACTAACTAAAAGTGGTGACTAAATGTTTCAGTAGCATGATTTTTCAGCAGTTTTCAAATTAGTGATATGGGTGTTTTGCCTGTGCTACTTGTTAGAAAACATATTTGCATTATTGGGAAGTCTGATTCATTCATCAGCATGGTTAAAAGTGACATATCGTTAAAATCAGACTTTTTCAGTGTTTAAGTGCTATAATCTGGTCCCTGGTGGATCTACCAACCCAGAAAATGTGAAAAAGGGGATCTTATTATAACACTACCACCCCTTAATCTGCACATTTCCACCCACGGTGCCGCCATTTTGCTTTTGCAAGTAAAAACAATGTACCAGTTCTAATGCCATGGTGAAAGTTCAAGCAAATCATGCTAACTGTTTTGTCTTTGGCTGCACAGACGAGCACAGAACACTATTTATAGTCCCAGCCTCAGAGGAGACAAGAAAGCATTGGATTTATTGATTTATTTATTGTAAATTACACTGCTGCCACACAGATCTAATATAATTGTGATTTCATTCCCAGCTGTTTTCCTTTACAGGGAAACTGTTTTTGTAACTCATGTGTTTTTAACATGAACTTGTGTGTATTTGAAAGTTTAAGCGCAATAAGACATGAAAGAGAACTTAGTTTAGTACTCACATGGTGTGTGACAGCCGCTTCCTGTGTGTGCGCTTCGAAAGTGTGTGCTCAGAAAACCCTATATCAGAAGTTTAAACTGATATGGCTTTAAAAAGCATGATTTCAGTAAGATAAACATGATATTCAAAACCAAACAGATGTTTTTTTAGCAGAGCATCTGAGGTATGAGCTGTAAAGGCACAGCTCTATTCTGGAAAAGGGGGCGGGGAGCAGCAGCACATTTGCATTTAAAGAGCCATGCATGAAAACAGCATGTTTCTGTTTACACACCCTGGGGACACCTGCCAATTTATTTGAGTTTAATTCACTAGGTAATAAGTACCAAAAGATATTTGTTGTAGAATTGTGACTGTAATTTAGTCATTCTAAATTAGAACTAGTCTGTAACTTGATAAGCTGCAGTTTTAAAGCAGCTTCTGAAACACTGGTTCTAAATGTGTTCCAATAGCACAAAGACAAAAAGAGGGGTAGAAAAGGAGAATAAGTAATAACCAAAAGTTTTCAGTCTGCCAGAGATGATAAACGGCTGATCCGGCTCTGTAGTGTGTGTTTGTGAGCATCAGCGTTCTCTTCCTTCTCTAAGCTGTTGTCACACTGCAGTCAAGCCTCCGCTGTGTTACAGGATGCCAAGAGCTCAAGAGGGGTTATCAGAATGGAGAACCTCTCGCACACACTGAGCAAGTGTTTGGCAAGGGAGGTGATCTGACTCCACTAAATATCCCAGTGAACTGTCACACACCCCATAAAAATGATCAGTGACCATATGTGTGGGGCTTATGTGGATGTGTCAGGCTGGAATGTTCCCTAAATGATGTCATGACACCATTTGATGATGCACTATATACAAAGTCACCTTAGCATTATGAAAACATATAGTGCTGAGAGCAGCTGTCATACTTTCCTTTGGCCTCTGATCATTAATGGGTTAAAAAAGGATGTGATCATTCTCAGAAAGGCAAACTTTTTCTACAGTATGCAGCAGACATTGCAAGAGCAAAGTTGTGTTTAAATTTGATTTATAATCATAAAAAAATATACCAGAGGTAAAAGCTCAAACTGTCTACACTCACCCAACTGCTAATGGGAAAATCCACACAACGCTTGAAGTGGATAAAAGCACTGTGAGTCAAGGCAAAGAAAAGTCACTAAGCTTGGGTTCCCAGTGGAAACCTGTCATCTGCCCTGATTTAGTCCTCCTCTTCCTTAAGACAGAGAAAGACGGCTTACAGCAGCCTTTATGGCATCACCCTCACTAAACCAGCACTGCAGAGATACGAAAGAGGAGGGCAGAGTCTGAACAGAGGTATAACTGAGCAGAATACTGCAAAGGAGACAAGAAGAGACTAGATGGTAAGACTAGAGATGAGACAAAATGAGATGAGAGACAATAAAGACTTGAAGAAGGGGAGGAGACAGGATACAAGAATGAGACAAGAAAGGAGCAGATATGATAGGTGATGAGACAAGATGAGGGACAAGAAGAGACCAGATAAGGTGGGAGATGAGAAAAAGAAGACAAGAAGCAAGACTAAATGAGACTAGACACATGGGAAGAAGAGAATAGAAGATGAAACCAGGAGAAAAAATATGAAAAATAAGACAAGCCGAGGAGACAAGGTGGGGAGGAGAGGTGAAGACAAGAGATTAGACAAAACAAGTGGTGAGAAAAGACAAAATGAGAACAGGAAAAGAAAAAAAAGAGACAAGAAAAGACAAAATAAGGAAGAGAGATGATAAGACAACGTGAGACAACATTACAAGACAAGACAAATGTGGACAGAAGAGATTAAACAAGACTAGGAGGAGAAGACAAGAGACAAAACAAGGAAGAGAGAAGACAAGACGAAAAGAAGATAGAACAGGACACAAGATGAGACGAGACAAGACAACAATCAAGAGAAGAGAAAAGAAGAGAAGACATGTAATGAGACAAAGAAGAGAGGACAGGAGAGGAGAGGACAGAAGATGAGACAAAACAAGACAAGTGAGAAAAGAGAAATTGAGATGAGACAAGAATAGGGACATGAAGAGAAGACAAAGAAGAGACAAGATGAGACAAGACAAATGAGAACATAGATGAAAAGAGACAAGAAAAAAGACAAGCTAAAGAAGAGAGATGAGATGAAACAGGAGAAGACACAACAGGAGACAGGATGACATGAGATGAGCCACAGCGATGAAGAGAAGTGATGAGATGCAACAAGACAAGGAGGAGAGGAGAGAAGAAGAGAGTGTTAGTGACTCTCAGTTGGGGAAATTCTGCAGAGCTTCATGCATGATGGACAGAGCGTGACGGACACACCTCCGCAGACAGCAAATCAATCCAGCAAATCTAAAGTCTGACAGAGCACAACTTCAGTCCTGAGCTGCTGAAACTACAACAAGACCTGCAGTCTGCAGCACTGCCTGTGGTCCCAAAGCTCCAATCCAAACCAAAAGTAAAAAAAAAAAAACTTAAAATCAATATATATCCTAGACTGAGCCTGAACCAAACCCTCCTAAAATCAGCTACTCTCTGCACGCTAATGTAATTTGAAACTCTACTGAGGCTTCACCCACACTTTCATTTTGGTTACTGGCACAACAAGAATGTAAGATAAAAACGTTAAGGCTGTGTCTCAAATCCTAACTCGAATGCATCTACACTTACAGGAAAAATGTAGAAATGTTGTACTATTAGGGGCACAACAGCTTGTCTCTTTAAGGGTACTGCCTCAGTAACAAGCTTGTACCTATGAATGTTTCACTGGTTAAAAAGGGTACAAATTAGTTAAGGGACAAGCTGTTGTACCCATAAAAGTACAACATTTATACATTTTATCTGAGAGTGTATGAGGCCTAAATTGCTAATTGTCTAAGAAGTTTAATAGGTTGTAAAACACAGTGTTCATTGGTCATGGGATTTTCCTATTTCAAATGTCCACTTTCCAACCATAAGTGTTCTGCTAGGAAGGTGATGTACAGTACAAAATCACAATGCTAACATTTGTTTGCAAGCATGCTGACTTTATGCACCAAGTTAGAAACAGGAAATTCCTGTTTCATTAAAAATTTGAAAATTTGTTAGGCAAGTTGAAAAAAAGTTTTGGCTAAAAGAACTTTTAATGAGTATGCAGCTCATAATCTGATTAGAAATCATACTAAATTGCTTGGTTTATTTTGCCTAAACTACTGTTACTTACAGTACATTCTCAGAAAATGTGCAAAAATTGTATCTTTAGTAGTACAACACTTTGTCACTAGGATAGTGACCTCAGAGGGATAATTCTGCACCTTATTTACATTTAAAAAGTTCATAGTAGTACCTTAGGGGTACATATGTATTACTTCTCTAAAGTACCAATTTGCACCTTTCAGGGCTAGATAAGGTACAAAATTGTCCCTTGAAGGGTACTGTCCCAGTGACAAGTTGTTGTATCACTAACGATACAATTGTTTGCATTTTTATGACAGGGCATTTTTAGAATATAACCATAGATATAAATTTCTCGTTATTTGTTTTGCAACCCAACCTCTCATTGTACTCGCTTAGCACATCTGCTATCTGATTAATCTGCTTGCTTACCTTACACTCTACACACATACCCGACTCCTTTGGGACCTAAATTTAGCAACCTGGTCTCATGAGAAAAACCGTATCTGTGGGAAAGTTGTCGCAAGACACAAAATACATACCAATGAGTACATATCACTGCAGTTTCCAACAGAAATGTCCACTGAGTGGTGCTAAAAGAGTGTTTGGTTTTTTGCCCAGAACAGATAAACGTACATTTGGTACGTTTTATGTGACGTTGGTTTTGTATGTGTCACCGCAGTTCTAACTTAAAATGTCCATTGAGTGGCGCTATAACTCTAATGCTCTGTGACATTTTAAAATAACATACCATTTGCACTACACCTAAACCTACCCGACAGTGTGAACAAAAGCAAATGTGACGTAAAAACGCAATCGCAAGCATGCTGTTTTAGCTTGTTTTTCGATCTCTCATCTTTCGGCTCTTTCATCGTGACTCATGTTTTTACTATTGGTACATATTTCGTGTCTGGCAAAAATGTTTCTACAAGTATGTTTTCATCATGAGATCAGCTAATGCTAAAAATTAACGCTAATGACCACTGTGAGGTTCTGGCTGCATCTGTTTGAAAATGTTTGCTGCATACTGCATATACTTCAGCCTCTATTATTAATTCTCTGTTTCACTACTAACAGCTGAGGTTTTGTTTGTGCATTCACAAAGATATAACCAGAGTTGTGCTGCTAGTTCATTAGCGTTTTGTTGAGTGTATGTGTGTGTATCTCTACAGATCTTCCTGACACAGGCCACCCCTGCTGCATTGCTGATGGTGCTTGCGGTTTTGGAGCTGAGCAGACTGCAGTGGTGTGGCACTGTTAGTGCCTGGAGACTCAGATAAAGTCCTGCTCTTACATTGAACTTGACTATCGGATAGCACTAGGGCTCGTCCTCTTTATTACCTGTTATATTACACATTAATATTCATAGGGAAATAAAATACCAATACAACCCCTCCTCAATTTCTCTCTTTTTCTAAAGGGCGATGACATAGTCATGCATGATCACTCTCAGAGTTCACAGCAGGTGAAAATGGCACACACACTGCAGTGTGTTGCTATAAAGTTTACCACCTCTACTGTCCATCCTTATATTGCCATAATGCTGACATCAGCATGATTCATTCAACCTCTACTGTACGTTTCTGTCATACATTTTTTAGCTGTATTTTTCTTTCATTTGTTTTTGAGGAAGTCTCTCCAGGTATTTCCTGGTTCAACTGTACACATGTAATCCTGGTCCCCTGAAGACATGGTATTATTAGTTTTTCTCAGGATGGGGTTAACACTTTGGAAATAATGCTGACATGGTGACATTCCACTGTAACCCGTAATATGAAACGGCCCACCTTCTAATGGGTGAGAGAGGACAGAATGAGAGAGAGAGAGAGAGAGAGAGAGAGAGAAAGAGAAAGACAATGAATGAACGGCTGAGAAGGAGGTGAGATGGATGTGCCGACACACACACTCAGTCCAGGGTTGTGACCTGAAGTTGAGACTTTCTAGCTGAAAAGACTAGCTTGTTGGGTTTTGGATTTTTTGGACTTCTTAATTCAAATCCAGTTTTAAACAGGGTTTAGTGAGTATGTGCAGGTTTAAAGACACAGTGTGTAATTTCTGCACCATTAGAGACAGAGTATGTTAGATGTGAGATATAGAGCAGAGTTGCATCAAAATAAACTTTCAGTGGCCCATCAAAGCAACACTGACTCAACCAGTGGTGTTTGGGGTGGGAGTATCTGTTTGACTGACTAATGGCAGGTGGGAATGGATCCCCGAAAGAGGACACGATGATAGAAATAGGTAAAATGCTATTTCAATTGGGCAGTCACTTACAAAACTTTTGTGTTCTTTCGCATTGAAATATAATTGATATTATTGTTTTCTTGCATTGAAATATTTATTTTTATAATTATCGTCTTGGTTTAGGTGCTCCATAGATGGGAGTGTCTGGGGAGTCTGTTTGGAAAAGGTCATTATTCCGGTAGGTGCCATTAGTTGTGTGCAAATTACCCACTGTGATTTTAAGAAAAGGGTGAACAAGAAGTCAACAAAATATTAGCTATAGAATCTATACAATTATAAAAGCAGCAGCTGACATATTTTTGAGAGCAACTCAGGCTGCAAGCATTATTCCCTTAAGCTCTTTAACCCGTTACAGATGGATTTAGCAACCCTCAATCACACAACACCCCAAAACCAGCTTTACCTCTCCACTAAAAACTCCACAGAAGAGAAGATGTAGCTGCTGTACACGTCTCTTTCTTAGGCTGAATATAGGGATAAACATGCTAAGACAGATGATAAGCAAATGTGTTAAAAGCACAGATTTTTTGGTAATTCAGGAGTGAAACCAACACCAACAATCCAGCATCACCAGGGGCCAGTTGCATAAATTTTGTTACAATGTTAAGACTTTGTCTTTAGAACTAGTTTGACTAACTAGCAGTTAACCAAGTGGTAATCAGTCTTACTTTTCTGGCCACAGGTGCTTTTGTATTTAGTAATTCAGGAGTGAAACTGCTCCAATCCAGCATCACCAGGGCCAGTTGCGTAAACTTAGTCACAATGTTAAGACTGCATCTTTAGAACTAGTTTAACTAACTAGCAGTTAACCAAGTTGTAATCAGTCTAACTTTTTGGATTCAAATTAGACCAATATGCAATTGTATGTAACTGAATTCAAAAAGTTATGACCAATCATGAAGAAAAAAAATTGGATGACTGACCCTTTAGACTAGACTACATAGTTTATGCAACTGGCCACAGGTGCTTTTGTATTTGGTAATTCAGGAGGAAAGCTGCTAATCACCAACAATCCAGCATCACCAGGGGCCAGTTGCATAAACTTGTTAAGACTGTGCCTTTAAAACTAGTTTGACTAACTAGCAGTTAACCATGTGGTAATCAGTCTTACTTTTCAGATTCAAATTAGACCAATATACAATTGTATGTAGCTAAATTCAGAAAGACACTGTATAACCAGTCTTGAAGAAAAAAATGGATGACTAATTTTAAAGACTAGTCTACATAGTTTATGCAACTGGCCACAGGCACTTTTGTATTTGGTAATTCAGGAGTGAAACTGCTCCCTATTCACTAATCACCAACAATCCAGCATTACCAGGGGGCCAGTTGCATACATTTAGTCACAATGTTTAGACTCTGTCTTTAGAACTAGTTTGACTAACTACCAGTTAACCAAGTGGTAATCAGTCTTAATTTTTTAGATTCCAATTAGACCAACACATAATTTTGTGTAACTGAATTCAAAAAGTTGTGACCAATCTTGAAGAAAAAAATGGATGACTAACTTTTAAGACTAGTCTAAATAGTTTATGCAACTGTCCACAGGCACTTTTGTATTAGGAAATTCAGGAGTGAAACTTATTCACTAATAACCAACAATCCAGCATCACCAGGGGGCAGTTGTATAAAATCAGACACAATGTTAAGATTGTCTTTCAAACTAGTTTCACTAACTACCAGTTAATCAAGTGGTAATCAGTCTTTTTCAGATTCAATTAAGACCTATAAACAGTTTTATGCAACTGAATTTTAAAAGTTAAGACCAGTCTCAAAGAAAAAACAATTGGATGACTAATTTTTGAGACTAGTCTACATAGCTTATGCAACTGGCCACAGACACTTTTGTATTTTGGTAATTCAAGAGTGAAATTGCTCCCTATTCACTAATCACCAGCAGTCCAGCCTCACCAGGCACCAACTGTGTTGGTATAGTTCTCAACCATAAAGAAGTCACAAACGTTGCTGCAGTTTGCCTGGAGAAATTAACCTTGTGCCATTGCCACTGACAGAAACCACTTTGGTTTAGGCAAGATGATTGTGTACATTTTCTAATGATTATGGCACCAGCAATTCATCCAGTGATGGTCAAATAATGGAGAATAGCTATAGATCCAGACATGCTGTGCAGCTGAGAGCACTGTCAGCATTTTAAAGAGCCGATTCAGGTGCCTGAATTGCAGTAGTAATGCTACACAGTAAAGTATGCCAGATTGTAATAGTACGCTGAGTCCTCCACAAATTTTTTAAACATGCAATTATCATAATTTCTCTATGTGATTGTGTTAAAACGCAAACTGAAACAACACTCTCAGTGGGTGCTGATGGTGCAGTGTGAAGAGAAAGGGGTCACTTTAGCTCTGTTCTAAAGTGGCATGTGGTAGCCATGGGAGGATTCACATTTGATTAAAAAAAAATAAAGCCTTGCCAAAATTACAGAATGCTGACATATTTTATTCTTCCCCACCTATAGCAGTTTTGCTGCGACGAGCCACACGCACTCACACACACACTCTCACACGCTTCCCTCTATTGCTCTCAGTATCACCTGGAGGTGTTATTGCTGGACTGGTTACATCTTGTGTGTAAGGCTTTTCGGTGCAGTGCATACAGGCTTACTGAGATCAATAATGTCCCATCCAATACAGGGCTCAACAATAAGGATGGTCTGATGGCGCAGAGCCAGTGAGAATGTTTCCATCCAGTTCACTTGCCCTGTTGGGCCAGTGCAGTATTGCATTCATTAATCATCTATAGGTGATTTTATGCCTTGCAAACTTACTATATTTTTAAATGTAATTTATTCCTGTGAGCAAAGCTGAAAGTTCAGCATCATTACTCCAGTCTTCAGTTTCACATGATACTTCAGAAATCATTCTAATTTGCTGTTTTTGTGCCCACCCCCTATTTTTATGACAAAAATTGTATTTTTTTAAAATTATATCAATATTATAATTTAAAATGTATATCATAATATTCATTCAAATTTGTCAATATAATTATTATTCATCAATATTTATATAATATTCATCATGGTGAAAATTACTGGCCCGACAGGGTAAGCAGAAAAAATCCTTATTGTTAAACCTCGCAGTAAAATGTTCTCAATCCATCATTTGAGCAGTCAATGAGTCTGTGACCCCTCAAAATGCATTTTCAGCCTTCCATGGAGTTGTGCAGACAGTTTAGAAGAGTCTTCCATCTTCTATTCGTTCATTTCACACTGCATGAGTCTGGAGAGACTGCCTTGTATATCCTCCACTTATATTCCTTTCTTTGACCGAGCTAGTAAATAAAAGCTGAGATAGGTTACTGAATAAGTTTTTAAGCCTGTCTACCTATCTATCTTTTCCCTTTTTTCTTCCTTCTCGCTGTCTGTCTCTTAAGTGTGAAACACAGTGTTGTCACCCTGCCCCAATTACATTACTAACACTGGGGAGAGCATTGTGTGTGTGTGAGCAGTATATCTATGCATTTAACAGAGACCAACCTTCAGATCTGTCAGAAACAGCAATCTCTTTCAGCTGAAAGTTCACTGTGACCCTCTTAACTTTCTATCTGTCTGCGTCCACCTTTTAGAATAGAAATAAATCTAATCTGTCTGTCCTGCCCTTCTCTTAATCTAAAACTAATGTTGACACATTCTAAAAAAGTGCACTTAAAACCTCTTTTTAGAAAAAACTCCTTCGCTCTGTCCGCAGCTCACTGTCTGTTCGTCAAAGATTTCCCAGCGTCCCTCTGTCCTCTGGTCACACCTGCATGCCTGGTTTGCTCAGGTCCCCATTGCCATGGTTGCCCCCTCCTCCTCCACTTCCTGGCCCTCGGGTGACTGTCTCCTCCTCGTCTTCGCTGTCGAGCTCCTCGCTCTTCCTCTTGCTGTAGCGCTCGTACAGAACCATGAGCACGCCCATCACCCACGCCGACACTGTCCCGGCGCTGAAGATGACAAAGCCGATGGCGATGAAGAACAGGTAGTCCCAGTAACCCAGGCCCTGGTGGCATTCCGATCTCAGCTGCATGCCCACCTCTGCCAGGCGCTGACCCAGCATGTCTGGCGGCCCCTGGCATACCGTCTGCCCCTCATCTAGACAGGAAGTGACAGGAGTGAATGGGTAAGAATGAGTGCAACAGCTGTAATATAGTGAAATATTATCATAATTTAAAATAATGGTTTTCTATTTTAAAATGCCTTAAAATAAAATGTATTCCTGTGATGCAAAACTGATTTTTCAGCATTCATTACACCAGTCTTCAGTGTCACATTATCCTTCAGAAATCATTCTAATATGCTGATTTAGTTGTGCTGTTTAATATTTTGTTTGGAACCTGTGATACATTTTTCAAGATTCTTTGATGAATAAAATGTTTACAGTTTTTTTTATAATGCATATATTCCAAGTACATATCTTGTGTGAACAACAACTGAACTTTTTCAATGAAGTTAACAAATCCTTGCTGAATATAAGTATTAATTTCTTTCAAAAAAGAAAGAAAAAAAAATACTGACACCAGTAACCTTTGAACGGTGTTGTATATTGTTACAAAATATTTATATTTCAAATAAATGCTGTTCTTTTAAACTTTCTATTCATCAAAGAATGCTGATAAAAGTATCACAGTTTCAAATAAATAATTCAGTAAGCAGCACAACTGTTTCCAACACTGATAATAAATCAGCATATTAGAATGATTTCTGAATGCCTGATGAAAGTTCAGCTTTGCATCACAGTAATACATTATATTTTAAAGTCTATTTTAAAAAAATGTTTGTTTTTTTACTATTTTTGTTAAAATAAAATGCATCTTTGATGAGCATAACAAACATTTGTTAAAAAAAAAAACATTTAAAAAAATCATGTTAAAATATATTAAAATACAGTTCTTGTACAAAATTAAAATATTGTAAATATTAAATTAAATTAAAATACTGTAAATATATTCAGTATTGAAAATAGTTGTTTTAAATTAAAAAATTATAGATTATATAATTATATATTTTACAATATTATTTATATTTATATTTATATTAAAAGTATTTTGGCCTTACTAATATCAACGCATTATGTAGGTGTATAAGAATATTAATATATTATGTACTCATAGGCGCTAGATAAGAATGACTAAACATGATGATTTTTATGATTTTGTAATTAGAATGGTGTATGAACAAAGATTTATCTTATACAATGCCTGTACACATTGTTTCACACAACTGTGATTCATGTGTTTATATAAATGTACCAATATACCAACCTACAGTCCTCTGAAACATTGTCAATCTGAAAGGAACCTTCAAAGAAGTTCGGAATTAATACAGACATTCTTATGACTCATAATATGAGTTTCTGCTAAAGCGTTCTGCTAAAACCTGAAAAACAAGAATGTGAATTGTCTTTTATTCTGACACAATTTCATCCTCTCTGTCACACACACACACCCAGTGTCTTGAGCCCTCCAGAAGTGGCCCTGAGGAAGAAACAGGTCAGTAATCATCATCTCCATCTTTAAGTCTGAGCCCAGCAGAGCATCATCCTGTCAGCTCAACATATCAGCCTGACAGAATGATCCACACACACACTCACGCTGAGACTGAGAACGGCCACAGCTCAACTTCGGTCATCCTCAGTGTCTCATTACACACTGTGGATACTTAATAAAAAAATGAGATAAAGGTAGAAAAAGGCATCTCTTTTCTTCATTTGTCTTTTTGACATTCCACTCAACATCTTTTGTCTTATTAATTTATTTCTGGTCCTTTGGCAGTGTGAGTTGTTAGGAGAAATGATGCCACTTCACCTTTAATCAAAAAGCACTAATTCCTTCATTATAAAGAAGAGAAGAGATTGTGAGACAGCAGGGGCGGCAATAAGTCACCTCTGGGTTTCATTGTCCTGGAAAGAGTCCTGCATTCAGCAGAGATTTAATGAGCACCTTGACCAGCCAAATGTACTCCAAATCTTAGTGCTCAGACATAACTAGATGACAACATAATTCATTATGTTTTAATTAAAAATAAAGCCAAAAAAGGAACTGGCACACATGCAAAGCCGGCAACAATCGAGCATGATA
The DNA here is from genome assembly GCF_022985175.1 of Labeo rohita. Lineage (NCBI taxonomy): Eukaryota > Metazoa > Chordata > Actinopteri > Cypriniformes > Cyprinidae > Labeo > Labeo rohita. Next base: position 7,995,737 of record NC_066888.1, on the reverse strand, counting down.
GTCTAGAGTTTTTTTAAAAATCGTGTCGAACTTCACATTTTTGAACTTGAATGACCTATAAACCAAGTGTTTCAAATGCTAGATGATTGAGTTGAGGTGGCTTGGATACCTGAGACAATAAATATGTATATATATATATATATATATATACATATATACATATTTATATATATATATATATATATATATATATATATGTATTGTGATGGGACGAGCAAATGACAGACACAGTGGGCGTGACGTCAGGCCTCGGAGAAGCTTTTATTAAACATAAAGTAAACAAAAGTGTCAAAAAAGGGATAAATAAAGTGTCCAAAATAAAGCGGGGGATCTGGTGTCCTCATCGTGCTGGGGGTTCCGTGAAGGAGGGGCAGAGTTCGAAAGGGAAGAGTCCAGGTAAGGGGCTATGACCTCCTTGGCTCATGACACTTAAGGGGGATTTAACGGCCCGGCATCCTCACCCATCAGCCGTCTAATGGGTGCAGTACTCGTCCGGACCTTGGGTCCAGCAGCTCGTTGCTTCTGACAGCGCTCGTTCCTCTCAACTCTTCCTTCCTGGACCCATGAGGACACCAGCGTGCATGCATGGGGAAGAGAGCGGTCTCCAGCGCCCTCCTCTCTCACACTCCCACTCCTGGTGAAGGGCGGCGATTGCTGGACGAGGTGACGATGATAAGCAGGGGGAGGCAGCTGACTGGTCACAACCAAAGCCCCCAACCCCCTCCAAACGACATCCCCGTCATAAGGCCGCCACCCACACGGGAGTGCTACCTTCCTCAACCAGGCTCCAGCAGTCGGAGTGGGCGGGGATTCTTCTCCGGGCAACTCCCCCTCTCGCAAGGTAAGTGGTAAAGTGGCGTCGTTTCTCCGCCCCGGTCCGGGTTTTCACCAACTTCTTTTGCGAGCGAGAGGGAATGACGTCATCAGGTGTTTCCCAACTGCACTGTCTAAGCTCCACCCTGCCTGCATTCTCCACCAGTGTGGCGGGACGAGCAAATGACAGACACAGTGGGTGTGACGTCAGGCCTCGGAGAGGCCTTTATTGAATATAAAATAAAGAAGAAAAGTGTCCAAAATAAACAGGGGATCTGGTGTCCTCATCATGCTGGGGGCTCTGTGTAGGAGGGGCAGTGTTTGGAAGGGAAGGGTCCAGGTAAGGCGTGGAGTCCAGTGGTCGTACACGCTCCCCTCTCAGGTCCGTTGCTCTAGGGGCGGCGGCTTCCTTCAGCGGCTACATCAACGGCCCGGCATCCTCGCCCGTCAGCCTTCTAACGTGTGCGGTACTCGTCCGGACCGCGGGTCCGGCAACTTGTTGCTTTTGACGGCGCTCGATCCCCTCAACACTCCCTTCCTGGACCCACAAGGACACCAGCGTGCATGCACGGGGAAGAGAGCGGTCTCCCGAGGAGAGGCGTGCTCGGCATTTCGACAGCAGCGGTGATGAGGCTTCACTGACGTCAGGTGTGCCTCATCACATGCCGCCAGACCTGGCTGTTTCGGCGCCCCTCCTCTCTCGCACGCCCACTCCCGTCGGGAGCCTGGTGAAGGGCAGTGATTAAGGGACGGGGAGATGCTGCCGGGGAGGCAGCCGACTCGTCACTCGTCACATATATATATATATATATGTATAAAAGAAAAAAAATTATATAAATATATATATAGTTTTCTTAAGAAAGATAATGTATAGTGATGAAAGCCAAAATATTAAATGTCATGGATGAATATTTACTGAGTAATCCACTATTTTGTAGAGAGGGGTCAAAATGGCCTGAGATTTACAGCCAAATTAGGGGGTAAAAATGAAAGATGGCAGCATCACAATGTTATTTTTTTACACAGAGATTGATAGGTCTGTTAGTAAAATCTGTTGACTTTGTTGCATTATGTGCCTTGTGCCTATAAGGCCCTGTATAGTTCAGCTCCAGAGATACTGTTATCTAAATATGGCTCCAGTGGTCAAAAACCAAATGCCTGTCACTTTGCATACAGATGATACTTATTTTCTATTAAAGAGGAATGTTTGAAGAACAAATTATGTTGAAACTAAAGATGTATCTTGTTTCCTTCTGTCAAAACATCTGCACTGAACATACCAGTCTGAGTGTCATAAATAGTCTTCAACATTATTTATTCTTCAGACATTGTTCTTTAAATAAAAGAAGTACTGGCTGTATATGAAGTGACAACATTTGGTTTTCAAGCACTGAAAATGGGAAATGTTCAACATCTGGACATGGAGCCTCACTGAGATCTACTAACTATAATCTAAGGGTGCTTTCACACCTGGCACTTTGTTTTCGGAACCTGGCGCATTTCCCCTCTTTACAGCTGAATAACTCTTTCTAACCAATGAACTTGTCTTAGCTTGAAAGTTTGCTAAACCGCCCTGGTTGAGAACCACTGAAACCAACTGTATATAAAACTTAATTTGTTATTTGCTAAAAATCTTCTGCTCAGCAATCTCAAATCTCATTCTAGTCCATTCAAGTATGATGACTGGTTACAAGAAATGTGAGAATCAGTTATGTTTAATGTCATTGGTGAGATCACAAAGGAACTAATGGAATTACTTTTAATGTACTGTATCTATTTTCTGTGTAGATTACGAAAATATTTCCCAGTAGGATCAGTTCGCAATTAGTTCCAAATTACAAAAACATTAGGATCCCGCAAACATTCCATTAGGCTTGTTTCCCTAGGAACATGTACATACACAAAACCCAACATCTGACCTATGTTCAACGGAGAAGTGTGGAAAAAACCACCTGGTGCGAAAGACAGGGATTACAGGTAACTAATCTTCTCCCATACAGGCAAAAATAGCAGACATTATGCAAGTCATTATGATGATTAGTGTGTCCCATACCCTGTGAACTGGGCCAGGAACAACCACCTGCCCCAGCAGAGACACTGTGACCTCTGGGCTTTATTGCTGTCAAGTTGGTCTCCTACTACATCATATGAGCCATGAGGTAATTTCAGGACAAACGAGGAAAATGTGGGACTATCTGAGGCACTCTGTGCTTTTATATTAGCCACATGGTATCTTAGGCTACATCTACATTAATACATATACACTGAAAATGGCATTTTCATTTCAAAACGCTCTCCATCCACACTAGCTGTTATAAGCATTTTCTAAAACTTTCTCATTCACACTGAAATGTAGGAAAATACTTGATGTGCATTTGTGAAACCTCATAAAAGGTCACTGAAATGATACACACATAAGTTTTCAGGCAATTCTTCAGGCAGGATCATTTTATTTAGGAAAATATCTCACCATTCACGACACATCCAGGTCGCACTCACAATTATATATTTGATCTATATCAAAACATATATCTGTATGACTTACTACTGGAGAAAGCGTAATGTCAACTTGGATCACGTGTTCCTTGATAACCAATCATATTTCAGCCTTGACATAACTGAATTTCAGTCAGAGTCGTGCGACAATTGTCATTTACGGATACCATAAGAATGAATAGGACATCCCATTAGATGAATCTTCAAATTAATTGTTTGAGAGTCATTGAGAAATTAAAATTAAATGCACAGCATAAAAAAATGAAACTGTTTTTGCCCTTGCATGGATGCAAACCTGTTGTTGGGGACTCCAAAACCAAATTATGAACCTTTTTCAAATAGCGTAATAAGAGAACTTTATTATTTCTGTGGAAACTGTTTTTTTTTTTGTTTTTCTGGAATTTTTTTTTTATGTACAGTGGGTACGGAAAGTATTCAGACCCCCTTACATTTTTCACTCTTTGTTATATTGCAGCCATTTGCTAAAATCATTTAAGTTCATTTTTTTTTCCTCATTGATGTACACACAGCACCCCATATTGACAGAAAAACACAGAATTGTTGACATTTTTGCAGATTTATTAAAAAAGAAAAACTGAAATATCACATGGTCCTAAGTATTCAGACCCTTTGCTCAGTATTTAGTAGAAGCACCCTTTTGATCTAATACAGCCATGAGTCTTTTTGGGAAAGATGCAACAAGTTTTTCACACCTGGATTTGGGGATCCTCTGCCATCCCTCCTTGCAGATCCTCTCCAGTTCTGTCAGGTTGGATGGAAAACGTTGGTGGACAGCCATTTTTAGGTCTCTCCAGAGATGCTCAATTGCGTTTAAGTCAGGGCTCTGGCTGGGCCATTCAAGAACAGTCACGGAGTTGTTGTGAAGCCACTCCTTCGTTATTTTAGCTGTGTGCTTAGGGTCATTGTCTTGTTGGAAGGTAAACCTTTGGCCCAGTCTGCGGTCTTGAGCACTCTGGAGAAGGTTTTCGTCCAGGATATCCCTGTACTTGGCCGCATTCATCTTTCCCTCGATTGCAACCAGTCGTCCTGTCCCTGCAGCTGAAAAACACCCCCACAGCATGATGCTGCCACCACCATGCTTCACTGTTGGGACTGTATTGGACAGGTGATGAGCAGTGCCTGGTTTTCTCCACACATACCGCTTAGAATTAAGGCCAAAAAGTTCTATCTTGGTCTCATCAGACCAGAGAATCTTATTTCTCACCATCTTGGAGTCCTTCAGGTGTTTTTTAGCAAACTCCATGCGGGCTTTCATGTGTCTTGTACTGAGGAGAGGCTTCTGTCGGGCCACTCTGCCATAAAGCCCCGACTGGTGGAGGGCTGCAGTGATGGTTGACTTTCTACAACTTTCTCCCATCTCCCGACTGCATCTCTGGAGCTCAGCCACAGTGATCTTTGGGTTCTTCTTAACCTCTCTCACCAAGGCTCTTCTCCCCCGATAGCTGAGTTTGGCCGGACGGCCAGCTCTAGGAAGGGTTCTGGTCGTCCCAAACGTCTTCCATTTAAGGATTATGAAGGCCACTGTGCTCTTAGGAACCTTAAGTGCAGCAGAAATTTTTTTGTAACCTTGGCCAGATCTGTGCCTTGCCACAATTCTGTCTCTGAGCTCTTCAGGCAGTTCCTTTGACCTCATGACTCTCATTTGCTCTGACATGCACTGTGAGCTGTAAGGTCTTATATAGACAGGTGTGTGGCTTTCCTAATCAAGTCCAATCAGTATAATCAAACACAGCTGGACTCAAATGAAGGTGTGGAACCATCTCAAGGATGATCAGAAGAAATGGACAGCACCTGAGTTAAATATATGAGTGTCACACCAAAGGGTCTGAATACTTAGGACCATGTGATATTTCAGTTTTTCTTTTTTAATAAATCTGCAAAAATGTCAACAATTCTGTGTTTTTCTGTCAATATGGGGTGCTGTGTGTACATCAATGAGGAAAAAAAAAATGAACTTAAATGATTTTAGCAAATGGCTGCAATATAACAAAGAGTGAAAAATTTAAGGGGGTCTGAATACTTTCCGTACCCACTGTATATAAACACAGTTTTGTACAATTATAAAATATTTATTGTCACTTTTGATCAGTGTAACGCACATTTGAGAATGACAAAAATATATATTTTTTTATATTTTATTTTGGTCCCACTATATATTAGGTGACCTTAACTACTGTGTACTTGCATCAAAAAAATAAGTAGAATGTATTTACTGTGTTCATACTGAATTGCAAAACATTTGCTGCTATTGAGGTGGGATACCGGTAAGGTTAGGGACAGGTTTGGTGGTATGGGTAGGTTAAGGAATGGGTCAACAGTGAAATTATAAATGTAATTACATAAATTATTTACATATGTAATTACATCCAGGTATTTTTTTTTAAATATAAGCATACTACCAGTCAAACGTTTTTGAACGTTTTTTTTTTTTTTTTTTTTTTTTTAAAGAAGTCTCTTATACTCACCAAGCCTGCATTTATCTGATCCAAAATACAGCAAAAGCAGTAATATTGTGAAATTGTTTTACTATTTAAAATAATGACTTTCTATTATATATGTATTTTAAAATGTAATTTATTTCTGTGATAAAATCTACATTTTTAGCATCATTACTTCAGTCTTCAGTGTCACATGATCCTTCAGAATTCTAATATGCTGATATGCTAATATTCTAATATGCTGATTTGCTGTTCAAGAAACAATGTTATTGTTATTTTTATTAATATTTAAAACAGTTGAGTTCTTTTTTTCAGGATTCTTTGTTGAATAAAAAGATCCAAAGATCAGCATTTATCTGAAATAAAAAACTTTTGTAATATTATACACTATACCATTCAAAAGCTTGGAGACAGATATATATATATATATATATATATATATATTCATATGTATAAACTGTATATATATGTATATATATATATATATATATATATATTTTTTTTTTTTAATTTAGCAATTTAGCATGGATGCTTTAAATTGATAAAAAGTGATGATAAAGACATTATTAATGTTACAAAAGATTTCTTTTTCAGATAAATGCTGTTCTTCTGACCTATATTCATCAAAGAAACCTGAAAAATATCTACTTGGCTGTTTTCAAGATAATAATAATAATAATAATAATTTTTTTTTTTTTTTTTTGAGCAGCAAAGCAGAATATTAGAATGATTTCTGAAGGATCATGTGACTGGAGTAATGATGCTAAAAATTCAGCATTAAAATCCAAAGAATAAATTACATTTTAAAAAATTAAAATAGAAAACAGTTATTTTAAATAGCAAAAATATTTCAAAATTTTACTTTTTCTGCTGTACTTGAATCAAATACATGCAGGCCTGGTGAGCAGTAAAGACGTCTTTAAAAAAACATTAAAAATCTTACTGTTCAAAAACTTTTGACTGGTAGTGTACAATGTAAAAACATGTATGTACACAAGTGCACTGTACCAAATGATTAATTTAAATGTAAATACATAGTATTTAAGGCCACCTAATATAAAGTGGGACCTTTATTTTATATGGTAATTGAACCCAGAACATTCCTTTAGACCACAAATCTGATAGGCAACAACATTTCCCAATTAGCTCTACAACATAACTGCCTTCCTATTAGCACATGGCCGAATGAAGAGCTTGTAAGTCTCTGCTCTGTCACGTACATCCATGCGTCGATTTAAGCATTCATGAGACTATTTGAGTTCATACTGACAGGACATTAGATTGCATGAGCGTGCACACATGAGCTATATTTGGCTGTGTTTCGGGCACATGCACTAGGGCTGATATGGCTTGGTCTGACAGGAAGCACTGTGGTGACAGAAATGAATGCGTATCTTAGTGTCACCATTGAAGCACTGCACGGATCAGAGATTAACACAGAAAGCATCTGCAACGAACGAAACAAGATGCAAACAGAATGTGACACTGAACGGACCTCGACGCCCTCAAATGTTTCCTTCACATACACACACACAATCGTCTCTCAAACCATTGCCCAATGTATGACCTTACATTACATCCCAGACTAGAGGGGTTTCTGTGTGTGAGGACACATCACTCGCTCTCGTTATCTAAAGTCCCATAACCATAACTCTGTCATTTATGTGTAATCTGTCCTCCTCCCTCTATGATTAGCCTCTCCTTCTTCGTCTTTTTTCCTCCCTCCCTCCATCCTTCTTTCCTTGAGGGCATATTAGTTCAAAGCACGGTCTCTTGCGTCATCATCTGTGACACACACACACTGAAAGAGGGCGATTGCTCATTAGATTGCTCATAACGTGTCATTACAGAGATAATCTCACTGTGCCCGCCGTCAAATTACCCACAAGTCACCATTTCCCCTCACCCTAGAGGTACAGCAATTTTTCTTGCTTTTTGAGATTGGACGTTATTACAGCTGTGAAAAAATCAAAGCCCTATACTATGTGTATGTATAACAGAGACCATCTATAACACATATATACAATATATAAATGACCCTGGACCACAAAACCGGTCATAAGTAGCACGGGTTTATTTGTAGCAATACCCATTGGGTCAAAGTTATCAATTTTTCTTTTATGCCAAAACTCATTAGGAAATTAAGTAAAGATCATATTCCATTAAGATATTTTGTACATTTCCAACCATAAATATATCTAAACTTAAGTACTGATTAGTAATATGCATTGCTTTAGAAGTTTAGAAGTGATTTTCTCAATATTTTGATTTTTTTGCACCCTCAGATTCCAGATTTTCAAATAGTTGTATCTCGTCAAATATTGTCCTATTCTAACAAACCATACATCAATGGAAAGATTATTTATTCAGCGCTTATTTTAAGCTGCAAGGGACAAATCCCATGGACCTATTTGTATTTAGAATGCAATTCCCTTTCAGTGTAATGGTCAGCGTTACTTTTTTTTTTTTTTTTTTTTTTTTTTTTTTAGAAAAAATGCTCAAATATGTCAAATAACTTGGATGTCCCCAATATTGAATATGTTAAATGAATGAAATGGACACTAAATAGAATACCTTATTATTATAAAACATTGTACACTATTGTACTATAATGTATTTTAATGTTACTTGTGGGACAATATGAAAGACACCTATAAAATTCAATAAATTATTATAAATATTATTAACCTTGTACAGACACCTTGGCAATAGAATCACCATTGGCTAGTAATTTTGTTGTTGTTGTTGTTTATTAACCAGACTAATATTAAATATCTATAGTTTTTTAAATATCTGAAAGTACATATAGCATCAGTCAGTCAAGCGTTATAATAATTTAGCATTGAACTTTAGTAATTAGAACTTTAGTAATTAGAATAACCATTTATGAATGCATATTTGTCATGTTGACTAAACTTCGGACTGGTGGTGGTGCTTAAGATATTGTTTGTCACTTAGTGTTTCTGTAAAAAAGGAAAAAAACTAAAAATAATACTGATAAGATAACAAAACTACTACGAATTCTACTGACAATAACAATGTAAAACGCACTATGGATTAATGAGCTGCTGGGTTCATGAATATTAATGACGTTGTCTGCGTTCGCTCAAAGTGATTTGCTGAAATCAAAACAGGGGGGATAATAGGTGAGCGCCAGCCAATGAGATTGCCGTTTGCGCATTAGTTCCGCCTACTAAAATAAAAAAATAAATAATAAGTTAATACTCATTACTGAAAAAAATAACGCTGTTTATTTATTCCCATCACTGATGGTCAGTGCCAATACTTTTGTCCATATAGTTCATAAGTTTGGGGTCTGTAAGTTTGCAACAATCCAGCATCATGGCGAATACTTTTGCAGTGACAAGCACCACTATGTTCTTTGCAAAATTAAGATTTCTAAAGGTGTTTTAAAGATGATCAAACAAAGTGAATCAGGGCAGGGTTAACCTAGAAGCCTGTTCTTTAACGTCCCACTAGGTTCTTGGAGCAAAAACGAACAGGGTAGCAAAATGTGCTGCTCTGCTGAGTAGGTGCCTGTGTGAAACCCGGGCCTGTTTTAGAGGAACACCCTGCATGGGTCTAATAGCAGCCAGATAAAGCTGAACAGAGAGTGACATCCTGCCTACTCGTACAGCTTCAGTCAGCTGTAGTAATTATGGTCTCAGAAAGGGGTCACTCCCGGCAATGCCACGGGGGACAGTCCTGTCAGATATGCCTCCTTCAAATGACCTGGGTACCGCTAGGGTAAATAGAGCTGCAAATTGAAGTTTGAACATCTTGTGATGGGACTGTCAGTCTGTAAATCCATCCCACTTCATATACTGTAGCTGCATACTCAAATGAACATGTATGCGCAAACAATGATTCTGGTGCTCCAAATCTGCTCTTTCATAGCTAAGTGGATGAAACTCTTAGTTCTAAGTTGTTTAAAGGAGTAGTTCACTTCCAGAACAAAAATATACAGATGTACTCATCCCATTGTCATCTAAGACGCTGATGTCTTTCTTCCTTAAGTTGTAAAGAAATTATGTTTCTCGAGGAAAACATTTCAGGATTTTTCTCCACATAGTGGACTTCTATGATGCCCATGAGTTTGAACTTCCAAATTGCAGATTAAATGCAGCTGGTCGTCTTGTCATCTTTGCATCCTACATCGCTGTTTTAACTTTTTTTTGTAAAGGATTTGAAAGAGTTTGAGTTTCTTTGCACATTCACTTAAACACTGGGTCGGTACTTCTACAGTGTTGTAGGATTTTGAAGTTGGAAAAGAAAATGAGATGGGAGATTTTCGACATACCCTAACTGAACCAGAATACACAGAGTTCATGCAGAGCAAGACAAGACAAGCATTTGAGTTTAAAAAGTATATAAATTGTCAATTTTTTTAAGAAAATAACCGATCGTTTCACTAGATAAGACCCTTCTTCGGCTGGGATTGTTTAGAGCCCTTTGAATCTGCATTTAAACTGCATTTTGGAAGTTCAAACTCACGGGCACCATAGAAGTCCACTATATGGAGACAATTCCTGAAATGTTTTCCTCAAAAAACATAATTTCTTTATGACTGAAGAAAGAAAGGCATGAACATCTTGGATGACAAGGGGGTGAGTACATTATCTGTATATTTTTGTTCTGGAAGTGGACTTCTCCTTTAAGTTTCGGTTAAAGTAATTAATAATAATATTTTGAGGTTCACAAAAAGGTCAAAATTGTTATATTCTATCAAGAGCACTAATCGTAATCTTAACATTTTTGACCAGTAGTCATTCTACATTATTAAAATGCATTATATTTATATAAGCCATATGGTCACATAATTACAATTCAAGTAAAATTTCAGGTAAAACCTGAAACCAAAGATATTTTAGACAATACACAATATTACACAATATTTTTATTAAATAGTATGCAACATAAATTTGCTGGTAATAATGTTGTAAATTAGTCCTAGCTGTCGTGACATTCCCTACTCTGCCTTCTCTTTAAAAATAACATTTTTTTTCAAGGTAAAATCTACATATAGTTTTCAATGAAAGCATTGTTTGTTTAGTGTAAAACATGTTTAGATTAGCAAAACACAATTATTAACTTAAAGGTGTAGTGTGTACTGTATAACTCAACCAATGATGTTAGTCTGGGACAGGACTGTTTTCTAACCAATAGCAGACACAAACATTCCATGAAAATAATCTTTATTTCTAAATACAATTTATGACAATTTACCTTTAACTAACTTTCCTTTATTGACTTTTCACCTACTGAAACTAGTGAAGAGCTAGTTCCTTTTTTTTCAAATAGAGAATAGCCTTACTTCAAAGCTGTTGATTTGAAAACATGCTAATCAGATTTTAAGTGGTACTGCAAGAAGAGACATTCATTTGCATTTGACTAGAGAAAATTTTGCATTTGCTTGGAAAGCCTTTCAGGAAAGTTTTTGCCTGAACACAAATATTTGTGTGCAAAGAAAGTCTTTTGGAGGAATGCAAACACAAAGTTTCTTAGAGGAACGCAGAACTAGTATTGGGTCAGAGTCCACCTTCTCAAGTTGACTTTAACCAATTGAGTTTGAGTGAGTTTTTTAATGTCTTGTTATTTTAATTTTATGTTGTTTCTTATTCTTCATGTTACACTTGATGTGGATTCAACTGTACTTGGAACCTTTTGTGAGTAATCAAAAAGTTTCCTGGGGGAACACAAAACACAATATTTCTAGGAGGCCCTTTTAAAAACAAACATGAAATAAAAGCTCCAATTTTGATTTAAAGTACCCTTTTTAACTTAACTTTCTACTTCACTAATTGGGCCGGTAGCATCTGAATAAATATAGTACTATCTAATTTTTTAAAACATGCACGCATACAAAAAAATGTATCCTCAGGGTGCTGGAACTGTTAATTGGTACGGCCAAAAAGCATACCCTCAGCCTAATTAGATCATTAGTGCTTCATTATTAGTAGCAGAAGGATGTAGTGATGCTAATGTTGCAGTCAAAGCTGTCACATACCTTCACACACACACATACACTGTATCAGAGCAAGATCTGCTGTATCTGTCAGCTCCTTACAGGAAACAGTCCACAGATGGCATGCCGTCTACAGGAAGCTTTCATCCTATCATTATTTTCATTATTTTTCTTATACATAAACACCTGCTGCTCTGATAGATGAAATATAAAGGAACATCTGCTGCCATTTGCAAAAAAACCTGATTAAGTGTGTCCGACAAACGCTGTTATCGTGTTTTGTTTTATCATCAGCAGTTCTTTTAAAGACTCTAATTATTTTAGGTCTCTGAAGCCGTGATGTTTTTTTTACTGTTATCGGACATATAGTTCTGGAAAGGTGCAGGCGGCGGGACTTGAAAGAGACGGGTTTTGAGCAGATTTCATTTAGGAGACATATGAACAGCAGGTGACTACCAGACAGAGAGAAATGATATCAATAACCATCTGTCTGACGGGGAACTGATGAGTCAAATTCATTTCATCAGTGTTTTTCAACTTTTCCACCAGGAGACTTAAACAATAAAAGCTTGGAAAGGTCAAAGGTCTCTCGCATTTCATATCAATCGACAAATGACAATTTCACTTTAAGGGATCGTTCATCTAAAAATCTGACAAATCTGTCATCATTTACTCAGTGTCATCTCATCCCAAATCTGTGTGACTTTCTTTCTTCTGAAACACAAAAGAAGATATTTTTGGGTGAACTATGCCTTTAAAGACAAAACCAAACATTTCTCTATTCAGCAATAAGTGAAGCACCACAGTGGTGTTAATTGCTGTGAATTATTCAGTTGTGTTTTCAGTGACACTTTTGCTCAAGGTTAGTGTCAATAGCGCTGAGTGTGCAGTGTAGAGACTGTCCCGTCACCCTCAATTAAAGAACGCCCTGCGGCTTTACCGTTAGTCTTGCTTTAGCTGCTACAATATTTATGCAGAGCTTTCGAAAGCCAGGGATGGGCACCAAATACATGCAGGTTATTTTCAAACTCCCTTGATTGCAGTCTGAAAGAAACTAGAAAACAGCTAATGATTAGGTAAAGGTTCAGGGAGTGTTAGTTAAGAGTCCAGTTAGTTTCAGGATGAGGACAGGTGATGCTATTTTGTCACTTAATTATGAATTTTCATTGCCTTTGTATGATTGAAGAGTTTAAAAATCTGCTTCACTAAAATCAAGCCGTATTAAATTTTTGAGCAGTATAGCGTCATATTGCTCAAGCCCCACCCATGTCTGTTGACGGACTGTCCTGTATTAGCATATTTCCATCCTCACCCAGTTGTACGCTGTCCTCCATTTTCTCCACGCTCGAGCAGCTGTAGCGATAACAATGTCTCGTAAACAATGCAGGTGTTTTGTATTTGGATGTAAAAGTGAATTTAAGAGTCTTCATTTGCACGTGGCATAAGAGCCAATAAGGGCGCATTGGATTAGTTTTGTTTTTGATGGTAACGCAACACCAAACACACAAAAAATGGAAAAAAGGGGAGGGGTGAGCAGAGCTTATTAGCATTTAAAGGGCCATGCACTGAAACTGGCTGCTGTGGCTGCTGGCAGCTGTTTGTGACAAGGTAAAAAGCGACTATTAAGGAATTTTAACCTAATTATGTTGCAGACATTTCATGACAACCTTAAAAAAATAATACCAACTTGTGGAAAATGGGTATTTGATGTCCCCTTTAATGATTGTAAAACATAAAAAGTATTTTTAAAGAAAAGTAGTAAGATTTTCCTTACATTTTGAATAGATTCAAGTGTATATATTTATAAAAAAAAAATTAAATATAATTTATAAATATACTTAATTTGGAAATATAATTCAGTCTGTGGGTTTGCACCATATGACATATTAAAACTTGAACTAACCTCACCATTTCACAAAAAGGTCAAATTATTTTTTAGAAATGCATCCGTCTCTATGACGTTATTTACTTTTGTACACACCACTTCACTCTGGTTGGCGACAAAAACTTCAAATATTAATAAACTGTGAGGCAGTTTGTATATATCGTTTTGAAAATGCCTATTTTGAGTGGAAGCAGAAACACACTGTTTTCGTGCATGTCTCTTTAAATGCAAATGAGCTGCTGCTCCCCGCCCCCTTTTCCAGAATAGGGCTGTGCCTTTACAGCTCATAACTCAGATAATAAAAACATTGTTTTTTATTATCATGTCTATCATGTTGAAATCAGTGTTGTAAACCATATTACTTTAAACTTCTGACAAGGTTTTCTGAGTGCACACAACCAAACAGGCGTAGCAGAAAATCACAGGGCCCCACCGCGAACCTCAAGTCCGAGGTATGACAACGGTAATTAACTGTCTTAAATTATTCCCTTAATATTTCTCTTGTGGCCCATATAGTGAAAAAACACAAGAAGAAACGTATTTCATGTTCAACAGGTTGTTTTTGAAAATCAGTGCATGAAATAAAGCTGCTCTTAATTTTCATTGATGACTGCAGTGTTAATCATTTTAATTATAGGTATATAATTAATTGTATAAACTAACAGACCTGTTTTTTTTTTAAAACATTTTCAATGAGGAGTAAGCTAATAGCCTAATCTTTTATCGTCCTCATAATGCGTCATGCAGTGATGCACTATGAAATTACTGTGGGGAAAACTCATTGTAATTTAGCTGAATAATAAAAGTATAATTGGAAATGCTAAATCCTCTTAATATTGCCAATATTTGATGCTTTTGACAATGTCTCTGGCTATCGTCGACACCTGATACGATGCAACCCAACACGCAGGGCCTGTGTGCCCGTCCGCTATTCAACTGCATCCGAAGCATGCGCAAAGAAAGAATCTGTCAAGTGGTATGTAAGTACTAAACTTTTACGTCTTATTGCGCTTAAACTGTCAAAAACACACAAGTTTATGTTAAAAACACACAGGAGTTACAAAAACACAGTTGGTTATGTCTGTGAAGCTAAACAGCTGGTAATGAAATTGCATGTTTATACTAAATCTGTGTATTAAGCAGTGTTGGGGTTAACGCATTACAAGTAACATGTAATCAGATTTCTTTTTTCAAGTAACTCATAAATTAACGCATTACTTTTTAACCCTTTAAAGGGGTCATCAGATGCCCATTTTCCACAAGTTGATATGATTCTTTAGGGTCTTAATAAAAAGTCTATAATATACTTTGGTTAAAAATTCTCAATGGTAGTGTAAAACAACAATCTTTTTACCTTGCCAAAATCAGCTCTTCAAAAATCATCCTATTCTAAATGCAACTCAGAATATGATGCAAACTTGCAATAATTAAATATGTTAAATAATACAAATGTCTTTTATGTATTTAATCCCATTTTTTTAACCAATGTCTTTGCCGCTGACCTTCGATGATCCAATTCAACCATATTATCAAGCAAACATTACTCAGGATAAACTAACATTTCTTCTTTTTTTATTGCTGAAGTGTTGAACTTTCGTCTTCTGCATTCTACTGTATAGATGTAAATTTACTTTTCCTTCAGCCTGAGGCTTTTGGTGTGAAAAGGCTTTTACATTTGCCAAAAATAGAACTCTTTATATTAAAACAAACAAGCATGCCCTGTCCGATTTAGAAAGTAATGCAAAAGTAACATAACACATTACTTTCCACATAAAGTAACTAAGTAATGTAATTAGTTACCTTTTTTAGGGGATCAATGCAAAATTGTAATGCATTACTTTTAAAAGTAACTTTCCCCAACACTGATATTAAGTGACAACAGCATAATATACAGTACTGCCGTATACGCTGTTAATATGACCTAAACAATCAAATAAAAACAGAAAATCAATCACTGCTCTGTGCTGAAAAACTTCTGTAGCTCTACTAAGAAGACATTTCTTACTTGAATACTGCTTTTAAATGCTCTGGGTGGGGTCTGCAAAATGTGATGTCATATTTTACAGATTCTGTAAACGGCTTGTTTTGAGACACTGCTTATGATTTATGGGGATTAAAAAAATGAGTGGGTGTAGTTTTATCGTTGTATGGTGGTTGTGTACACACACTTCCTATGCACATTTATGTTCAAACAACATGTAAAAGTGATTTTTTTATAACAGGTGCCCTTTAATGAATGTTTATTGGTTTTAGTTTTGGAATAAATGAAAAGATTGGAAAATAAACACTGGTGCATGAATCAGAATATGGGTTGTTGTTCTAACAGGGATGTTCCTTCAAGATCTCAGAGAGAGTGAAAATCATACACAGTTCAATGCTTATTAAAATGTGCTTTAGGAAAAATGACATCATCCAAAACATGATTCATGAATATCTTGGTGCTTCCATGGCTTTCATGTCTAAATCCTTGTACTCAGAAAATCCACAGCTTTTCCTGAGAATGGCTTGCCCACTAATTACCAGTGCAGTCAAGTTCAGCATAGACCTAAATGAACTTCTAAGGTAGTCCAGTCAGATTCATTACTAGTTTGTTGTTGGTCTTTTGCATGTTGTTCACAAGGAAGAAAATACAGGTGCACAAACACAGTCATTCTAGATAAAAAGCCTGGTAGGGACACCAGTATGTTTGAGACCAGTATCCAACACACAGCATGTGCTCATCTCTTCAAAAAAACCTTATGGCTGTCAAATATCAGATGCCTGTACACTGCAGTACACTGGGTCCTTTCCTGCCAAACACTTTCACAACGCTTGACAGTACAGCACTCACATGCACCTGTTTGTGGCTCATAAACTGTGCTCGAATATTTCAATACTTTCATAACAAGATACTCATGAAATGTCATGGGCACATTTTTGGAGACATTCACCTCCAGTTCTTTTCATGCTTTTGACCAGTTTCCATTTATGTTCTCTAATTGTGTTTTCTAATCATGCCTAGTAAAGTTCTCTAGCAATACTGCATGTATTAATCTAACAGGGATGAGTTCAAATGCATTTAGAAGAGCGGCCTGCTATTTTTAAAGCTCACTAATTACGTAATTGCATATGGTAATCTTTAAGAGGATGAAGTGCTGGGAGGTGGGAGACTTTTTCCCACTCTCATTCTGAATCTCAATGAGGATGGACTTTCTGATAAGCGTGCGGTGGGGAGAAGATTATTGTACAGGAATTAGCTCAGGCAGCAGTGCTTTATAAAATGTCTTGTGTTTTTGTAGTGTAAATCACAGTTGTGGATGGATGTGTGATGCTGTGTATGTACAGTACTGTGCTGTATTTCCTTTACCCCAGAATGACCTTGTAGTACAGTGTGAATGTGTACGCCTGCCATGTACTGTATATCTGTACTGGGCTCTGATTTTGTGCTAAGCTGTGTAGTCTTGTATAGAAGCACACTGGAGTAATAAGAAAAGTTTAAAATAAGAAATAAAGTCACAGTGCAAGATATAAATGTATGAAATGAACCAACAATTACAAGATACACAATCACATTGTGAGACACACTACTGTTCAAAAATTGGTTGGTAAGATTTTTAGGGTTTTTTAAGTGCGTAGCCCTATTGTAATTGTATGGTAACGGACAAGTGATCTCTACATAAAACTGATCGGACAGACCATAAGTCATAGAGACTTGAAAGTTGGAGAGACGGTAGAACTCACACCGCTGATGGTGTCACCAGGGCTCGCCCCAATCAGCCTGATGAGGGAGCTACAGCGATCACTTTTGTGAACTAGTGCTAGGTTTATTGCCCGATTTGAATCAAACCAGTGCAGGAAGATTCTCTGGAGAGTGAATATCAATAATAATCAAAAATATTTTCAACTTTCGACTTCCGTCACAAAGGGGCACCAAAATGTTCAAAAGGGGCAGGGCCGGCTTTACTAAAATGGCTATTACTTTTGAACGGAACAAGATATCTTCGCCAAACTCACAACACGTATGTAAGAGCTGAGGCCACTTGGTGGCGCTATAAGAGGAAAAAAAACGCAACTGACTATAACCATTTGTCCTCGCAATGTGAAAATCACTACGCGCGGTCTTGGTCCAAAGTGCTACAAGCGTTTATAAGGACATTTGTGTATCTCAAAAAACGTGGCAGCCATAGGCCAATGAAGTTTGAGCACCTATTAGACAAGGTTAAAGGAGAAGTCCACTTCTAGAACAACAATTTACAAATAATTTACTCACCTTATGACATCCAAAATGTTCATGTCTTTCTGTCTTCATTCGTAAAGAAATTATGGTTTTTGAGGAAAACATTTCAGGATTTTTCTCCATATAATGGACTTCATTGGTGCCCTGATTTTCAACTTCCAAAATGTAGTTTAAATGCAGCTTCAAAGGGCTCTAAACGATCCCTGCCGAAGAAGAAGGATCTTAACTTGTGAAACGATCTGTCATTTTTTAAAAAAAAAATAAAAATTTGTTTAATTTTTAAGCACAAAAGCTTGTGTAGCACAGGCTCTGGGATGCACATTCACAATGCTACTAATTAGTGATTAGTGGTTGTTCTTGAACGATTCGTTCATTTTGAATTAATTTTTAATGTGACTCGGTAAGAACGAGTCGTCTCAGGGAGTGATTCGTTCAGTTGCGCATGCGCAACATCCTATTAGGTTCTGTACTGGAATTAGTTCACCTGATTCGAGTCTTCGGGTTTTTCAAGGGATGACACTTTCAGCCACTGCAAGAGAAGTTGCTAATTCCAAATCTGTGATTTCTCGAATATTTCAGGTTTACAATGACACTAATTAATTCCAGTCATCCAAAAAGGCTGGTCGTCCACGTAAAACAAAATGCACAAGAAGACAGGATAACGCAGAGATGCCCACCGGGGGATGGGTTCAACACTGCAGCTGGAATTGCTTGCCAGTCCAGTGCTAAACAAAGTAAATATCTGTCTTGGTATGTTTAGGAGAAGTTGTACTGAAGTGCACTCTGCAGTGACCAATCAGATGTTTATGCCATGGTACTTCTGCTTTTTTATTTGAGGAGAATGACGTTATTTTAGTGCCATAAAACTCTCCTGAATGTCAACTACAGGTACTACTAAATAAAGGCACACAGAAAGCCCTTGAGATCATGCATATTATTTGCTCCTACCAATGACATCAGCTAAGGTAGATTACATTCAGCGCCTGTCTGGTGACCTTCCTCTGAGTCTGTGGAGTATGAGCTACTACGACGTATGCCGAGGTCATTACCAAACACATCACACACGACTCTACGGCCTGCGTCACATCTAAAAACCACATCTACATCATGACAATGAGTCAATACCAGCACTGAAACACTGAGATGCATAAAGAATCATGTGGAATCTGATCTTGACTTATTGAATCAACATCAAATCCTGCTGTGCCTACAAATTCCCATGTGTACGAAACAACTAAAAATCTATTTATGATTGACTAGTAGAGGAAATAACAGAACAAATATCTGTTTTTGATCTAAGCTTCATAAGACCAAGCCATAACATTCTGCATATCTGTTTTCTTATCTGCTTTTCCCTCTGACTCGGTTTTTCTCCTTGTGCTTTGATCCCATTCTTCATGAATATTTAACTCTCATCCTGAGCCCGCCCACTTCTTTGGCTCTGTGCCTATGAGCCTGGCCGGACCAGATACCCTTCAGCCAACCAGTGCACTCCATCAGGGTGAAACAAAGCGAACAACAGGGCAAAAATCAAGGGATTGGGATGAGGTGAAAGCAATACCATACTGCAGAGAAAAACACAAGTGTTCAGTGACATAAACTGCTGCTCTCTTTCCCGTTAAACAGCATTTGCTGGAAGGCATCACTCTTACTGCTGCAGATATGAATCTAATACTCTCTCCAAGATCGGCCCCCTCAAAAAACTTGCGTACACAACCGTATACACTTCAGATATCAGTGGACGTGTGAGGTTGAGGGAATTCAGTCAGTTTCCCAGTATAGATGGAGGTCACGGGACTAATCTATTGTCCTTCTGAGTCAATCGATATGAGTTATGAGTATAACACAGATCTTCTGAATATATGTTGCAGTTTAGAATGCAATATAATTATAACACAGTATACAGTATCTGAGTAAATACTACAATAATACAGTTACAAGCATGTTTTGTATTTCTTTTATGCTGTTATTAAACAGTGTTCATCTGTTCACCTTCTTTTTAGACAATTAGTCGTCAAATCCTGTGATTCACTCACAGGTAAATTCACATTTTGCATCATTTTAAGTTCATTTTGTGTCAGAAGTGCACAAAAGTAAGTCTAGTTTTACCAGATACACTATGTTTAAGATTTTCTTAGCTAGAGAAGACCCTCATTCTTCAGCTGGGATTGTTTAGAGCCCTTTAAAGCTGTAATTTGAACCTTCAACCCTTTGGCCACCACTGAAGTCCACTATATGGAGAAAAATCCTGGAATGTTTTTGACTGGAGGAGGAAAGACATGAACATCTTGGATGACGTGGGAGTGAGTAAATTATGAGGAAACTTTTATTCTGGAAGTGAACTAATCCTTTACCATTGCCAAAAGCATCCTTTTAGCAGCGCCCCCTAGTGGACTGCCTTACCCATGACGCTTACATGAAGTCCTGCTCTAGAATTTGGACAAAACAGGGTATTTTATAGGCAGACACAGATGTACTGCTTTATCTTTCCGTCTATTCCAAGTCTAACATGGTGCGTAGGTAGGCAGCTCACCAGAGTTTGGACCAGAGCTAATATATCTCAGACATGAGGTGATTTTGATGACGTCAGACTGAAATAAAGTTCTCTGGGTGAGTGTCAATCATTAAGAATGCTGTTCTGTCAGATGGTCCTGTCTCTCCCTTACAGTTTCTTCCTCTCTCGCTCTGTTAGTCAACACTGTGAAAGTGCTGACAATGAGGAGAACCGTCACCTCTCCAGCAGCTGATCCAAAAACAAAAGAGCCGCTGAGAAATGCCATCATCTCGCATTCTGACACACTACATCACAATTATACACAATCACATGGCCTAGACTAGTTTATTATGAGGCACAGTAGTTGATGAGCCAGCAGTAATCGTTCATATCCTGATGAGACCCTTGGTTATAAGTTCTGCTTTTAATAGACTGAAGCAGTGAGAAGTATACAATGGGCTGCCACAATACAACAGTCAGAAAATAAGGGCACACAAAGTGTGAATGCACAGCAAAAAATGCAATGAGCGTCCAGAGGATGATTAGCGTTTTGATTGTGTGGTTGTCAGTAGTCCTGTAGCAACACTTTTGACTATCAGCATAAAGTCTGTTCCACATAGCAGATATTATAGCCAAGAACCGCCCACTTAGACAGGAAGAGACACTCTGGTTGACATATAAAGTGATCACTGCAAAAAAAAAAAAAAAAAAAAAAACATGCTTGAGGTGAAATTTCTGCAAAATGATATTTCATTGCTTTATGCACAATTTACAGAACTTAAATAACTGTCCAGCGGGTGGTGCTAAAAGCGCATTTGGTTTCATCCTAAACAGATGAACGTTAAACTAGCAATGTTTCATTATATTGTTTCTTGTATGTATTGCAGAAAAATCCATAAATTAAATATCTGTTGAGTGACGCTAAATACTTAATGTTCTATAGACCAAGTATAAGTTGGTAAACATTCACGATACGCGCACATCGTTGCAAAAAACCCCGGAGAAATAGCCTTTACGGCTAGAGAATTACATGGAGAGGGTACAAAATAGTTACATTTAAAAAGATTATAGATTATATTGATTAGATGTCCTTTTCTAAAAATGTTCTCCGCATATTAAAAGAGCTTGTCACCCCACTGTTATTCAACAAAACTAACATTAGATAGTGAGCGTTTTGTGGGTGGAGCCTATCTGGTGACAGAAAATAACAGTTGTCAAGTGGCAGTCTATGGACCCATGGAATAAAAGATTTAAAAAAAAGAGGTCAATTTGATTTTATATTTCAAAATTCTGACTTTATTCTTGCAAATCCAAGATTATATGTCACAAATCTAATAAGGAAAAACAACTCGTCATTCTCTCTTTTCTCCTTGGCTCAGAATAGGAGTTTATATCCTACACTTCTGGCTTTTCTTCCCTCAGAATTGACAAACTCACTATTTTTGAGTTAAATTGAATTATAAAGTCCGAATTAGGAGATATAAATTTGCATTTGCGAAAAAAAAAGTCTTGCAAGATAAAATAAATAAGTGTTATGTAAAAATGTTAATAAAAATAGGTTTAAATAATATTTCATACTGTAACGATAGGGATAATACAACGCGTCCTCTGTGAACAGCATATGTGAATATTATGTAGACCTATATTGTTTAATTCATATTTATGCTTTAAAAGTAGAGTAATCATAGCAGTTTTTATCCATCGTATCTGAAACATCTGAATTTAGCTTCAAATGGTATCTCTGACAACAGAATTCTATACAAATTATTTGCATTCCGATTTTGACATCAAAAGGCACAAAAATTCTTTCTCTTATTCCAAGGATTTTACACATTTACCTCCACTTGTTACCAGTGTTTTACTGCAACAACTATGTGCACGCAGCTGCAGGTAACGTAACTGTGAAGTCTACTCCAAATTGGTCTACTGAATTTGAAAACATCATGTCACCTACTCTAAACTCAATCCTGAACCTAACTGGTAGTTTTAATAAAAGCAATTGTGAGATAAAAACATTTGCTTAAGCAGTCATGCCATTTTAGCTACTACAAGTTTTACTACAAGCACTACACATCTTAAGTACAATAAAATGCACCAGGTGTGCGACCGAGCAAGTTTACTATTAGGGATGTGCCCAAATCCGAATATTGTGTTCAGATAGGAAAGGATGTGTACTACGGATCTTTAAAGGAAACAAATACTAGATGGGAGGAAAATTTCAATTTAGTGCTTTCTCTTGCAATTATACTGTAGATAAAAATTGCAGGTATCAGGGAGCCAGTATTAATAAGTGGTGCACTGAAATAGCTTTTGAATGCGCGTTCACTTTTTACTTTCACTTTCGAGATTTGCTATCACACGTACTCTGTGTATACTACGAAGCGGCAGTATCACACATTTTACAAGATTAGATGGTGCTCAGGATCTGCAAATCATTTGCCATTGTCATATCAGTCATCTCTCCATACTCTGTTTATGTGGTACGTTAAATTTTTGGTACTAAAATGTAACAGGCTACCGATAGCAAGCGTAGTGTTTTGAGATGTTTTTGAGGTGTTTTGTGCAAGGAAATTGCACTAAAGTCATCAGCAATCTGCCACTATAGTGTGAAAAGGCAACAAAAAGTTTTTTGTGTTTTACATGCCACTAGTTTACATTTTAGGCGGAAACTGGAGTGACATGTACATACAGATGGGTTTTTGTAGTTTTACAAAAATGTAGTTAGAGGCACTTTGTCTTTAATTGTATGGACAAACACAAATTCTTTAGTTTTCTTGTAAACTCAAGGTGAAAATTCAACAAATTTGTCAGTTGGCTGACAGGCTGATTACCGCAGCATGGGTCTTCAAAAACATGACTTTGTTTTTCCAAAAAGCCAGCCAATCAGATTGAGACTGGTGACATCAGTCAGATCTTGGATTGTTTCTGCCACAAATTGAGTATAAGCAGTCTGTGTAAGTGCCATCTCCATCTGTCAAGTGCTAAATTTCTCTAATAAAGGGTCAATGTAATACATATGTCAAGAAGCCACTGTGACCCACTGGGTGCATTTTGTTCCCAAAAAGTGTTTTTCATTAAATGAACTGTGAATTCATTATGTGCACAAATTAAAAGGAACTGTTGTGAATGCATTTCTTTTAATTCTGTGCACCAAATGAAGTGCTGACTTTACATCTGTGTTGATGAAATGCAACTTTCTTTTTTCTTTCTGCACAAAATACTGCATTTTGTCGTGAAATACTGCATTACAGGTCACATAATTCATTCAGTTTTGTAAACTGTGTTTGCCACATACTCAATAGCGTAAATGGTGTGTTTAAACGTACTACGTACGATTGTCACATTCATTTCTCATGCGCTTAGTGCCCGCAGAATGAGGCGGCACTTAGCGAACTTACCGTGAGCCCCAGGCTCGCCTTTAAATCAGACCCTATTAGCAGAAGCATCTGGCGTCACCACATGCCTCTGCATCCACTCAGTATGCAACACCCACACTCCCATACGCTGCATTTACTATGCCAGAGGACTCACAATTACCTCTCACATCTGATCATCCAAACACCCATATCCATGTGTCAACACTTCAGCATGTTACAGCACAAAAACACGCTGCAGAGAGCAGCGTGTAACTTTTTTCAACTCAAAGTGAAGGCTTTGTCTATGTTATGCAGTAAATGAAGTAAAACTTCATTTGAACTCAGCAAGTTGGTGAAACTTAGTTTCTCGGCACCAGACGCCTCATTGAAACACACGTCACAGAAACACACACTAAACAACTGGAGCAGAGGTATCCCCAAAGGAGGGAGTCTTTAATGTGTGAGTTAATGAAACCGCCTCTCTGAGGCTCAGGACAAATAGAGAACAGAGATATGAGAGCACACACATACACGCACAACTATAAACACACACACACACACACACACACACACACCTACAAACACAAAATGAAGTAATCAAGCCAGAAAACATAAAACATCATAACAGACCTGCTTTTGGCCTGTGTTTATTGTCGCTGTAGAAAAAAATGTAATGAGCAAGCCCAGATGGAATTTGCAGACTTTATAGAGCTAGAAAAATGATGTCCCGCACAGACCCAAACTCTTCACTGGGGACTCAGAGACTATCCTGCACTGTGATATATGTTGGCCCTTTTCAGCCTCATAGCAAGAAATAAATATGGTAATTGTGAAAGTTTAAAATAGATCCCAATTTTGAGAAACAGAGTTTGCAAATTGCAGTTGTATGATAAAAAGTCACAATTACACAAAATAAAATCGCAATTATAAGTTATAAAGTCATTTTTCAGAAACAAAGTTGCAGTTGGGAGATACAATGTGAATACAAAAAATATTATACTGAAAGATGCAAATCAAACCCAGGTTATTAAAATTTTGAGAATTGGTTACATATACTAGAAAAGTCAAACAAACTGCAAGATATAAAGTCAGAATTTAGAGAAACAAAGTTGTAAATCGCAGTTGTACGATATAAAATCACAATTATGCAAACCAAGAGGCAAATAACAGAAACAAATTTGCAATTCGAGTGATAAAATGTGACTGTTAGATAAAAATCAGTTTGCGAGGTTTATAAAGTCACACCAAGAAAATTAGAAAAGTTGCAAATTGCAAGATACAAAGTCAACTGTGAGATTTAAAGCTATAATTATGAAATATGAAATGACATTGCAAGATGTAAAATACAATTTTTAAATCCAAGTTGTAAGATATAAAATCATAATTACGCAAAATAAAGTTGCAATTAAGAGATACAAAGTCAGTTATCAAAAACAAACTTGCAACTGGAAGATTTAATGTGACATTGCGAGACAAAATGTGAAATTGCAGGATTTATAAAGTCACATGAAAAGTCACATTGTGAAATATATAAGTCATATTGGGAAATATAAACCAAATCCAGATCAAAATGAGATAAAATTATAAGAAATAGTCACAATTACGAAAGTCACAAAAGTCATTTATTACAAGAATTACAAATTACAAGAAACATAGTTGCAGTTACAAAATCAATTGTGAGATTTAAAGATTTACATTATGAGATACAAAGCCACAGTTTTGAAAAACAAAGTTGTAAATCACGGTTATAAGACATAAAATCACAATTATGTAAAATAAAGATACAATTGTAAGTTATAAAGGGCAGATGGCAAACAGCGTGTATGGCGTCGTGTGGGTGGGCGGTTTGCTGATGTCAACGTTGTGGATCGGGTGGCCCATGGTGGAGGTGGGGTTATGCTATGGGCAGGTGTATGTTATGGACAACAAACACAAGTGCATTTTATTGATGGCATTTTGAATGCCGTGACAAGATCCTGAGGCCCATTGTTGTGCCATTCATCCACGACCATCACCTCATGTTGCAGCATGATAATGCACGGCCCCATGTTGCAAGGATCTGTACACAATTCCTGGAAGCTGAAAACATCCCAGTTCTTGCATGGCCAGCATACTCACCAGACATGTCACCCATTGAGCATGTTTGGGATGCTCTGGATCCCAAAAGATCAATTGTGAGACATAACGATTCAATTGTGAGATATGAAATTACATTATAAGATATAAAGCCACTTTTGAGAAACAAAGTTGTAAATCACAGTTATAAGATGTAATACTACAATTACACAAAATAAAGCAGCAACTGTGAGTTATAAAGACAAGTTTATAATGTGACGCTGAACAATATAAATGAGAAATAAAGTCACATTGTGAAATATAAAAAGTCAGTCACACTTTATTTTAAGGTCCAGTTCTCGCTGTTAACAAACCAACTATGGCTGTTGCCTCAGTAAACTCCTAATTTGCTGCTTATTAATAGTAAGGTAGTTTTTAAGTTCATGTATTGGGTAGAATTAAGGAAGAAGAATATGGTCATGCAGAATAGGTGATTTATTAGTACAAATAAACAGCCAATCTGTTAATAATAGGCATGCAAATAAGTAACTAGTTAATAGTGAGAACTGTTCCCTATACTAGAGTGTTACCAAAAAGTCATATTAGATACCATACTCAGAATATTATAATTATAAAAAATAGCTGCAATTGCTAAGTAACAGATTACAAGAACCAAAGTTGCAATTTCATGATATGAAGTCAATTGTGAGTTATAAAGCTGAAATTATGAGATATGAAATTACACTGGGAGATATTAAATCAGAATTATCAGAATATCAGCTGTATACAAAGTGACTAACATTTGGTTTTCAACCACTTATTGAGATCCCTATATCTCTGGAACTGAACAATGTAGGGCCTTACAACACTTTGGAAAAATAATATTTATGGCACTCAAACAGGTTATGTTCAATGCAGCTGTTTTGACAGAAGAAAATGAGCATCTCTAGTTTCAACATTATTTGTTCTTCAGACATTCCTCTTAAAGAAGAAGAAGAAGAAGAAGAAGAAGAAGTATCATATTTTTGCAAACTGACCCACATTTAGCTTTTGACCACTAGAAATGTGTACATTTAGATCTCATATCTCTGGAACCGAATCTCATAGGGCATTAAAAATAAAGATGCCAAAAGGCAAGTTTGTTAAGACCCAATATCTAAAGGGGCATTAAGAAATCTTTAATACTTCTTGAGTTACAGGCATGCAAACTTATAGAAAAAACTTGAAAAGTGCTGTTTCCCCATTTTTGATTGGTTGCCATTGGCACATACTGCAACAAAGGTGGCTAAAGTCATCAGATTATACTAAGAGAGCTATCAATCTCTGTGTAAAAATAACATTATGATGCTGCCATCTTTCTGAAGTCATTTTTACCCCCTTGTAAATTGGCTCTGAATCTCAGGTGAAAATTGCCATTTTGACCCCCCCTCTACAAAATAGTGGATTACTCAGTAAATATTAATCCATGACATTTAATATTTTGCCTTTCATCACTATACACGTCTATCTTTCGTCAGAAAAAATATTAGCCAAATCAAAAAATAGAGCATGGAAAGTTTTTGAAATTAGTTTGATTTGGCATGGAATGACCAACTGCTAGAAAAGTCGCAAATTACAGGAACAAAGTTTTAAATGCAAGATGTAAAGTCAGTTGTGAACTAAAAAAGCTGGAATTATGAGCTATGAAATTACACAGCAAGATATTAAGTCAGAGAAAAATAGTTCCATTTGTAAGATATAAAAAACACAATTACACAAAAGTATGATAACATTGTGAATTATAAAGTCAGTTATCAGAAACAAAGTTGCAGTAATGTCACACTAAACAGTAATGTGACACTAAGAGTAAGTCACACTGCTTTAAAGTTACACTGACATTTAAAAAGTCACAGATTACAAGAAAGAAATTTGCAACTGCAAGACACAAAGTCAGTTGTGCAAAATGAAACTGCAGCTGTGAGATATAAAGTTGCAGATACCTTTTTATTCTTTTACTCAGAGTTGGAAATGGGTTTCCATAGTGACATGAACAGCAGCAGTCCACAAGAGCAAAACCAGCACTGCTAAAACATCTACTGTACTATAATGCATAAATATAAGCAATATATATGTTCTTATCTTATTTTCCATTTAATAAGCCTAATTTTGAGTGACAATTAATAGAGAAATGTACTTTTTGGCTCCAGAAGATGTACTTATAGTGACTAACTGGGTTGTGGTAATTAACCAAACATCAGCCTATTACAAACCACCACCAACAAGCAAATAGCAAAGGATAGTATGTTCACGTTTCAACTGTACATACGTCAACACATGTAAGAAATGCATTCATTTACATTCATAAAATAATTTCAAGGGGAGGTTAAGACAGCACAAGCTGAGAGCGATGATTTGTGTGTGTGTATGAAACCAAAGAAACTGCTTTACTTCACATAAACGTTTCTCAGCACACATGAACTGCAGGAGAGATCTTTGAAGATCAATAATACCCAAAGCTAAAGGAGGATGGTGATGGATCAGGATTTCATCCCACATTTATAGCTCAGGCTGACGTCAATTTTGCAATATTGGTTTCACCCCTTTCTCTTCTTAAGGAGCCCTGCGCTGAGAATTGTAATTAGCATACTGCACTGGACTAAGACATTGATTTAAATAGAAGCTTTTTGAAGGCCTGTTTGTGAATATTTCAGGGTGTGAGAGAGAGAAAGAGGGAGGCAGAAAACGCGAAATGACTCACAGATGCTAAAGTGGTGTGAATCACATAGAGTGGTCACTCAATCTGCACCAAACACACACTTAATAGACTCCATACACACTGACACACACAAAAGAGTATTATTATATACTTTAGCATTCTTTTCTACATTTTTAGTCAGCATAGGAGGGTGCATTAAAAGGGTGGTTCACTATAAATAAAAGCTGTGCATTTTCTTTTAGAATTCCTCTATTTGTGCACAGAATATAGAAAATCATACAGGTTTCGAACAACTACTTACATTTATGTTGTCGTAAAATAATAGAATTAGGGCCGGGTGATAATTCAATATAATTATCACAATATTATTTTCGCTAAAACGATATGAAGAGTTCGATAAATGTTCGATAGAATTTGAATTTGAATCATGCCACACGGACCGTTTATCCGCTCGGACCAAAGTTCAAACTGCCACTCACTAGAAGATGCATTTACTCCGTCACACGAGCACTAAACAACGCTGTGAGATCCAGTGTGAAACACTTGAATTCAGCGATGAACACAAATGATTCTGTGATTCAAACTAGTTTAAAGCTGTGTGCAACGAAACAGTCAGAGGCTTTTCAATCTACACATTGCCATCACTTACCATGGATTTACTGTAGTAACACTCACTGCACCATGGTATTGTGGCAGCAATGTGGGATATTCACACTGATTTTTATTACAGGAGTAATGGTATATAATTATAGTATGTATGTATTTGTGATTGAGCTATAGCATGTGTGCATTTATACTGAATGTTTTTAGACTACCGTTTTTCATACAAATAGGCTACTTACAAAACAATGTAGTTATATTTTTACCATGTTATTGAGGTACCATTATGTGTGGTTTTAAGTGCGTTTATCATGATTTAAAGTGTATGCTTGCTACTATGGGAGACCAATGCTTAAATAAAAAAAAAAAAAACTGGGTCAGAATAAATTTAATATAAAACTGAAGTTACTACAATTTTTACAGATGTTACTGATTGATAATGAACAAAAATTTACCTCTGCATCCTCAAGCTACTATCAAATGTGCATTTCTAAGAGACAAAAAAAGTGATTATTATTATTATTATTATTATCATCATCATTATTATCAGACAACCCAAACCTGTTTCTTGATTTGAAACAATGTAACTCATTAGAACATGCAGAAATTAATTGTTCTATTTAGATATTTATTTTGTTAATTATGGTCTGGTTCCTACAACTTTCACTTTGGAGCAAAAATCTGACTTTAAACTTAAAAGAAATAAAGATTTGACATTTATCGTGATAATTATCGATACTGACTGATATGAAAAAAAAATATTGTGATAATTTTTAGCCCATATCACCCAGCCCTAACTAGAATGAATGTGAACTGGAGCTTAATATCATAAAAATGGTTCACACAACTTCTATGCTATATTTCGAGTGTTATAAGATCACAGAATGGCTTTATGAGAAACACATTGAACTTTAAAGGAGAAGTCCACTTCCAGAACAACAATTCACAAATAATTTACTCACCCCCTTATCATCCAACATGTTCATGTCTTTGTGTCTTCAGTCGTAAAGAAATTATGTTTTTTGAGGAAAACATTTCATATAATGGGCTTCATTGGTGCCCTGATTTTGAACTTCCAAAATGTAGTTTAAATGCAGCTTCAAAGGGCTCTAAACGATCCCAGCCGAGGAAGAAGGATCTTATCTAGCAAAATGATCTGTCATTGTTTTCGAAGAATAAAAATTTGTATACTTTTTAAACACAAAAGTTCATGTAGGACTAGCTCTGGGATGCGCGTCCACGACGCTACGAATCTCGTCTAAGTTCATTGTCTGTGTACTCCGGCTCAAAAAGGTAGAGTATGGTGAAAAACTCCATCTCATTTTCTCTTACAACTTCAGAATCGTCCGACATCATTGTACCCTCTTGTTTGTAAACAGCGTTTGACTTACTTGTACTTTATGAGACTGTGGGTGTTTACTTTGTAAACACTGGGTCTGTAGTTCCGCGTGACCTTTCGAAGTGATTCAATAGTACGTAGTGTTGTGAACGCGCATCCCAGAGCCTGTGCTACACAACCTTTTATGCTTAAAAAGTATACAAGTATACAGTATACAGTATTTTTATTTTCCAAAAAAAAAAAAAAACGACAGATCATTTCACTAGATAAGACCCTTCTTTCTCAGCTGGGATCGTTTAGAGCCCTTTGAAGCTGCATTTAAACTACATTTTGGAAGTTCAAAATCGAGGCACCAATGAAGTCCATTATATGGAGAAAAATCCTGAAATGTTTTCCTCAAAAACCATAATTTCTTCATGACTGAAGACAGAAAGACATGAACATCTTGGATGACAAGGGGGTGAGTAAATTATTTGTAAATTGTTGTTCTGGAAGTGGACTTCTCCTTTAAAGTATAAGTTTGTCAATTTTCAACCAGCTTTGTATTGTTAGATATTGTCACATATCCATATCTACTTTTGTCAGCAAATGTCCACTGGATGAAATGGATGAAAAAATTAGTCATTTTGCACAATCCAGCTGACTTTTGACAGTTTCCACAGCTTTTGTTAAAACTATAGATCAAATTTATGCAATTTTGGGACTGACACAGATGATTAAACTGCTGCGACTGGATCACTGAGCAAGTTGAATTTAAGAACTGGAACAGTCTGATTCACTTAAAAAAAAAAAAAAAAACCTTGATTCATTCATAAATCAGACATCACTTCTCTCAAGTCGAGACGAATTACTTTAGAAGACTTGAAATATAGCACACAAGTCATATTCATCATTTTTATGGTGATATTGCATCTGATTAAAGCTTGAAAACTTCTGTTTCCTTCCTTCAGACTTTCTCTGTTCGTGTTCACAGTCATACAGGTTTGCAACAACATGTGGGTGAGTAATTGATGACAGAATTGTAATTTTTTTTTTACTGAACTATCACTTTAACACGCTCACGCACAAGTATTCTTGTCTGAAGCCGGTGATATTTGGTGATTAAGAGAGACGCACCAGTGCTCTTGTAAGCTGGTGCAGCCAGAGTGCTTGGACAGGATTATATAATGGGACAAGAATTCTCATATCCACTTTAAAAAAAGACATAATTAGCCATCTGCTCTCAGTGGACGCCGCAACACCAAAACGTCAGAGAGCCTAATCAGGAGAGAGACAATGAGCAGACAGACAGCGCGTCTTTGAATAGACCGAGAGAAATGAGGTTTTTGCATTCTTGGGGTTTTGCTCCCCGATAACGGAGAGGACGGAGCTTATGTTCAATCTCAATGTCTGGAAAAGCTCTCTATTGAGTTCTCAGACTACACTGACTTATTTCTGGAAAGATGGATTGGACAGATTGTGTGCATTGTTATTCTTTCTATAAATTCTATGCTCTATCTTTAACAGCTTCATTATGATGTAACAGCTGATAAAGCACCAAGAACAGAATTGCTCTGCAAAAAAAAAAAGAAGGCTTTGTTTAGACAACCCACAAAGTCTGATTTTTAGCACGCACAAATCAAATCCATTCAGGTCTAAATCGCAAAGACAAACAGAAGATCCAGTGTTTACAAATTCTGCGTGGAACTCTTTGCAGTTCTGAACCAAAGGTTTTCTAACAGGGGGCCGGGGCCCACTAGGGGGCCTCAGCAAGCTTCCAGGGGGGCACAATAAGTTTATTTCCATTTGTGTGAATATGCATACAGTTGCAGTCAAAAGTTTACATACATGTGCAAAATGGTATCATACAGTACTGACCCAAATAAGATACTTCACATAAAAGACATTTATACATAGTCATCAAGAGAAAATAATTATTGAATTTATAAAAAATGACCCTGTTCAAAAGTTTACATACGCTTGATTCTTAATACTGTGTTGTTACCTGAATGACCCACAGCTGTTTTTGTTTTGTTTAACTGAGTTGTTTATGAGACCCTTGTTTGTCCTGGACAGTTAAACTGCCTGCTGTTCTTCAGAAAAATCCTTCAGGTCCCAGAAATTCTTTGGCTTTTCAGAATTTTTGTGTATTTGAACCCTTTCCAACAATGACTGTATGATTTTGAGATCCATCTTTTCACACTGAGGACAACTGAGGGGCTCAAATGCAACTATTACAGAAGGTTCAAACGCTCACTGATGCTCCAGAAGAAAACCCAATGCATTAAGAGTCGGGGGGTGAAAACTTTTTGAACTTAAAGATAAGGGTACATTTAACTTATTTTGTCTTTTGGGAAATCTTCTGTAGATTATGAATGGCAGTACTAAATTATATATGATAAAAAATATATATATATGATATTTAGGCAAATAAAAAAAACGTACACATCTTCATTCTGTTCAAAAGTTTACACCCCCGCCTCTTAATGCATGGTTTTTCCTTCTGAAGCATCAGTGAGTGTTTGAATCTTCTGTAATAGTTTCATATGAGTCCCTCAGTTGTCCTCAGTGTAAAATGATGGATCTCAAAATCATACAGTCATTGTTGGAAAGGGTTCAAATACACAAAAATGCTGGAAAAACAAAGAATTTCTGGGGCCTGAAGAATTTTTCTGAAGAACAGCAGGTAGTTTAACTGTTCAGGACAAACAAGGGACTCATGAACAACTATCACTAAAAAAAAAAAAAAAAAAAAAAAAAAGCTGTGGATCATTCAGGTAACAACACAGTAATAAGAATCAAGCATATGTAAACTTTTGAACAGGGTCATTTTTATAAATTCATCTATTATTTTCTCTTGTTGACTATATGTAAAGCATTTTATGTGAAATATCTTATTCAGGTCAGTACTAAATAAAAAAAATAACATACATTTTGTATGACCCCTCTTATTTTGGTAAAAGTAATTCACATTTTGCAGATGTATGCATACTTTTGACTTCAACTGTATGTGCATTTAGTTTCACACACCTTCAAGCCATCCTTGATGACTTGTCGGCTTTATATTAAAGGGGTCATCGATGCCCATTTTCCACAAGTTGATATGATTCTTTAGGGTCTTAATGAAAAGTCTATAATATACTTTGGTTAAAAATTCTCAGTGGTTGTGTAAAACACACTTTTTACCTTGTCAAAATCAGCTCTGGAAAAATCATCTCATTCTGGTCAAGGTTGCTCTGTGGAGTGACGAGCCTGTTTTCTTTAGCTGCATTTAGCCGCGTTTACATTATTAGGATTATTATTAGGAAAGGTGATCGCAAAGATTCATAAAAAAACCCTTATACTCACTTATGCTGTAAGTGAAGCTGGATCATGAATGATTCACGTGAACATAGACGGATATATGTAGATCGGGAGGCGCATTCCCTTCACAAACAGACGAAATCCTCTGCATCTTCAGCGGCTCAGATGTTGTGAGTAAACGACGACCACTATGTTTATTATTACATCCAGCAACACAACACCTCAGTCGCTCAATTGTTGTCTAACTTACATCCCTGCTCCAGCATCAAATCATGGAGGTTGGACTGTTACAACTGATCTCAGGTAAGATGCTCATGTCAGTCAACTATCTTGGGAGCGGCCTCTGTGGGTGTGACGCCACACTGACAGGCATCTGAGAATGGCTCGATTTGAAAAAGGGGATATTATTTTTACAGATTAATTAAAAACCACTGCATGGATTTTTATCATTACAGGGTAGATTTGTACATACACTGCCAACACACATTAATGTTCAAACAGCATGTAAAAGTCAACTTAGCATCCGATGACCCCTGGCTCTGGCTCTTCCAAGATTTACAATGGTGGTGAATGGGTGTTGAGTCTTTGAAGTCTAATAAAGTGCTTCCAACTATTATAAAAAGTACTCCGCACAGCTTTGTTAATAAAGACCTTCTGAAGTGAATCGATGTGTTTGTGTAAGAAAAATATCCATAATATCCATATCCATAAATATCATAATATCCATATCCAAACTTTATAAACTGTAATCTCTAATTTCTAATGTCGTACACGCCAAATAGAAGAAAGTTTTCCTTACAGCAAAGGAAATCCAGACTCCTCTTGAATGAATAGAGAATGAGTGAACATGTTAATAGTTTTGGACACTGAAACTCTGTTATTGGCAATCAGCCATATAATGATACATTTTGTCACATTCAAAATGCCAGTGTGAACAGTGAGCCCTAAACATCCCAAAAGTTTTGGGATCAAATAACTTAAACCACATTCATAGAGTAAACGCTAATCTGCCCTAATGCATTTTGGACAACACCGAAGCTCTTTTTACTCCCTGTCAATCAATCATTCCACTAAAGCACGGTTTTAAACTGGAAGGCAGAAAATAACCATCCCCAAAAAATTGGATAAGCCTACGTACGCACATGCATGATTCACACAGCGACATGGATCATGTGAAGCACACACATCTGAAGTTCAATTACAGCTGCTCGACTAAAAATAACGATGAGCATTCAGCTCAAAATGTCACATTTGTGCAGAGATTAACATTTAAGTATTTGCCCCAAGACTAAACTGGCTTTAGTTTAATATAGCCTAGCTGGTCTCCAAGCTTGGCCAAGCTGGTGTTCAGCTGGTTTCCTTTCCTAAAATGAGCAAATGATCAGCTAAGACATAGTATCACACTGACGTCTTGTTTTTTCTCACCAAACATATTGTTCTAGTCTTTTGTCGTGGTTTTGTAAACAAAGCCAGTTTGCCCTCTAAAACCGCAGTGTTTACAGGGTCTGCCTGTGCCCTGCCCTCTGTTTCACCGAGACGCAGTCTTCAGATCAAATTAACAGCCTGAATAACTCGATAACGCAAACTGTGGTGATAAGACTGATAAAGACCTTCTCACTCTTGAGGTCTAATGGTGGAGATAATTAGCTGGCCTTTCATTCCCTTCCTCTTTATCCTTCACTCTAAGGTCATTTGTTGAAATGAACTGAAATCACCTAAATCTACATATTATGTTTTTTTAAATAATGATTTTTCACTGACAGCTATTTAACAACTAGCTTTTATATTCAGCAGTGTAGCTTTAAGGAAAAGGAATAACCACTGGTAATGTATTCCGGTGATTAATTTAGGCTGGTTGTTGGTCAGACTTCATAAGTCGGGGCTGTAGATTAGTGCTCAACTAATTTGAATTGAATCTTAAATGATTACATTTTTATCATCCAACCTTGAAAATGTGGTTATCGCTTGTTAGTGGTGACACACAGTGCCCTTGATCGAAAAACGTAACTCCAAATTACCCCAGGGAGACTGTATAATATGTGTACGAGGACACTTTGTATAAAATCATCAGCTAAATGACTAATTAACAATTAGCACTTCCATTAAGCTCAATTACGATGCCTGGAGGAAAGGCAATAACATTTGTTAATGCAAAAGCAGTTAAAGACTTCTGAAAGAGATGATTATAACCTGCTCCAGTGCGCTTGTCTATGTAATATGTGTACTCTAAGCAACTTCGTATTATAAGTCACTGAATTATTAAACAATAAATTGCTTATTGGCAATTTCATTACATTGATCTATGATACACAGTAAAAACTTTGTTCATAGTTTTGTTGTTGGGCCCAGATTACGGAAAGGTTTATGGAGTTGCCATTAATTTTACAGCTCGGCTAGAAACCTATTTGCATTATTTGGCTTTTAATTAGGGGTGCTGATTTGATGTGTGGCGCTTTAATGTGATGTGTTATGTTTGTCCTTTGAATTTTTCATGATTTTTCAGCACTTTGAGCTATGAAGTAGTTGAAAAGTGCTTCATAAATAAATAAATGAATAAAAGAAAAAATGTTAATTAGCTTTATTTCATCTTACCACAGCAGAAAATATATTTTAAAAGACGTTGGCATTGCAAAATACTGTAAAAACACTTAGGCCTAAATTATTACCTACATAACGACAATAATAATAATAATAATAATGAACAATTGGGAATGTGCATTTTTTGTTTTTTATTTGCTGGAGTCATTTTGATCATATTTTAATCATTATGTCGACTTCCATTAAACCACATGTGCTTTTATTAGTAGACTTTACAGTAACAAACTGGTTTTAATAGCTCGAATTGGTTGGTATTACAGCATTATATGACTGTTTTAAAACGCTAAAGTTGTGGCAACCACAGCTGCCGTTTTTTTTACCCGTAAGTTGAACTTGGAAAGTTTTCAGAGCAGTTAAAGACGAGAAGCGCATCTCACCTTGGAACTTGAAGCCCTCTATCTGGATCCAGAGGCACAGGTCCTCCGTGTCGCAGTCGCATCTCCAGGGGTTCCCGCTGAGCCCCAGAGAGCGCAGCGCCGGCAGCGCGATCAGCGAGCTGATGTTGAGCGCCGTCAGGTTGTTGCGGCTCACGTCCAGCACCTGCAGCGCCGCGTTCTCCGCGAACGCGTCCGGGTGGATCTCGGACAGCCCCGGGTTATCCGTCATCCTCAACATCACCAGACTGGCCAGCGGGCCAAACGTCCGGTCCTCGATCTGCGTCAGGCTGTTGAAAGACAGATCCAGGTAGGCGAGCTTGCGCAGGTTGCCAAAAGTCGACTCGGAGATCTCCGTCAACGAGTTGTTGCTGCAGTCCAGGTACACCAGGTCCGACAGGTAGTTGAGCTGCAGCGCCGGCAGGTCGCCGATCCGGTTATTGGAGATGATCAGCTGCCGGGTGGCCAGCGGGAGGTCCACGGGGAAGTCGCTTAACTGTTGCCCGGCGCACTGGACCACCAGCTGGTCGTCGCACACGCAGCGGTCCGGGCAGCCGGCGGTCAGAGCCGGGGACGGCGCTACATCCATGACGAAGACGAAGAGGAACACCAGCCGCAGTGACTGCGCGCTCGGTTCGGGCAGAACACGCATGATCCCGCCGCCGGCTTCATCGACTGTGCGTGCGCTCGCGCATTCTTCATTGATCTGCGGGATCCGGTTCGGTCGTTACTGCTGGCCAGGAACGTTTCGGTGTTACGGAGCCGTTGCTGTTCTCGGAATCCTCTCGCAAGTCTCCTCAACAGCGAAGGTGACCGTGCGTGGCGCGTCTTTAGTCCGTTCTGTGGAGATCACCATGAGCTCATTCGTTGCAGTGTTGTGTTAGGGTCCTGGAAACAGTTTCTTGACCATTTTTCTTAGTTCAGGACGAAACACTTGAACTGACTTGGCTTACAAGTCCACAAGTTTGATTCCGCGTTGAAACGCAGTTAAGTTGCGCGACGCGGTTCTGAGGCGCACCATCGCGCTGTGTGTGCTGCTGCTGTACGGCGGCTTCACTCTGGTGTGTGTTGCGCTGCTTCTCTCTGCAGCTGTGAGTGAGTGAGTGAGTGAGTGAGTGAGTGTGAGGAAGAGAAAGAGAGGGAGGTTGTTGCACTCAGTCTGACACAACGTCTGTGTGTCCCGCTAATTTGCACAGTAGAAAAATACCCACGTATACGTCTTAAAAGCTTGCAACACAGGTGCACTGCGCTCAAAGAGCACACAGGTGGATGCACTTTTTTAAGGTTAAATAGTTTAGAACAGTTTATGGCCATTAAGTTATTAACACATTGTTTCTGAATGTTCTCTGAACGTTCAAACTGTCAAAATTCCTGGATATACAGAACACAGGAACATTCCATTTGATCATTTTGCAAACATTATGGAAATGTTACTTTTCAGTGTTCTCCGAACGTTCTAAAACAATGTTAGACGAACATACAGAATATTTTTTGTTCCATCTTTTTTTGTTCTAAACAAACAAACACACACTTATGGGCCATTCTACAGAACCGGTGCAAACTGCCGTCCCACAGCCAAAAACACATTTTCAAATCTTAGATGTTAACTATTATCTACTGAAACCCACAATAATATGTAAAATATCAGTAAGCTTAATATATATGTAAAATCATCATTTGGTGCTTGCAATTGGGAGGTGGCTGTCCTGAACCCTAACCCCTAAATTTCTTTTTTTTCTTTGTAAATTATGAAACTTTATGTACAAAATGTGTCCTGCATTTTCCTGTCACTACCGAAACACTGTATGTTTTAGTCCATTGGGGAAGACTGATTTCAGCTACACCCCTACATTTATGATCAGGAAATATTTGTCCCTCTCTCTCATAGCTATGGTGAGTAGATAGGCTGTATTATTTTGAGGTAAATGTGTTCAAAAGTATTAAGTAAAAGTAAAAAATTGTGTCTAAAAAGAATGTCACTACTGAACACCATTTTTATATTCTCCTATTGGAGCTAGGTTCAAAAATTGTCACTACCAAAATTGTCATGACCAAAACATTTGGTGAACAGTGACAAAAAGGAACACCTAATCCATTATTTGGGAGAAACAAGCAAATTTTTACCAAAGTTATGCACATTTTTAGTATTTTAGTATGTTTAATCATAAGATGTTATGATAGTGTTTGGTTAAGTGTATATCCAAACTAATGAATCCTTAACTTTGAAATCAGTATTATCAACTTCTTGCCTTTCACAAAGAAAAATTGGATTCGAAATAAATCTCATAAATCACATCTGAAATATTGTTACAATTGTCATTGATTTACCTCTGAAAACATTTTAATAAAATGAAAAAAAAAAAGATTTACAAAGAAGATGTAAGCAAACTCTTAATAGGTCAATATAACACATCTTATTAAATTATATATTACTGTGTTTCAGTAATGACAAATTTGGGGAGAGGAAAATACAATATGAGAATTAACTGCCCAATTACTAGAAACGTGTACACTGGATATCATACAATTTGCATACACGCAAAATTTGTGGAAAAAGACTCTGACGTTGAACCAATTCCTATGATGAAGATTAAAGTTAAACATTGAATGTCCTTCTCGCACTTGTGTAGCTATATCAGTGAATGGTCACTTTCTTTAAGCTCTAAAAAATAATGTAAAAGTATCATCCTTTTTTAAAAAAAGTTTGAGGATCATCATTCATTCGCATTGTGGACCTGCTCCGGCAGGGCATTTTTATTTCTCCTTGTAAAAATGAATGGTCGCCATATATCTTAGAAGAACACCAGCGAGAGTAAATAATGACTGAAATCTTATATTATTTTTTATATTTGGTGAACTTTCCTTTAAGCAGTATCACAGGAGCAAGAGCGCTGCATTTTGAAAAGTCTGCCGAATCTCTGCATCGAATCTACGGCCAAATTCGTAATGATAGTCAAATAAAAAAAACATATTGCTTTTATACAACAGTTCAATAAACAAGAAGTTCATATTAAGTAACTTACACAGTGTTGCAGTTAGCAAGCACATGTATGTAGTATATAGTATAAAATAGTGTGAACAGACAAAAGTCAAAAAACAGAAGAAGGGAGTCCAACTAGCCTACATGTTGTTACGAACACAAGCACTTACACAATTACAGTTTGTGTGTCTATGTTCTCCTCTCAGTACCTCAGGCACGTGTGTACAGTGATGTCAAAAGACCCCATCCGTGACGTAGCAGACACAGAGGAGGGACAGAGTGTACAGCCACGACTTTGACCGTCTTGACTGTCTCTGTCTGTGAGGCGAGACAGATGGAGAGAGAGTCTGTTGCATTCGAGCTGACGCAGGTGCAAGAGAAACATGATATGCACGTCTACAGCATGGAGCCTGTTCTATTATTGTTGTGGGGGAATCTTTGTGTCCTCCTGTCTCAACAAACAGGGCAAATCATTATCGAGAGAAGCTATTCTTCATTTGAAGATCTCAGTCTGTTTCTCCCGGGGCTTTGCACCAACAAGCCTACATGTGAAAATCATGATTCATTTGATTGTGTAACTTTTATTGTGGTGGAGTAACACTCGCCTTTAGCTGTTCAGGCCTCCCACAGGTAAATCGACTCACCAAGTAGAGCCGTTGTTGTGTATGACTGGGGCACGCTACTCCATACTGGTTGTGTGGGACTGGAAACAGTAATAACAAATGATTTGTACGGTGTGATATATGTGTCCAAAACTCTGCTCAAGGGTACAGACTGAATCAAATAATGTTGTTCCACAATAATAAACAAACATGTGCTGATGCTTTAATATGGGTGGATTGTATTTTAGTTCTACTCAGGGAGAAAAAGTAATGTGATTTTAAGGTTTCTACACCTGGCAAGTTATAAATCAGATTATTCAGTCTCAATTTTATATTCCACGACTGTAAAATTATTTTGCATAATTGTCATTTTATTTGTTATAATTGTAAATAATTGCAACTGTTATTCTCTTGTATCTTACAAATGGGACTTTATTTGTCATAATTGAGATTTTATTTGTTGTAACTGTGCTTTTAGATGTTGCTGTCACGAAACACACGAACAAACACACAGGAGGAGATGACTGGTAAGTGCAAATGATAACAATGTTTAATAGCGTAGAGAGAGTCAGAGAATGAACAAACAAGGTATGGCAGACTTTCCTGAATGAAGAGTGATACAGGTCCAAACAGTAAACATACGATGATCACAGGAGACATAAAACACGGTCCAACAGGAAGGAGAAAATCCAAACAGGGAGCAGAGCGGTCTGGTGTGAACTTGAGACCAGACAAACAATTACTGGAAGCGTGTCCATTTTATAGGGAGTGGCAAACGAGATCAGGTGTGTGTAATTAGAATTCAGGTGACGTGGACCGGTTGGGCGGAGCCTCCTGTGATGTGGCTTGTGCTGGTGGAT
Source organism: Labeo rohita (assembly GCF_022985175.1). Lineage (NCBI taxonomy): Eukaryota > Metazoa > Chordata > Actinopteri > Cypriniformes > Cyprinidae > Labeo > Labeo rohita. The sequence continues at coordinate 7,954,668 of NC_066888.1, read as the reverse complement.
GAGGTGAACGCCTGACACTACCCCCTCCTCCAGGGGCGGCTCCCGACGCCCTAACACGACGCCGAGGACGACCGCGACCACGAGGGGCAGGACGCTCTGGGTGGTTGCGATGGAAGTCTGTGAGTAGACTGGGATCCAATACGTCGTCCCGAGGCACCCAAGAGCGTTCTTCGGGACCATACCCCTCCCAGTCAATAAGGTATTCCAAACGGCCTCCTCGGCGTCGTGAATCCAGAATCTGGTTGACCGTGTAGACAGATGGTTGGTCCAGGATCTCTGGAGGAGGGGCTCCAGCCTCAGCTCCCGGGGTTTCTGTGGCAGACGGAAAGTGGGGTTTAAGGAGTGAAACGTGAAAAGTGGGGTGTATGCGGTACCTGGGAGGGAGCTGAAGCTGGAATGTGACATCATTAAGCTGCCTCAGGATCTTGAATGGACCTATGTAGCGGGGACTCAGCTTGCGGCACGGAAGCCGGAGACGGAGGTCGCGGGTTGAGAGCCAGACTGAGTCACCAGGTTGATATCGTGGTGCAGTCCTGCGTCTGGCATCAGCAAAACGTTTGTTCCTGCAAATGGCCCGCTGAAGGTGGTGGTGAGCTGAGTCCCACACTCTCTCGCTCTCCCGGAACCAGTAGTCAACAGCTGGAACATTGGAGGGTTCCTCCGTCCAGGGGAACAGCGGCGGCTGGTAACCGAGTACGCACTGAAATGGTGTTAATCCGGTGGAATCTTGACGTAGGGAGTTCTGTGCGTACTCGGCCCACGGGAGGAACCTGCTCCAGCTGTGTTGGTCCTCTTGACAGTATGCCCGGAGGTACCGTCCGAGCTCCTGGATCTTCCTCTCTGTCTGGCCATTGGTCTGCGGATGATATCCTGAGGAGAGATTCACAGAGACACCCAGTAATTTGAAAACGCCTTCCACACATGAGAAATAAATTGAGGACCCCGGTCCGACACGATCTCCTCTGGTATACCAAACTGACGAAACACCTGATTGAAAAGATGTTCCGCGGCCTCCATAGCCGTGGGTAGACCACTCAACGGGATGAGTTTGCACATCTTGGAGAACCGGTCTACGGCGACTAAGATGCAGGTGTGTCCATCTGACCTGGGTAGATCAGTGATAAAATCTACCCCCAGGTGGGACCAGGGCCTCTCCGGGATGGGAAGTGGGACCAAGAGACCTGCGGGGGACATGCGGAGGGAGTTAGACCTGGCGCAGACAGAGCAACTCTGGACGTACCTGATGGAGTCCCGGCGCATACTGGACCACCAGTAACGGGATTGTAGGAGCGAGAAGGTCCGTTTGCTGCCTGGGTGTCCAGAGCCCGGAGACTGATGAACTGTGCCCAGAAGGCGTTGGCGTAGGGAGCTGGGGACATAGATCTTGCCTTCTGGGCAGTCCGGCGGAGCGGGCTCCTGGAGGGTGGCATGTCGAATATCCTGATTAATATCCCAGATGATGGGGCTGACGAAGAGGTGAGAGGGAATGATCGGCTCCAAATCTGTGGAGGGTTCGGGGATGAAAGACGGGAGAGTGCGTCGGCGGGTATGTTCTTGGAGCCTGGTCTGTATGTGATCTGGAGATGAAAGCGTGTGAAGAACAGGGCCCAGCGTGCTTGACGGGGTTGAGTCGTTTAGCATCTCGGAGATATTGTAGATTCTTATGATCGGTAATAATCGTGACTGGATGTCTAGCCCCCTCCAGCCAGTGGCGCCACTCCTCCAGGGCCAACTTGATGGCAAGTAGTTCTCGGTTCCCTACGTCATAGTTTTGCTCCGCCGGAGACAGTTTATGAGAGTAGAAAGCACAGGGATGGAGGATGGCAGGATCACCGGCCGCCTGCGACAACACAGCACCAACCCCCGCTGTGGACGCGTCGACTTCCACCGTGAAAGGGAGTCCCGGATCAGGATGACGTAGGAGGGGTGCTGTGCTGAAGAGATGCTTCAGGTGCTGGAAAGCTTCGTGGGCAGCGGGGTTCCAGGTGAGGTGTTTCGGCTTACCCCGCAGGAGGGAGGTCAGAGGAGCGGTGATGGAGCTGTAACCTTGTATGAAACGGCGGTAGAAATTGGCAAAACCTAGAAATCTCTGGAGTTCCTTGACATTACTGGGAGGTGGCCAATTCAGAATGGCATCAATCTTCTTCTGGTCCATGTGCACGCCCTCGGCACTGATGTTATAACCTAGGAAATACACAGAAGATTGATGAAACTCACACTTTTCCAGTTTGAGGTACAGCTGATATTGGCGGAGTTTATGGGAGGCCTGCTGGACGTGCTGGCGATGTTCGGCCATGTTCCGGGAGTAAATCAAGATATCATCGATGTAGACTATGACAAACTGATGGAGGAACTCCCGGAACACCTCGTTCATAAACGTTTGGAAGACAGAAGGACTGATGGATAAGCCATAAGGCATGACCAGATATTCATAGTGCCCCGTGGGTGTTACAAAGGCGGTCTTCCATTCGTCTCCCTCACGAATACGAACGAGGTTATAAGCACTCCGCAGGTCCAGCTTCGTGAACACCTGGGACCCACGAAGCTCTTCGAGGGCGGCTGGGACCAGAGGGAGCGGATAGGGCTGTTGGATGATCTGAGAGTTGAGTGTTCTGTAATCAATACAGGGGCGGAGACCTCCATCCTTCTTGCCCACGAAGAAAAAGCTCGAAGCGGCCGGTGAGGTAGAAGGTCGAATGAATCCTTGGTCGAGAGCCTCTGTGATGTAAGCCTCCATCGCCTGGCGCTCCGGGATGGACAGTGGATAGATTTTACCTTTAGGTAGTTGAGCCCCAGGCAGCAGATCGATGGCGCAGTCCCATGGCCGATGCGGTGGTAATTTGGTGGCTGCTTGTTTGCTGAATACGTCCTGGAACGCCCTGTATTCGGCCGGGATTTCTTGAGTGCCGAGAGTTTCGGGACTTTCAACCAAGGTGGATGCTAACGGAACAGACGTGACGTGATGAGGGGGAACTCCAGACAGACAATGGATGAAACAATGCTTACTCCAGCGCGTGACGTCACTGGTCTCCCAGCATAGCTCCGGATGGTGTAATTTCAGCCAGGGGCGTCCCAGGATTACACTAGCCGTAGAGCCCTCCAGTACCAGTAGTTTAATTTCTTCAACGTGAAAAAGTCCGATTTGCAGGGTGATGTATGGTGTAGAGTGCTGTACCCTCCCACGCCCGAGTGGTTTTCCTTGTATGGTAGTAACAGCGTATTCCTGATGATGACGTTGGCGGGAAAGTTGTAGTTGTTTTAAACACGAGGAGATGAAGTTGCCTGAGGAACCTGAATCAATCAAAGCAGAGGTGGAAAGAATCTGATCAGAAGTACGCAAGGTAACAGGCAATAACGTGAGCATGGTGGGTTCAATTTCAGTGGTAATCGTACTCACCATCGGGCGTGGGGGTCGGACGGGGCAGGTACGGAGAATGTGTCCAGATTGACCGCAATACAGGCATAATCCCAGACTGATGCGGCGATTTCTTTCGGTGCGAGTAAGACGTGTGGAATCCACTTGCATAGGTTCAGGTACTGGAGGGCTAGCAGCCACCGAGGCAGCCGGAGGAGCGGTAATGGGAGGCTGGCAGGCGGCTAGCTGCTGAGAAACTCGAGTGGTGCGCAGAAGGAATGCCTCCAATCCGATGCTATCCTCATAGATCGCCATAGCGGAGCGAATTTCTGGATTCAATCCCTGACGATACGCACCCAGCAGCGATACCTCATTCCAGCCGCTAGCCGCCGCCAGAGTGCGGAACTGAAGGGTGTAGTCGTGAATCGAAGACGAACCTTGACGTAAGCGGAAGAGTTGGTCCGATGTAGACAGTGTATCGGTGGCCGTCCTGAAAACCTCTGAAAAATGGGAGACAAACTGTTCATATGAATTAGTAATCGGGTTATTGGAGCTCCATATTGCCTCAGCCCACTTCAGGGCTTTTCCAGTGAGGAGCGAGGTGAGGAAAGCCACTTTGGTCCGTTCGGTGGGAAACTGTTGAGGTTGCATCTGGATATAGAGATTGACTTGCAAAAGAAAACCGCTACACTCGGCTGCCTCACCCGCATATTTAGCTGGTACGGCCATGGGACTTCCTGAGGCAGCTGGCGGCGCAGGTGGAATTAAAGCCGCTTTAAAGGCGTTCACCAACTCCGAGAATTGATCGCTTGCAGCTGGCGTCTCGGTGCTCATCGTGGTGTGTGTGTCGGTCTGGTCTTCTGTCACGAAACACACGAACAAACACACAGGAGGAGATGACTGGTAAGTGCAAATGATAACAATGTTTAATAGCGTAGAGAGAGTCAGAGAATGAACAAACAAGGTATGGCAGACTTTCCTGAATGAAGAGTGATACAGGTCCAAACAGTAAACATACGATGATCACAGGAGACATAAAACACGGTCCAACAGGAAGGAGAAAATCCAAACAGGGAGCAGAGCGGTCTGGTGTGAACTTGAGACCAGACAAACAATTACTGGAAGCGTGTCCATTTTATAGGGAGTGGCAAACGAGATCAGGTGTGTGTAATTAGAATTCAGGTGACGTGGACCGGTTGGGCGGAGCCTCCTGTGATGTGGCTTGTGCTGGTGGATGAGGTGAACGCCTGACACTTGCAGTGTTATATATCACAATTTAGACATTATTACTCAAAACTGCACTTTTATATCTTGTAGTTTTGATTAACTTGATTTCAGGTAAATGGAACTTTATTTCTTACACCTGCAATTCAAAGATGCCATATTGACCTACAACTGGGACATTATTTGTTATAACAGTGACTTTACATCTCACAGTGTGACTATATATTACAATTTAGACTTTATTGTTTACAGGTGCACTTGCATCTTACAATTACAACTTGTGACTTTTGTCGTAACTATGATTTTATATCTTACGACTGCGACTTTTTTCTTGCACTTGCAGTTTTATCACTTACAAATTTTATTTTATTAGTCATAATTGTGGATATATCTCACAGTGTGACTATATATTTCACATTTTGTTTATTTATTTCACACAGTTGCAACTTTAAATCTCACAAATGCAATTTAGCATTCACAATTGTGACTTTATTCCATCATAATTGTGACTTTATATCTTGCAGTGCTACATATCAGTTTAGACCTTGCTACTTACAGTTGCATTTTTATATCTTTTAATTTTGATTAACATGATTTCACGTAAATGCAACTTTATTTCTTACAATTTCAACTCAAAGTTGCCATATTTATCATACAATTAGGACATTTTTTGTCATAATATTGACTTTACATGTCACAATGTGACTATATATCACAAGTTCGATTTTGTTTACCATTGCACTTGCATCTTACAATTACAACTTGTGACTTTTGTCGTAACTGTGACTGTGATTTATATCTTACAACTGTTATTTATTTATTTTATTTATTGCAACTGCAGTTTCCTTTTTTTTACAAGTTTTACTGTATCTGTCATAATACTGGCTATTTCTTATAGTGTGACTATATTTCACAATTTTAGAATTTATTTCACACAGTTGCAGCTTTATAGCTCACAAATGCAATTTTATGTCTTACAGTTGTGACTTTTGTAGGATATTACTCACAGCTGCATTTTTATATCTTTCAATTTTGATTAACATGATTTTAGGTAATTTCTTTATTTTCTATAACTTTATTCCTTACAACTGCAACCCAAAGTTGCCATATTTATCTTATAGTTGGGACATAATATTGCATAATATCGACTCTACATGTCACAATGTGACTGTATCAGAATTTACATTTTATTGTTTACGATAAAAGTTTGCAGTCTTATGATTACAACTTGATTTTAAGTAAATGTGCCTTTATTTGTCATAACTGATATTAACTACTATTTTTTTCTCACAATCGCAGTATTACATCTTACAAATTTTACTTTATTTGTCATTATTGTAGCTATATCTCACATACTATATTTCTTATGTGACTATATTTCTAACGCTATCTCATGACCAATTTGTACGTATATTTTACGAGGTGGATATTTCATACGATTTCGTGCAACCTCAGGCGGGCATTCGTACAAATTCATACATATTGTGCAATTCGTCAAATACATACATTTTAGCTAAAATGGTATGAATTTGTACAAGTGAGGTCGAATTGTCGTGATATTTCACAATTTTGGAATTTATTTTACACAGTTGCATACAAATTCAATTTTACATCCTACAATTGTGCCTTTATTTCATCATAATAAAATCATTTCTCACAATGACAATTTGATTTCAAGTAAATGTGACTTGTATCTGTCAGAAGTGTGGTTTTGTATCTTTATATCACATTATTTTAAAGGGACAGTTCACCCAAAAAATTCTGATAATTCTGTCATTAACTCTCCATCATGTTGTTCCAAACCCATAAGACCTTCATTGATCTTCAGAACACAAATGAAGACATTTTTAATTAAATCCAAGAGCTTTGTGACCCTAAACAGACAGCAGGGCAACTGACAAGTTCAAGGCCCAGAAAAGTAGCAAGAACGTTGTTAAAATAGTGTATCCATCAGTGGTTCAACCATAATTTTATGAAGCTACCAAAATACTTTTTGTGCACAAAGAAAACAAAAATAAAGACTTTATTCAGTAATTTTACATGGACTATTTTAACGATGACCTTACTACCTTTCTGCACCTTGAACTTGACAGCGCTGCTGTCTGGGTCAGAAAGCTCTCGGATTTCATCAAAAATATCTTAATTTGGCTTCCTACAATAAACGAAGGTCTTACAGGTTTGGAACGACATGAGGGTGAGTAACTAATGACAGAATTTTCATTTTGGGGTGAACTAGACCTTTAATTCCAAACATATTTATCAGGATTCTGACTTATCTCAGTTTGACTTTCATTTCTCATAATTGCAATTTCAGATCTCACCGTGTGCATTTTCTTCTAACAATTGCTATTTTAGTTCTCATTATTGTGATTTTCCATCTATTTCTTATTTCAACTCTCACAATTACATGTTTTACTCTGACTGAAAAGCTCATTATACAAGCTCTTTAGCTGGTTTGTGCATCTGTTCTTTGTTCTATAAATAAAATGCCCCACATTTTTCAATAGACACATTTATCTATGATCTTAAAAGCCGACAGTGATCGAAAGTCTCTCTGTTGTCCACACCTGAGACGCTATCATCTGCAAACGGACTTTCTGGAGGCCGTCCAGGCATGAGGAAGCCTTAAGTGAGTCAGACAGGTGTGAGGGGATAAAGAGTCGGCGGCTTCAGTATATAGGGTGGTTGTTGGTGGTTTGACGTTGCCCTGAAAGGTAAGCTGGTGTTCTGGGGTAAGCGCCAAAGTAAACCGAACGATTGAGCTCATTAGTGTAACTTTCATCCCTGGATCGTCTCCAGCGTGTCAGTTTGCAGACGACGGAGTGTCAGGTGAAGTTGAGGAGGGAGACTTTGTTACTATTTAATGGGTGGGTCATCTGTCAGAGGCTCTGATGCATGGCACAGTCCATGGAGAAACTGGGAGACTGAGATCAACGTGCCATCAGAAAACGTGAACGGTTCTACACATACACACGCATTCACAACACAAGTCTTGTTCTTTGCTCTTCATGGAATTCATAGTTAAGTTGTGTGTGACATTGTCAAGATCTCTAAAGGAGACATGTGAGATTTCCTAAGGGAATAATCTGAGAAGCAGGAGACTAAGCAAAAGTTTCCACTCGCTCTCTGTTTAATCTAATTGCTGTCTCGGAGAAGCAGTTGAGATATTAAAGAGATCTTAAGGGATTTAAAATCGCTGATATAGTTCGGTTTTCTGTGCCACCTGAGAAAGATAAAATCGAACATTTTCTGTCTTTGTGCTCTTTTCTGCATTTGGCTTTAAGCAAAGTCAGCAAAGCATGCTGTGTAGTTTATGTTAGTGAATCTGCGCAGCAGATTCTCAGAATAATTACACACAGAAGCACACACAACCACAGGCGTCTGTGCATACTGTCCAAGTGCATTCAATTGCCTTTCAATTGGAAAAACAGCTGTACACAAGTTTTTCTGATATACAAATCTAGATGTGTTATTCAGACACTAAACTGCAAAATAAGAGCAAAGAATCTATTAAAACACTCGGTTTTAATAGATACATACGTTTTTTATATATGCTACATTCACCTCCCTCCAAACAGAAAGAAGGTACACATCAAGTTTTATTGGCATTTGTAGGGGTTCAAGCGCGTAGCACTTAAACCCTATTGTAATAGTTAGAATGGCCAAGGATCAGCAACCCCCACGTAAAACTGATCAGGCAGACCAAATCGTAAGTCGTAGAGACTTGAGCCCCAATCAGCCTGATGGGGGCGCTACAGCTATCAGAAGTACGAAATCGCTCATAATTCCTAAACTGTTCGTTGCAGGCTCAAGTGTCGTATGTCGTTGGAATCCTTTTCGCATAATTTGGCAAACTAGCCCTAGGTTTGTCACCCAATGGGAACCAAATGCAGAAAGATTGTCAGGAAAGTGAATATCAATAATTATCAAAAAACATTTACTTAACGACTCTCCGTTCGAAAGGGGACAGGGCTGCCTTTACTAAAATGGCTATAACTTTTGAACTGAATAGGATATCTTTGTCAAACTCACAATGCGTATGTAAGAGCTAAATCTGAGGTCATATGAAAAAAGTCACAGAGCTTGGCCACTTGTTGGCGCTATAAAAGGGAAACAAAACATAACTACACAACCATTTGTCATATCGACATGAAAATCAGTACGGACATTCTTGGTCCAAAAGTGCCAAAAGTAGCTATAAGGACATTTGCTAATTTCAAAAAACATAGGCCAATGAACTTTGAGCACCTATTAGACAATTAATGTTAATGTAGGTTGATCTGTTTGACTCACAGCACTGAAGGTCTGTGAGAATTTGAAATCAGGAACTGTGGTTGATATCGCATTTTTCAATGGTGTAAATGATTGTATATTGTGTGGTTTTTCACACATACACATGATATTCATTAGGGCTGCCCTCGACTAAAGATTTTTCTGGTCGATTAGTAGTCGTTCATTTTAAAAATTAGTCGACTATTAGTCGCACTTTATTAATAAATCGTATAAATCATAATGTTGAGCCTTTAATTGCCTACATAGCATAATAAGTGCACAAAAAGATTGCCACAGCGCACCGGCAGATATAACAATTATGAATGTGTCAGGGAACAACAGCAAGTAGACTGCATTAACGTTTTAATAATTTATTGATAAACTAGTGCTCTCTTTGTTGTTGGCTTAAGAGGTGAAGTCAGCGACACTGACTCGTCATCTCCGCAGCAGTGATGTGCCTGTATGCATGTTTCATACTGTATGCATGGTTCATTTAAAATGAGACATTTCACTTTTCATATATATATTTTTCATGTCTGTAAGGCAAGTATACACTGAGTTTTGAAGTTTCACGCTCAAGTTCACAGAGACAGAGACGGCAGAAAGCGCATCCTGTTTGCTTTCATTATTTTACAAAAGCGCAACATTTTGTCCTCTCATTCCGAACAACTCTCTCAGACCTCCTCATTCTGAACAACTTTGTCTCTTTAGAACCACTGCTGTTAATCAAACCATTTGTTAAATGATTGAGAAGATGTAAAAAACCTACTTTCGCAAACTAAGGTTTTTCACTCAATCTGGAAAAAACACTGCAGTGCAATTCTCTGGACTCTCTATAGGTCAATAATTATCAAAACAAAAAAAAAAAACAAAAAAAAGTTGAAATTTATTCTTTGGGAAGCCATAATGTGGTCGTTTAAAAAAAGGACCCGTCCAAACATACCCAAAGGTCTATAAGGCTAAACTCAAAATGTCACAAACCCTGGTGAGCATGCACATGCGACATGATTCTAAACAAGCATGCACAGTTTTAGGAAGACCGGACCACAGCTAAAACAATCTTAAACATTAAGAAACATAATTACCAGTATTTGCCAAAAATGCTTTTTAATCATTGATTTAGGTGGTTACAGACATGCTAAATAATCTGTAATGTCTTTTTTCATATCTGCTTAAACCCCTGTAATTGCTGCTTGCAGCTTTATTTAAGATGGTATTTCCATTTCTACTCTTTGCACTCTCAGAATGTGCAGAAATTGTACTCTTAGGGGTACAACAGCTTCTCACTGAGAAAATACTCTCAAAGGGATACCTTTATACCTTTTTACCGCTACAGGTTTAATAATAATACCGTAAGAATACATATTGCTTCCTAAAGGGTACATATTACTATGTAAAATGTCCCTTTGAGGCTCCTGTCCCAGTAACAAGCTGTTGTCCCCAGAAGGTACAATTTCTGCAGATCTTTTTGGCAGTGTAAATTAAATTGTTGCAACAAATTATAAACATTAAACCAATTGTGTAGATTTGCCAAACTTGCTTTTATATATATATATATATATATATATATATATATATATATATATATATATATATAACCTTTTAGTGAACGTTAAAAGTGCAAAGCAAGACCATCACCGTTTGGTGTCGCTTCAGTCGCTAACTAGTGAAACAATTCGGTTTGGAAAGTTCCTATTGTTGTAATTAATAATAATAAACAGGCTGAACTGGGAAAAGAGGGCAACACAGAACCTGGGGGGAAGATTAGTGCGACATGCAGCGGTGATAACCGATTCATAATGTTTCTCTCTCTCTCTCCACGCTGTCCTGACTGTGCCTGCTTTCACACGAGTTCATTACTCTGAGCGGCAGTGAAGGGTTTTGCTGGAGTGACCTGAGATTGTTCCAGTTTCGATCTGTATAACAGGCTACTTTACGAATAGTCATTATGACATTATTTAAAAACAAACACAGTTTAATTCTTTCTGAACATCTAGCTGCTGATTTAGTGTTTTACAGTGAAGGTCAGATTTCACTGAGTCACGGAACACGGAACTGTATGTAAATGATATGAAGCATGACGTATCAGGAAGAACTCGACACGGTCTACCCACAATGCAACACGACATCATATATTTCACATGTATTTTTTGATTTTTGTTCATTATATTTGATTATAATAGTTTGGTAGACATATGGATAACACTCTGTAGTGATATTGCTAATGTTTAGCAGAACTGAAAATGTGTGATAACGATGAACGTTCGTCCTACCGTCGTCATGAAGCGTACTGTCGTTGGTCTGGCACGTCCTCGTTTCAACAGAAAGTCAGTACACTCATGTTTTTCCTCAGATCGTATAAATCTTTCGCCTTTTACTAAAGATTTCCGTGGGGAAGAACACTATGAGTATAAATTAATTTTTTGATGCCCTGCCTTTTGGCGGGGCTTCCTTTCATTGGTTAAAAGAAGATGCAAAACAGGAATGAACAGATTTTATAAATTTAATTTGATTTTTTACTAGTGTAATTTCTTCTTTTGATTCGGTATATAATTGTACGAAGTTCATACAGCGATTTTTTGTTGACGTCCTAATGATAACGGGTATTTTTTATATACATGAAAGACGTGCATTACTTTTTATATAATGTTAAGCGAATATGGGATGAATTACAAATAATTCAGCTCTCATAGTTTAGGTGGATATTATGATTTTTTACCATAAAATATTGTAGATTCACTAAATTAAACTTTTAACCAAAACGTAGCTAGCTTTCGAGAACGTTCTTGAGACGTTCTTACTTGATTAAGAAAAGCTATCAATTGATTACCTAAGATTCAGTGTCACCTTTTTATTAGTCTTTAATATCCATTAACTGTCAGATCCGTAAAGAAATGGCAAGTTCTTATTGGTATCCTGCTAAAATGTACTTATTTTTAACAAAAAAACAAATGTTATTATTAATTAAACATACATTTAGAAGCCATAAAATGGTATACATCCTAACACTGGTTTTACAATGTTTTTTAGTCAGTCTAGTTTCTGGTGGCTGGTTGCATGAACAGTTTAGACTAGTCTTAAAAAGTTAGTCATTCATTTTTCCCCCCAAGAAAACCATGGGCTGGTTGCATAAAAGGATTAGACTAGTGTAAAATGTTATTTTTCCTAAAGACTGGTCAACATTTTTTAAATTCGGTTACATAAAAAATTAGGCGAAGCTGAATCTAAAATACAAGACCGATTACTCATTGGTTACCTGCTAGTTGGTTAAACTAGTTCTTAAGATGTCTTAACACAGAGGGTAAGTTTATGCAACTGGCTCCATAGCTCGTTGAATTCTTTACAAAAATGTAGATTAGATTTTGAATCCGAAAAGTAAGACTTTTGTAAGTAATTGCTAGTTCATCAAACTAGTTAAGACACAGTCTTAACATTGTGGCTATGTTTATCCAACTGTGGTTGTACATGTGGTTGTAAACACGTAACTTTAAGATTTTTAGACACAGTAGAAGACAGTAGTCTACTTTTACTTACAGCTACATATGGCAAAGAAAAAAGGACCCCCATAGAAAGCCCAGTGACGACAACAGAGGCAGAGAGTGAACAGTCGAAGTGCAATGGCAACTTAAAGTGTTGCCTGCAGCAAAGAATGAAAGATTCAACCGGCGTACGGACCCCTGCTGGCCGGGACGTAAACTGCAGGTGGGGGTTGGTAAGCGTCTGCTCCATCACTTTGTGTTTCCATCCCCTGTGGTTCTTAAAGCTTAATTTATTCTTTGTCTGATTGTGAATGTCTCAGCGCTGCTTTTAAGTTTGGTTCTTTTAAATAATCGTTTGCTGGCTGACTATATTTACATACCAGTGGCGGCTACTGGTCTGTCAAATAGGGGGAAGCTCATTTTCGGCCTACATCATAAAATTGTCTATTTATTTATTCACAAGAATGTGCCTTATTGTCATAAGTAAGTCACAATGCAAACAATCGTAAAAAAAAAAAGCTTTAGTTTTATTATGCAAAATAGGATGTATTTTTTCTTTTAGTCAGATGCTACTATATAGTATAAATATTTTGCAATTTAAATAAGGTTATTATGGAGATTTATTTATTTATAAAGTATTTTAATAGAAATATAAGGTTTCATTATGTTATGTTAAAATTTTTCAAGATTACTATATATATATATATATATATATATATATATATTAATTTATAGTCATCCTCCATGTTAATATTTAATGTAGTAATCTATATATATATACTGATTACTACATTAAATATTAACATGAATGAATGAATGAACGATCTAAAAAAAATATTAAACTCTGTAAAAGTGAAACAAGGAATGTGGTGTATAATTGTGTGATATGTATGATGAAAATCAAGCAATTTCGCCAAGCAAATATAAGAAATAGGTTGCAGCAGTTTTTATTTCGACTGAACTTGAGAAATCCGCGATGGGACTGAGCGCGAATAGCTTCAGCGATTCCTTATAGTACAAAATCGCTGTCAGTCAAAAGGAGATGCAATCTTTCGACAGACCCTCCAATCATCACGCAGAAGCTCGGAGTCCAGGCCAGCCCACTCCTCATTTGCTCCTCATTCACCCCCAGAGACGCTGAGCGTCCGTGGGCGGGACATAATCGCAGCGTTTATCCAATGACCGTCTAGTTTCAAAGCACTGAAAAAAAAACGTTCAAAGCAGCCGCATTGAAGTCAATGGACGCTGGGCTTCAACGGGGAAATGCACTGTGACGCTACGGGAATGTATGAGAAGAAAATCAAGTCAGCCGACCTGCTATATCTAACTGATTCTGAACGCACTCGTCTTTGAGATGAACGTTTTCTAACGCATTTTTAGTCAATAAAATGTTAATACAATAGTACATAATTTGACCATTAATTTTGTGACATTATAGGGGAAGCTGAGCTTCCCTTGCAGTCTTAAAGAAATCGCCACTGTTACATACCCACCAGAAAAACGTCTCTTGTGAGAAGAGTGTTTAAAAGATACAACAACTCCATCCGTGTTTACATGCACTGTTCTTACCCTCGTATTCATGAAGTGCTATCAGTCAGCAGCTTTGTCCATATCTTTTGGAATCCTTAATTATCGCACATGCGCATTCTTTAAACATCTGTTAGAACGCCACATGTGAATTTACATGAGCGGTTGCCGCGTTTCAGACTTACAGTGCTGTGGAAAGGCGGGAAAAAACGCGTTCGCATTTAAATTACGGTTTGGAACGCTGCTTTCAACAATAAGTTGTTTTCTTAAAGGTATAGCTCACCCAAAAATGAAAATTCTGGATTTAACGAGTTTCTCTAAAACTGTGTGACTTTTGTTTCTTCTGGAACATTAAAGAATACAGGTCTGTCCATACAAAATCAGTGGATGGTCACGTTGCTTAGTTCATGTCTCTTTTTAAAATATCTTCCTTTATGTTCCACAGAAAAAAAGAAAATTGGGTTATTGTGATTAATACCGTCTTGTGTTGGTGTGCGTTCCGCGTCCGTGAATCAGTCTGAATGAACAATAGAGGGTTTGCACTTACGTCACGATTTGGTCAGTTACCCAGATACGCGGCCGTTTTGGTGATACTCGGATGTAAGCAACAGCATGGACTACTGAATTCATTGTTCTGCTAATTTATGCTGTCTAAACCACAGAAAAAAACGTATGAAAGCTGCTAAATCATATAGAGAAGGACTTAGTAAGCAGGAAAGGGCATGACATTTTGTTAATAGGTGGTAAAGATACATACAAGCAGTATTAATTAAGATATTAGACTAATATTTCACCTTCCTGACTGGGAATGATGAGAACAAACATGAATGTTGTCAAGGTTCTTGCCCAGGGGGGTATTCCAGAAAGCTTGGTTAACTTACCATTTGGTAAATCATAACCTCTGGGTTGATTTACCCCAAACCCGCATACCATGAGTATGTCGGTTCCAAAACACCTGAGAAGAGTAAGTTTAATCAACCTCCTATTGGTTACCCAGAGTTAATGCGTGTGCACGGTGCATACATAAAGACGTTTTCAATGGATCGCCGATTTCACGAGTTAAAATGGAAAATCAAATTGAAAAAAAGAGAGCGGCATACTTCACAGAGGCAGAGTTGGAGGTTTTAATGCACGCATATGAAGAATTCAAGCCAATAATAATGAAAAAAAGCAATACGGCTGCATCGGCTAAAGAAAGAGAGTTGGCTTGGCAAAAAATAACGGACAGAGTAAACGCGTAAGTGTATTAAATTGCAAATTTGATATCGCCTCCCCTTTTATCATAATGCAAAATAATTAAACACCCCTTCCGCATCCTTCTGACTGTTAAATCACCATGAAAGCATTTACTTTTCCTGCCATTCATTTCTTTAGGTTAAAATAACAATGTATATTGACTAGGGATATATGGTTTCTTATTTAATAAGGTGTAATCCTTCTGGAGCCAGAAGAACTTTGAGCCAAGTCAAAATGAAACACAAAAACATTCTGCAAAAAGGTAATATTTGATTACACAATTACTAAACTATTTATTAAACACGATTTAGTATATTATTTCTGTCATGTAGCTAATAGAAAGAAGGCTGAAGCCCGTCTAACTGGCGGGGGCCCACCACCACCACCCCTCACCCCATCTGAGGAGCTGGCTTTGTCCCTTAATAAAGGGCGACCAGTGGTTGATGGCATTCCAGGGGGCACTTCATCACACACACCATGCACCACAAGTAACATGGTGAAATGTAAGTTTACCACTATGATTTGTTTTCATTATATGACTTAATAAATCTCTGTCACTTAAAGGCTTTTTGAACATGCTTAACGTTTCTATGCAGGCTTACTTTATTTAACTGCATATGATGTATAGGCTACTGTGATCTTAGTTGTATTACTTTGACATGTTTTTCCTGCATTATTGGTTTTTCTTTGATTAATATTGAGAATTGTATGGGTTGTATTTTCTTATAGATACTGATAGAGGGATTGTATTATTGGACCCTACAGAAAGAACACAGTCTGTCACAGTTGTAAGTGTTTTGTTGTCAGGTGCCTTTAGTTGCTTTTAGATATTTTGTGTTTTTTTCTTTTTGCCAGATAATGTATACTTGCATATTTCCACTGAAGGATGAAGATGATGAAGATGACGATGAAGAGACCACATCTGCTGTGACAGAAGTGGACAATGCTGGTAGATCCACTGAGGTATATGATGCATACCATTATAATGCATGCCCCCTTGTTACATTAGAGTAACAAACTGTCATTGTCCTTTCACAGTACATACCTGGGGATTTGCCCACAGATGAAGGTCCTTCAACCTCAATGCACAATCTAAGCAGTGTAAGAATTTGTGTGCAGCTGTCCATATTTTAATTTTATTGTCTGACAGAATCTCATTTATTTATTTATTTATTTTTTTGCCTTCCTAGTTGCCAGCAAAGGAGCTGTATAAGGTCCATCTTCAAAAACAAATAAGAAAAAGTGACATGGAGATGGACCTTATACAGCTTCAAATGGAGGAGAAAAGGCTATCCATTAAAAAAGCAACGCTAGAAATTGAATTACTGGAGCATCGCCTTAAGGTGAGAACTTGTGTGAATATTAATCTGCACGTTAAAAGTGTTGTCTATATAAAGCAATGTAATAAAAAAAAAAATGATAATTTTACTTTCATTGTTTTTCAGGAAATAAAGAATGAACTGCACAGCAGACCAGTGCAAACAATTTAATAAAAGTAATTTTGACAAATCCTGTCTCTCAAAAGTCTTCCATCTCTGTTGTGTGCAAAAATCTGTAGGGGTTCCTCTGGGCCATCTTCTTCAATACAAGGAGGGTGGCTCTCTCCTCTTATAGTGGCAATGTTGTGAAGTACAACACAAGCCACTATGATGTCGCATGCCCTCTCTGGACTGACCCGGAGCCCACGCAGACACTGAAACCTAGACTTGAGGATCCCTATGGTCATCTCCACCTTGGCCCGTGTTCGGCTGTGAGCCAGGTTAAAGCGTGTCTGTGGTCCAGGATCAGGTTCAGGGTAGGGTGTCATTAAATAGGGCAGACAAGGGTATCCTCTGTCCCCCAGCAAGTAACCATTGTACTGTCCTGTATTGATTCAAGTGTACAATACAAATATAGTAAAAAGGAAAAAAAAACAAAAAAACATTGTATAAAGCAAAACATACCCTGCTGAAATGTCTGGCATAATGATGACTCGCGGAAAATTCTGGCATCATGCACAGATCCTGGCCATTTTGCCTCAACATTAGTAATGATATGGGTTGCCTCGCATATTACCTATAGTTAGTGGAAAAAAAGTAATGCGTTTAATGATTTTTAAGGCAAAAAATTAAGGACACAAAATTAAGTTGTTACCTGCACATTGATGCTATGAATAGATTTCCTATTAACATAGTCTCCTTCATTTATTGAAGGAGCTTTAATAGGAATGTGGGTGCCATCAATGCACCCAATTACATTTGGAAACCCTGAAATAGAAAGTCATATATGGAAGTATCAAGTGTGTGTGTGCAGGATGAATACATGTATAGATATAAATAGTATGACTACATATTAAATATGCGTCATAGATTTTACTACAAAGGACAAACCTGCCACTCTGTGGAATTCCTCTTTAATAACACGCAGAGGTTTATGGCCAGGGAACTGTACAAACGTGTGTAAGAATCGTTTAAGTGCCAGACATACTGTGCGAAACGGCTCTACACACAGTTGCCTTTCCCACATGCTCTGCATCGCCCACATTGTACAAAAAATGCCCTGACGCAAAAAACCGAAGTGCTATGCACAGAATGTTTTCTGTGCTAAGTGCAGACCCGCGGTTTGTGACATTTGCAATATGCAGTTTCAAGAGATGTGTTAAATAAATTAACGATTCTTTTGAAAACCGATAACGCTCTTTCAAATAATCATTAGGGAATGAAAAGACATCAATACGTGGTCTTATAACTCTCTCCCGGCGGAAAAAACCTCGTATAATTTGTGCCTCCACGTCCACAGGATCGTCATCAAAAGGGCACGCCATGCTCAGTAACCGTCTGAAACAAACTGACTCTGGAACATAACCTGCTACCGAGCAGGTTATCTTCAGAGAGTAAGGTGCTATGGTTACATACATACCCAGAAAATTACCTCCGTTTTTGGAACCGAAAGTTTAGGTTATCCACTAACTTACCCTTAAACTTACCCGGGTATGTCACATAACCTGCTTTCTGGAATACCCCCCTGGAAATCCTGGTTCAGTTTGACCAACCACAAATGCCTTTTGTTCCTCAGGCAGTTTTTTGCACTCATTGTTATAACTTCTGGCAGTCTGTAGTACTCCAAATGTTTTTCCTGATCCAAACAATTAGTACAGCCCAAAACATGACAATAATTGACCATTTTCAGCAGCAATAATCAGCAAAATATGCAAGTTTTGTTCAGTTGAGTAGCATTGTTTACACTCTGTGCCGACAATATGGTCAATTGTTATGGCCAAACACCCTATAATGGTACTATTGGGGAGACTAATTGAAAAAAATAAGTAAACAATTCACACACTTAGATATAACCACTTACATCAAAATAAGACTTGAAATGGCCTGAAAACATGATCGGTGGGAGTTTTTATTGAGTAATCAGCTTGGTAAAATTTAAGGTAAATCTCTGTGTCTGTGACCTATATTTACCGAGCTTTAGTGGCTGATGATCTGCAAAATTCAAAAATACTTAAAGGGGTCATCGGAAGCCCATTTTCTACAAGTTGATATGATTCTTTAGGGTCTTAATGAAAAGTCTCTAATATACTTTGATTAAAAATTCTCAATGGTTTTGTAAAACAACACCCTTTTTACCTTGTCAAAATGAGCTCTGCAAAAATCATCTCATTCTAAGGGGTTGTTCCTTTAAATGCAAATGAGCTCTGCTCGCCTCGCCCCGCTCCTCTCTTCTCTCTGTGGAATGACGATCTTGTTTACTTTAGCCCCATTTAGCCGCTAAACTTCCTAACTACCACGTTATAAGAAAAGGCGAATCGCAGATTCATAAAAAATGCTTATACACACTTCCGCTGTAAGTGAAGCTGGATCACGAATGATTCGCACAAACATAGACGGATATATGTAGATCGGGAGGCGCATTACATTCACAAATAAATGTAATCCACTGCATCTTCAGCGGCTCAGATGTCGGGAGTAAACGACGACCACTATGTTCATTATTACATTCAGCAACACAACACCTCAATTGCTCAATCTGAGATATTCTTGTTTAACTTACATCTCTGCTTCGGCATTGAAACGAGGAAAGTTACTGGACTGTGACAGCTGATCTGAGGTAAGAGCTCATGTCAATCAACTATGGTGGGAGCGGCCTCTGTGGGTGTGACGCCACACTGACAGGCATCTGAGAATGTCTCGATTTGAAAAAGGGGATATTATTTTTACAGATTTTTATCATTATAGGGTGGATTTGTACATGCACTGCCAACACACATTAATGTTCAAACAACATGAAAAAGTGAACTTAGCATCCGATGACCCCTTTAAAGGTTAACTGTTAAAAAGACTAGCTGAACATAAGTTCACAAATAAAATATATTATTTAAATTGTTACTGCCTTGAGTTATTATTTTGAAATAAATGTCAAATGCTTAAAAACACTAACATCATGAGATTTGCACTTGGCTTTTAATAAATAGAATATTGATTACATCGTTAATGTAAAAATGTAAGTGTAAGTAATGACAGTGTGAGTAATGTTTATTTAACCAAAAAAATGTGACTGAGACATGAATTTACATTTGATTTAAGGAAAAAAAAAAAAACTAAAGACTTTGCCTCGTCATTTCATTACACCGTCGCACAACACTGGTGTGTATGTGTGCTTTTTCATTGCACATGCACATTACAGCATATCACCTTTCTCTTCCCTGTCTCAAATGTTTCAGACAAGCCTGGGATGCATGCATATTCATGTGTGTAAGTGTGTATTTGTAACAGTCTGTCTGACCACAGGGCCCCTGCCCATATCATATTGGTAGGACTGTCTGATGTCAGTTTCTCCTCATCTTGTCTCTCCTGGTCTGAAGTAACAAATCCGTTTCTGCATCAGTTTAGCTTTACTGAACCCTGCACCGTGTCACAGGCTCTATGGCCATTAAACCCAAAAGGTCACTGACCAACATGCGAGCCAAGTCTGATCTTACCGTTACACTCAGATAGAGACGCCTCTCCCAGTCCTTTTATTCCACTTACCAGTATTGATGTCCTCTCAGAAGAAACAAGAGAGTGATCAAGAACAGTCAGTGCACTTTAGATGAAATTCAGGCTCTGTTTTTGGCCTGCGGCACTGCCAGCGGTCTTGCTCCCTACTATCTTCAATCTCTTATCAAACCATACACTCCTTCTGGTCACTTCACTCCCTCATCACTCTTCACAAAGAGGTTTGCCCACGCCAAGACTTCTTTCCATTCTGTAATCGGTTGGATGCTTGTACACTGATCAGCCACAACATTAAAACCACTGACAGATGAAGTGAATAACACTGATTATATTGTAACAATGGCACCTGTAAATGGGTTAGGATCTATTGGACAATAAATGAAGAGTCAGATGGAATCAGAACAATTGAGCAAGAGAAAAGTAACTTTGACAATTAGTGATGTCTGGATGACGAGGTCAAAGTATCTCCAAAATGGCAAGTCTTGCAGGATACCTGCTAAAATCATGCAATGAAAGGCAACTGGTGAACCGTTGTCAGGGTCATGGGCGCCCAAGGCTCATTGATGCACATGGGAAGCAAAGGTTAGTCCGTATGGTCCAATCACACATGACCCTTTTCCACCGGCAGGCATCAGGTGCTAGTTCAGTGCTAGTGCTATTGCCAGTTCAGAGTTGGTTCGACTGACAAGCCTTCTAAGAACTGGTATGCTTTTCAATAGAAAAGTAACATGCACATGAATGTGAGGACTCAAGGTTTCCCAGCAGAACATTGTCTAGATCTGGGGTGACCAAACTTGGTGTCCTGCAGAGTTTAGCTCCAACTTGGCTCCACACACCTGCTAGGAAGTTTCTAGTATGCCGAGTATTAGCTGGTTCAGGTGTGCCTAATTGGGGTTGGAACTACACTCTGTAGGATACTGGCATGCCAGTTCAGAGTTGGTTCGCCTGAGGAGCCTTCTAGGAACCGGTTTGCTTTTCCACGGGCTAGAGAGCCACCACAGAGCCAGGTCTTGCGGCAGTTGATGCACATGGGGAGCGAAGGTTAGTCCATATGGTCCAATCACACATGCCCTTTTTCCACCAGCAGGCACCGGGTGATAGTTCAAAGCTAGTGCTGTTGCCAGTTCGACTGGTTGGTTCGACTGACGAGCCTTCAATAAACCAGTGTGCTTGTCCACGGGCTAGAGAGCCACCACAGGACCAGGTCTTACATCAGTTGATGCACATGGGGAGCAAAGGTTAGTCAGTATGGTCCAATCACACCATGCCCCTTTTCCACCAGCAGGCACCGGGTGCTAGTTCAGAGCTAGTGCTATTGCCAGTTCGACTGGTTGGTTCGACTGACGAGCCTTCTATGATCTGGCTTGCTTTTCCACAGGCTAGAGAGCCACCACAGAGCCAGGTCTTACGTCACTGAATATGTCTGATCTTTCACAGCAATGCTATGCTGCAGCACCAAACACAAACATACCAGACTTGCTCATAATGCATCGGCACCGTGTAGACCAACCGGCACAAGAAACCAAAGCACCATGAAAGTGATTAGAAAGCAGACGACTCTTTAAGCTTTTACACTGCTTTCGCAGCACCTTGACGCCACCAGCTGACTGGTCTGATTGGTGACACTTCCCAAACAAGTCTAATATTAACAATTACTTTGTGAACCTACATCAGCATCCAAACACGGCAAATCCAACGTGTTCATGTTTAGCTAACGTTTCAAAAAAAAAAAAAACCCGTTCAAGTTTCTGTTTATGTTGTTGGTCATGGTAACCCCACCCCCAGCCCCTGACGCAAGCGGTTCTCATCTCTAGACCAGAAATGTTTTGGTCCTACTATGAATCACTTTTCCTTGTTCCGAGCTGGTGCTTTGGGTGTGGAAAGACAAAGAACTGATTTGAAACTAGGCTCTGGCTCTGAACCAGCACTCAAACTGCCTTGGTGGAAAAGGGGAAACAGAAGAGCTACTGTAGCTCAAATTGCTGATAAACATAATGCTGGTTATGATAGAAAGGTGTCAGAACAGACCATCGTTTTTGCTTCATACAGGGCTGTGTAGTTGCAGACCGGTTAGAGTGCCCATGATGACCACCACCGAAAGCACCTACAATGGGAATGTAAGCTTTAGAACTGGACCATGGAGCAATAGTAGAAGGTTGCCTGTTCTGATGAATGGCCGGGTGCATGTGCGTTGCTGACCTGGGGAAGAAATGGTATCAGGATGCACTATGGGAAGAATGCTGGATGGTGGAGGCAGTGCTATGATCTAGACCAGGGGTACCCAGAAGGGTCAGTGTCCTGCAGAGTTTAGCTCCAACCCCAATTACACACACCTGAACCAGCTAATCAAGCACTTACTAGGCATTCTAGAAACTTCCCAGCAGGTGTGTTAAAACAAGTTGGAGCTAAACTCTGCAGGACACCGGCCCTCCAGGACCTGATCTAGACAATGTTCTGCTGGGAAACCATGGGTCCTGGTATTCATGTCCATGTTACATTGACACATACTACCTAGCTAAAGATCATTTCAGACCCCTTCATGGCAGTGGTGTTCCCTGATGGCCGTGGCATCTTTCAGCAGGATAATGCACTCTGCCACACTGCAAAAATTGTTCAGGAATGCCTTGAGGAACATAAATAGTTCAAGGTGTTTCTTTGGCCTCCAAATCCCCCAGATCTCAATCCGACTGAGCAGCTTTGAAACGTGCTAGACCAGGTCGGGCAACTTCAGACTTGGATGGCCATTGTCCTGCAACCGCAATCAAACACACCTGCTAATCAATGTCTTCAAGATCATCAGAAAGCTACATGCAGGTGTGTTTGATTAGGGTTGAAGCTACACTCTTCAGGACAGTGGTCCTCCAGGACTGAAGCTGTCCATCCCTCTGCTAGACATCAAATCTGATCCACGGAAGCATGCGGGACTTAAAGGATTTTCAGCTAATGTCTTGGTGCCAGAGACCAGAAAACACGTTCAGAGGTCTTGTGGAGTCCATACCTTGATGCATCAGTTGTTCTGGCAGCACAAGGGGGACCTATTAGGCAGGTGGTTTTAATGTTGTAGCTAATTAGTGTATATATTAGTGTATAATTAGTGCAATGAATGAGTTTGCTTAACAACGTCCAGTGTAGTTTTAAACACCATAAGGGTGCAGGAAAAGCTTTTGAACAAAGACACACACGATGGTGTTCAGTGCAGTCGCATTGGCGAAATTCTGCAAGCAAAAAACCCTGCTTCCAATTTCCACTATTAATATGTAGCGATGCATGAAGCACAGTTTACAAAAAAAAAGACACTGTCAATCCAGCTTTGTGTTGGAAGTTTTTCAGCCTCAACCAAAACTTACAATTGCGTGAAAATGACTGGAATTCACCTCAAAAATATAGCAGAGCAGCAACTGCTTTTTTAATGATGCTTTTTTAATCTACTGACTTCAGGGTCTTGTGGTGAATCGATTTTAAAGATTTCACTCACTGAGAAAAATCCAAATCTCCAACATCCTTAAAGAGTTAGTTCACCAAAAAATGAAAATTCTGTCATTAATTACTCACCCTCAGGTTGATACACACCCATAAGGCCTTTGTTCATCTTCAGAACACAAATTAGGATATTTTTGATGAAATCCAGAAGCTTTCTGACCCTGCATAGACAGCAATGCAACTGACACGTTCAAGGCTCAGAAAGGAAGTAAGGACATTGTTAAAATAGTCCACGTGACATTAGTGGTTCAACCGTAATACTATGAAACTACGAAAAGTGTTGAGTAAGTCATTGTTTTAGTTGCTTTTGCGCACAAAAAATACTTTTTTAAAACTTCATAACATTACGGTTGTACCACTGATGTCACATGGACTATTTTAACGATGTCCATACTACCTTTCTGGGCTTTGAATATGTCAATTGTGTTGCTGTCTATGCAGGATCAGAAAGCTCTCGGATTTCATCAAAAATATCTTAATTTGTGTTCTGAAGATGAACGAAGGTCTTACAGGTTTGGGACGACATGAGGGTGAGTAATTAATGACAGAATTTTCATTTTTGGTTGAACGATCCCTTTAAGTTTCCATAGACCACCACCACTAACTTCCACTGTCTGGTCTAGCACTTTTTTTTGGTCAAATGTAAATCTATAATATCCCCAAACTGAATCAAAACAACTGTATGAACACTAAATAATGTTTCTTGACTATTGTTTTTCTACTGCTTGAATCATCTGCTTCCTCTATTACATAACTATTGTGTAATGTGTATTCAGTAACGTTCACTAGGTTTGAGCTGTCAGGATGTCCACATGGAAAAACACACAGCACTCTATACATGTGAACAACCTGCCGGGGTGTCAGAGGACACTGAAGAGCTGTAAAGTGGGTGGAGATAGTGATAAATATAAAAGCTCAGGGCTACTGCTGTACTTTCCACAATCACACCATAACACACCTATTTTAAAGAGAGTGGGAGACACATTATAATCTGCTGATGTTGTTGTAGGCGTAAAAATTCATATGAAACCGAGGCATCAACACCGCTGTCCTCTCCATTACAAGCCTAATGGAGTGTGTGTGAAGATTGATGAGGCGTATAAACCCAGATGGCGAATATACGTACACTTGTGTGGCGTCGTGACCTCAGACGAAAGGAATGGATGGGATGAACAAAGTTATAGGTATTAGGACATGGACTGTGGTTGAAAATTCGAGGGGAATGTCATAGAGATAAAACGATGGAGGAAAGAGGACCCATGGGAGAGTGAGAGACGTGTGCTGATATGGTGCTCAATCAACCTCAGTGGGCAACGCTCTCGACCTGCAGCAGGAAAGTGCTGATTCAAGAGAAGGGAGGTGGGGAACAGGATTGGAGTGAATTTTTACTGCAGATGAAGCATTTATGTCGTGACTGAGGAAGAAGTTCATGTAGGTATGACAAGAAAAAAGAAAAATTTTAAAACAAACAAAATTCATTTTTAGTGTTACTCACTAAAGGCTATGTTCTTTGTAAAATCATGGCTTTTAGCCAACCATTAGTCTGCAAAGCAATAAAGTTTTATCACCACTTTAACACACATACAATATAATTATGATACATGGACAAGTTATTTTTACAGGGAATATCGCCACCTAGTGGACAGTTGCAGTAAGGAACAAAAAGTAATCAAGCAGATCACCTAATGCTTCAAATCAGGCGCAGTTGAAGGAGCGATTTCATTCCTTGACATATTGTGGCAATAATTTTGGTATTTTACAGCCCAGCTGATTCATACATAAAACACCTTTGCATTTTCAAGGGTGGAAAGTGTATGCAGCATCATGTGACACTAAAGATATTACTGTTTCACTGTGCTTTTGATTAAATTTGACCGACCCCAAACTTTTGAATGGTGCTGTGGACAGAGAAAATGGTGCAGGGTTGCCAGGTTTTCACAACAAAATCCGCCCAATTGCTAGTCGCGTTTCGAGGGGGATACCCTGTTACAAATTGTGTTCCGTGGGATAAAATAAGAGTTTTTTTTTTTTGACAGTGTTCCCCTGGTAAGTTTGCATTTCATGGGCTAAATACGACGTTATTAGGGTCGCTTGATCCCGCGGACATCAAAATCGACACGCGGCAACAGTGTAAAAGTATTCCTGACTTGGCAACATTGAACGGGTAACACTTTTAGCTATTTAAGGAAATGTTCACCCCAACATTAAATTCTATTATTAATTACTCGTCCTCATGACGTTCCAAACCTGTAAGACCTTCGTTCATCTTCAGAACACAAATTAAGATATTTTAGATCAATTCCGAAAGCTTAGATGAATTCACCAAGCAAATTCCAAACAACTAGGTTATGGCAATAAATAAATAAATAATATTAGGAAGCTACGAGAATGTACAACTTTCTGCAACAATTTCTTCTCTTTCGTGTCAGTCTTCGATGTCCATTCATGAGAGTACCACAAAAGTCTCAGCTGTTCAACTTAAAATATTTCTACGTTACAAAATTTGCTGGAAACGTCAGAGGATCAGCATTTTTGCTGATGTTAGATTACTTTCTAAATCTGGGCAGGGCATGCTTGTTTGTTTTTAATATAAAAAGTTCTATTTTTGGCAAATGTAAAAGCCCTTTCACACCAAAAGCCTTGGGCTGAAGGAAAAGTAAATTAACGTCTATGCAGTGGAATACAGAAAACGAAAGTTGCACACTTCAAAAAAAAAAAAAAAAAAAAAAAAATTTCCTTATCCCGAGTCATTTTTGCTTAATATTATGGTTGCAATAGATCATTGAAGGTCAGCGGCCTTTGATGACCTTCGAAATACATAAGACATTTGTGTTGTTTAACATTTAATTATTGCAAGTTTGCATCATATTCAGAGTTGCATTTAACCGTTTTCATTAATTTTGAAGAAAACAATGCGTTTTGTTTTTGATAAATTAATGCATGTTCACATTTATTCTAGAACTAAAGTAAAGGACAGGACAGCTTTCAATCAATAAACAGGAAAAAAAGGCAGCTTACTTTACTAGTCACTTGAAAAAAAAGTTATCCGATTACGTAACTTGCTTTACTTGTAATGCGTTACCCCCAACACTGGTTAGGACTGTTTTTAGTACTTAGCAGTTTTAGTTTTAGACTTGTATTACAAACTTTGTTTTAAGCTCTTAAACCTATTTATTTGCACATTTTGCACATCCAAACTTTTTTTGGATGTCAACTTGGCTCCTGTGACTGTGATCCTCATTGTGATCACTCAGGTCATTATCACACTAACATTATAGTTTTTAAATATACTTTAATATTGCAACAATTTCACATTTAATATAGAAATTAATGTGGAAACAAAGACAGTATACTTTTAACAGTTATTTTTATATGAGGTGACTTGAGGTGAGTTTCACTGATACCAATATTACTATGGTCTCTAGGAAATTGTTCTTTTCAATAATCAAAAGAAAAATGAAATTAATGTTTTATACCTTCATTTGAAAACCAGAAAATGTAAAAACACAACGTAAAATTTTTGAGGGGGAAAAAACATTTCATAAGGATATTTTAATAATACAATTTGAATAAAGTATGCATTTACTAAAATTAGACATGCTAAAACAGAATTTGATAAAACATACGGTGAGAAAGCATTTCATAGCATCCTAAACATGTCATTTTTGTTCAACTTTTAATAGAATGATGTGAAATTGTATACGTTTCATGATTTTAACTAATGCTTTTTGAGTGATAAAATTTAATTTAACCACTAAAAAGGAGTCGAGAAAAATTCAAATGGGAAAAACAGAATTTTGAAAGAAATAAAATGGAATTTCACAGGGCCCTAGATTAATACACATGAATAAGTATAAAGTAAACTAAAGTTTAAGGGAGCATCATTAAGCAGAAGACAAGTTGCAAAAGGCAAATGTAGCTCAAGAATAAGAGTCCATTTTAATAGTGCTTTAATAAAGTTCAGCAAAGGCAAAAATAATAAAATTCAATGTTTCAACAAAATACTAAAGATCTCTACTTACATAACACAACCTTCATAGAGATGAGAATCAGAGACAGAGCAGTTTGATTGGTAAAACAGTATATGAACAAACATTACATTCCCTCACATAACCAAGACAGTAGTTCTGAAGAATTTTTACTTGCCATTAGAAAAGCAAAGCGAAATGTACAGTTTGTAGGATTTGTTAAAGGCTCTCCCCTTTAGACAAGACCTGATATCTAAATTAAATCTGAAAGGCACAAACAAGGAGCGTAATGAACTACACTAAAATAAAAAAAAAAAAAAAAAAAAAAGAAAGTCCAAGCTGTTTCATCAAACAATCTTCGCATGAACTTGTCAGTACTACTTTCAACTGCTGAACATACAAACACAGAACACCACAATCTGCCACTTCCCAGACTGTATGAGGGTAAGAAGTCTTCCTTAAAAAGTCAGACGAAATACTATAAAACAAAATATGCAGGACAAAAAAAAACAAAAACAAACAAAAACAAAACACCTAACAAAGCTCCACAATGCACAGAATCAGGTGTTGAAATTCTCCTCAGCAGACAACGGACTGAAAGGAGCACTTCTTTCATTAAGAGCACAGTTCGGTTTCATCCCCCCAAAAATTTGACGTTGCCTGAGCTTCAGGAATAAATACGAACTACTAGAAATGTGTAAAATAAGCCTGACCGCAGGTAAAGGATGAAGGGTGGCCTGACCGAGCACTTCATTGACACCTAACGCAATAATTGCACACAAACACACGCAGGACGACGCAAGCTCTGTGATGCACTGCCCAAAAACATGCATCAATCTGACACAGCAGATCTTTAGCCAGAGTACAGTTAGAAAAATCCATGACAGACGTACAAACACGTGAACAATTTAGTGAGATCGACAACGTTACACTTAACTTGCCTGTTTTCATTGGTATCTCTGCTGTTGAACATACAAAGGTCTAAAAACAGCAAATATGAAAGGAAATTATTGGAACACAGTTCTTGGTTGCTTGTTTTTAGTGTTTGTATAAGGTGGCGAACGGTGATGAGAGAGTCCTTGTGTTGGACGACTTGCTTTACACAGGATTCAGATGGCTGACCTAGCTATGAAAATCACCAACAAACACGTACGGTTGCAAAAAGGCCGTCTTAACACACCAGAGTCAACTTAGGTAAGCGCCAGGCGCTAAAATTGGCTCCCTGCGCCTAATATATTTTCTGAGGGGCAAGAATCTTGTTCTAAAACAGAATAGTTATAGGACTCCTGTCAAACTCTACAGGTAAAAGGACCATTTTAAAAGGAGAGGGGGAAAAAAAAAAGAAAGAAAATAAATCTCTTGGATGGCACACGTTACTTTTGTGCCGATATCACTCAAACAGCACAGTAGCACTGGGACGTTACTCTTCAGCCCCCGAAGTGGGAATCTCCTGAAATGTACAGTTTCAGGTCTCGATGTGTCTTGCCTTAAGAGTGGACAGTTCTGGGTTTTGTTCTTTACCATTTACCACTCAGCATCTCCAATGGCTTTGGAGAACACGTAATCCCGCCCGTTCAGATTCATTATCCCATCTTTCAGGTGAAATTTCCATTTGTTCTTACTTCTGTGAATCTGAAGCAAAAGTTATAGTAAGAATTTAATTTAATTATTTTAAAAAAAGCCATTTAATAGGTCTGACATAACACCATCATAAAACCTTTCTTTTCTATTATTTTTTTTATTGTTCTGTTTTTAATTCATTTCTCTATCCAATGTTAAATTTCACTTGACAAATGTTTTCACATTAAATTTCTAGGTATGTAAATGTCAAACGAAATTATCAATAATGAAACTACTATGACAATGTCACTTTCCCCCCCATGCAATATCCAATTTCACTTGCAACATTACATACACATGCATTTAATTTCTAGGTATTTAACCATCATAACACTACGGAAGCCGCCCATTTCCGCCACTAAGCAAAAAGGTTATTGCGACTTCTCACAATTATGACTTTTTCTCATTTGGAGTTGTATAGTCAGAATTGCGAGTAATAATTCAGACTTTTTTCTTCGCAATTGCAAGTTCGTATCTTGCAATTCTGACTTTTTCAAGCAACTGACTTTCTCAGAATTGAGATATAAACTTGCAATTGCGAGTTATAAAGTCCAATTTTGAGAGGGGGGAAAAAAAAAAAAAAAAAAAAAAAACCCATTCTCAGAATCATTTGTTACAATTCTGCCTTAACTTGCAACTGCATGTTATAAACTCACAATTGCAAGATATAATCTCAAATCTGAGGGCAAAAAAAAAAAAAAAAAAAAAAAATTCACAACTGTGCCTATAACTCTGTGCTGCAACTGACTTAAATTCTGACTTTTTTCCCCCCTCAGAATTGAGTTAATCGCACTTTTTCTTAGAATCTCAAGTTTAATTCAGAGGAAAAAAAGAATTGCGAGAAATAAAGTCAGAATTCTGACCTTTTCTCAGAATTGACAAACTCTCAATTGACTTTCCTCAATTGTGATATAAACTCAATTTGAAGTTATAAAGTCAGAATTGTGAGATAAAAACTTGCAATTCTGACTTTTTCTCAGAACTGAGAAACTCACAACTGACTTTCAAAATTGTGCGATATAAACTCCTTTAGAGGGGGAAAAAAAAAAAAAAAAAAAAAAAAAAAAAATACATTCTCAGAATTGTTTCTGTGTCACAATTCTTAACTTGCAATTGCACGTTACAAGGTCACAACTGCGAGATATGACTTAGCAGAATTGAGTTTATAATTGACTTTATAACTCAATTGCGAGTTTATATCATTGACTTTCTCAGAATTGAGTTTCATTCATTTAAAAAAATAAATAAAATAATTGTGAGAAATACTGAGAAAAAAAGTCAGAATTGTTACTTTATCTTGGAATTCTGACTTTATAACTCACAATTGCGAGGTTATGTCATAATTCTAAGAAGAAAAAAATAAAGTTGAGTTTGTATCATGCAATTCTTGGGGGGGGGGTGAAATTTCCAATCACTTTTTTTTTTTTTTATTCAGTGGTGGAAACTGTTTATTTATTGGTATTGGTTATTAAATAAAAGTAATGCACTTTTCTTTAATCAAGTGTACAATTTCACTTTCACATTCGATTTCTAGGTATGAAAAATGCATTAAAAATGCAGTAATATGCAGAAAAAGGAGGACTGGTCACCACTGGTTACCACAGATCATCTTACTCTTTATTATAGTTTACTATATTCATTTTATTAAAAACCATTTAAACAAGCCCAAATTGTTTTTCTGCCTTTCCCTGCACTTTATATGAACTGCATTTCTTAGGTTTTTTTTTTTTTTTTGAAATTGTATATATATTTTATATTGTGCTAATAAACTAATCATTGAATATTAGCAATAAATGGTATTATGATTTCCCTATGCAATGTCTAATTTCACTTGTAAAATCAAGTTAAATAAGTGAAATTATTTTTGCAATAAATTTCTAGGCATGTAATATGCCAGTGACTATCATCATATTTTTTTGCATAACATTTCTATATAAAAATGTGTACAAAATTATTGCATGTGAACTACAAAATGAGGTAACACAAGTTACCTACAATACTCACCTTGTCATACTGGCAAACCACCACATTCTCAGTGTCAAACAGCTCCTGATCTTCCTCATCACTGACGTCATCACCACTGTTTAACGGCTCCTGAATTAAAATACAGACTTGTCAAATAGGAAAACAATGACTGGACAAAACCAGACTGGCTGCTGCACCAGCATCGTTTCAGTATCATTTATGACTTATAGTTTTTCCATTCTGTAAAATGAAAGGGCGCTTATGGATGCACAAATTCGATATGAGCAATTGCAATACACTGTGTGGACAGTTAGCTATTCAAATGAGATTCCACCCAGATATGCACAAAATCAGATTTGGGCTGAAAGTCTCAACGAGGCTTTAGTTACACGTTTTATTTAACGATAACACAATCCAGAATGTACCTCCTCCACTTGGCCATCCTCTCCACCATCTTTCTCTTTGTCTTCATCCTCGTCCTCATCATACTCATCCTCCTCCTCTTCGTCCTCTTCTGAGGACGTGTCTCCTGCCCCATCCACCTGGAGCACCATGGGAGGTTGCTGCGAGGCCTGTTGCTGCTGTGGCTGTTGTTGCGGTGCCTGTGCTTGAGCCTGTGGCTGAGGCTGAGCCTGCACATGCGCAGCTCCCTGTTCTGGCTGCACAGTCATTGCTGCTGCCTGCATGACCTAAAGACAAACAACTCTTCTCAATACACACATGCCTGTGCATTTATCAGGGTTGGAGACATGTACTTTATGCTTGAGGTCAGAGGTTGTGCTGACCTGAGTGTTCTGCTGCACTTTATTTCCTGTGAGGACAATCTGCTGCGGCTGGATGATGACTCCGGTCTGCTGGGAAAGACCTCCCTGAAGAGGAGTCAACACCTACATGAAGAGACAGACACACATTCACTGCACTCTTGTTCCTACAGACAAATTTTGTCCATGTCGAGTAATCGGCAAAATACCAGAAATAGTGCATTGCACGTATTAAACCCATTTACAAATAATAAAGCATAATACTATTAAGAATTCACAAACACTGCGATTCAATTAAATAAATGTATGCGATGCAAGTTTAACATACAAGCTTTAATTTTTCACAAACTCCATCTCTGCTTCTTGTTGCGAGTTTGGGTTTATTATAACGTCCATCTGGGAATGCAACATGCACCAGATTTGTAAGGTAACATCTATAAACCTACACAAACATGGGAGAATACACCATTATCTCTGTCAATATGCTAACTGTTCATCGCAATTTCTGAGTTTACGCATTTTGATGTCCACATTCAAGAAACTACAGTGGCTGTAGCTTTTCTATCATAAAGAAAAGACCAAATATTACAGATTAAATGGACATTTAAGTTAAATGGTGTTTAGTTAATATTAAACATTAGGTCGCGCAGTAACGTGTAAAAACATTTGTTAGGCAGTTGGCGCCCTCTACAGGCATTTGCATAATGTACATTAGCTCTATTGTTTATAATACATTATTTGAACGGTTTTGTTCCATAAAACCAAGTGATTACTTGCTTTTGACACTTTATTTGAACTAATTATTATTGCCTCATTGCTATTACATATTACTCAATTAATTGTCAGAATAATCAGATTACTCAATTACGAAAATAATCGTTAGTGACCAAAAAAAAAAAAAAAAAAAAAAAAAAAGTCTAATTTCACTTTAAATTAATAAATAAATAAATAAATAAATAAATAAATAAATAATAATAGACATTCATAAAATTTCCTGATACTTCACATTTGCCAATTTTTCAGTTTACACATTAGGTTTATTTTACTTTATGTGAATAAATTAATGTTTCTTGCATTACTTCATTGTCAAGTGTTTTGTCACTTTTTCTATTTTTCTAAAAAAATAACTAAAACAAAAAAAAAAAAAAAAAAAAAAAAAAAAAAAACAAAAACAAACAAAAAATATGGTATTTACTTAAAATAAATAAATAAATAAAACAAATGAAAATTACCATACATATCACCATTTCTTATTCACTTGCATTGCATATAAATGCAAAAAACAAAAAAAACAAAAAAAAAAAAAACCAAAACAAAAAAAAAAAAAAAAAAAAAGGTCGAATATTTAAAAACAAAAAAAGTAAATATACCAAAGTTAAAAATAAAAGCATTTTACTGTATTACAAAAGGTAGTGGTCAACTGATTACTGCACCAATATTACGCATTATGGTTATTGGTATTGGCCATTTTCAAAACCAATCTGTCAATAAAAATTTAAAAGCAATTAAAGAAAGTTTGTCACAGCCCTTGCTATTCTTAATTTTGATATTAATTTTCATTTTTACACCAGACATATACAGTAGTCAACATTTGAAGTGGATCAAAAAAAGTTCAAAGCTGTCCTAAGACGAGAATGGGTATCGTTTTGGTTTTAGGACAACTTTGATGAAAGGTTTTGATCCACTTCAAATGTTAACTACTGTATATGTATTGGTATAAGATATCGATTATCAATCTACTTGATCTGTAATAATCGTATTGGCATCAGCCCTGAAAAACACAGTCAACCCCTAAAAAAAAAGGAACAAACCATTTTTGGTACTATGGTGTATTAACATTACGAGCTAATTAAAAAGAGTCTGTAAATTTAATTTCAAACCATAAACTTAATGTTGCTTGCATATTTTGTAAAGCTCTGGCAAATCACAGCTGCCTTTTTTTTTTTTTAATTATTTACCATAAATTTAAATTTTTATAGTGTACATGATCTTTTATAAACCACTGAAGTAACGCTGCAATAGCATAAACTGCTCTACCTCTGTAAACCGTCCTCTATCAGTTCTGATATTTGCTTTTAAACAAACACAAGCTCTGACAGACATCTTGCACTGGCTAGCTATGATGAGGACCTCTGCTGACTCGGAAACAAATCACGCTCATCAAGTGCACAGATGCGTCACAACACACCCTGCAGCATCCAGTGACTGAACTAGAACAAACGTGTCACTATTGGTGCAGTGAACACATTTGCAGTGTTACGTGAAGTATGGAGCACTGACCTGCTGTATGACGGGGGCCTGCACACCTCCAGGCTGCATCTGTGGCAGAACCTGCTGCTGCAGCAGCATTTGCTGCTGTGGCTGAATGATATATTGAGCTCCATTGGCAGCTCTGACCACCTGCAGGATCTGACCTGAAAACAGAGAGAGAGAGAGATGGGCTTTTATTTAAGACATTCACACTTTATTAACATGCACAAAATAGTGACGAAACAAACTGTGAACAGGGAAAAAAAAAAAAAAAAAAAAAAAAAAAAAAAAAAAAAAAAGAGAGGTTTTCCAAGAATTGCTTTGATTGTAGAAAGAGGCCACTGCAAAATAAATATGACTATTTTATATGACAGATTGCTGCTCAGCTTTTTCCCCACCTTAATAATGGCATTGTTTTGAGAAGAAACGGTTTTAAAAGGGTCATAAAATGCAGTTTCACTGTGTCACAGAAGTAATGTCTTACCCTGAGGGGTGATAAGTTGCTGAAACGGTGCTACACCTGCAGGTAAAGCCAAAGTTGCTGCTGTGGCTGCTGCACTCTGGTGGAACAAGAGATTGAAACAAGGATTGAATCCACAGAGGACACGCATACATTAATGATCAGGTAGAGAGGGAGTGAGAGAGTGAGAACAATATCCTTGCTGAAACCTGCTGTGTAATCTAATTCGAAGTCGCCAGCTTAGTCTAAACCGTTTTCCAGGAAGACTCCACCTATCTGTTCTCCTGCTGGAATTAATGCTGATCCTACAGGGTGTTCACATGCACAGGGAGTTTTGTGGCATGTTCAGATTTGTATCAAAGTTGTGAAAAATGTCTTTCTTTCTTGATTTGTAAAGAAATTGTGCTTTTTGAGGAAAACATTTCAGCATTTTTCTCCATATAATGGACTGATATGGTGCCCCGAGTTTAAACTTCCAAAATGCACTGAGGAAGAAGAGTCTTATCCAGCGAAATGATTGGTTATTTTCATAAAAATAATATAAATTTATATACTTTTTAAATCTAAAACACTCATCTCGTCTCACTCTGCCACTTTTTCCCCCGCTTCATGACAGTTAGGGTATGTTGAAAAACTCCCATTTCATGTTCTCCCTCAACTTCAAAGTCGCCCTATATCGCCATTTTTTCCATTTTGGGCATTTGATCTTCGTTCACTTTGCAAAGACTGTGTCGGTATTTCTGCATCCAATGTAGGATGATTTTGAAATGTTTTTGAAGTTGAGGGAGAAAATATGGTTGGAGTTTTTCGACATACCCTAACTGTCTTGAACCAGAATACACAGTTCAGGGAGAGAAAGACAAGACGAGCATTTGAGATTAAAAAGTATTTAAATTGTATTTTTTTTTTTTTTTTTAATGAAAATAAGCAATCGTTTCACTAGATAAGACCCTTCTTCCTTGGCTGGGATCATTTACAACTGCATTTGGGATCATTTGAAGCCGCATTTAAACTGCATTTTGGAAGTTTAAACTCGGGGCACCACTATATGGAGAAAAATCCTGATATGTTTTCCTTAAAGATTTTTTTTTTTTTTTTTTTATGACTGAAGACAGACATACACGCATAAACATCTTGGATGACAAGGGAGTGAGTACATTATCTGTAAATTTTTGTTCTGGAAGTGGACTTCTCCTTTAAAAAGGACACATGAAATGTTATTTACCCTTTTGATAGAATAATCATTATTAATAATCCTGATTATCAGTTTAACCATAATCATACAGCCCTATTTAATCCTGCTTTAAAGAACTCAAGCATTTCAAACAGCAGATGATACTGGCTTTAAATCAGGTCAACAGAAACTCTGGAGCTCACATAATATGCTGCTCAAGTGAACTCTGAAATACAAGTCTTAAGCCATTAAGTCAATACAGTGCAACAGTGATCTGCCTACTTTTTCATGATCTGGAAGCATTTTTCCCATAGGGATTTTTTAAAAATCTTAATGAATTAAGACATGACCAAACCAAAAAAGCATACAGGTGAATCATAACATTAAATACTTTGGGCTGGAAAAAAAAGAAAAAAAGAAAAAAAAAAGACAAGGTACAAAAGACAAACGATTTCAGACAAAAAGACAAGGTACAGTACTGTGCGCTTTATGGATTTAATAAGGAAAGGAGCTATACTGTAATCCCATAAAAACTGCAAGTGACAACCCAATTAAAAAAAAAAAAAAAAATTTCAGCATATATATATATATATATATATATTATATTATATTATATTATATTATATTATATTATATTATATTATATATTAAAGGGATAAGTTTACCCAAAATGTACTTAATGTGTCTTTAAATACTCAGCACTCATGTCGTTCCAAACCTGTAAGACCTCTGTCCATTTTCAGAACACAAATCAAGATATTTTGGATGAAATCTGAGAGCTTTTTGACCCTGCACAGACAGTAACACAACGGACACATTCAAGGCCCTGAAAGGTAGCAAGGACATCCTTAAAATAGTCCATGTGACATCAGTGGTTCAACTGTAATGTTATGAAGCTATGAGAATACTTCTTTCTTTTATTTCACGTAAGTCAATTGTTGAACGAAGTCACTATTTTTTATTTGTGCACAAAAAGTATTCTCGTAGTGTCATAATATTACGGTCGAACCACTGATGTCACATGGACTATTTTTTCGATGTCCTTACTACCTTTCTGGGCCTTGAACGTGTCAGTTGTGTTGCGGTCTATGCAGGGTCAGAAAGCTCTCGGATTTCATCTAAAATATCTTGATTTGTGTTCTGAAAATGAACAAAAGTCTTACGGGTTTGAAACAAAATGAGGGCGAGTAATACAACTGAGATTTCATTTTAGGGTGAACTATCCCTTTAAACAACAGTACGATCCATTGAATACGCTGAACTTCTATCCCTCACAGCTTTGTTTAACTCCTGTCCAAATTTAAACTTGGCGCTAACCTAAGGTCTAGATTCCAATATTCCAATGACTAACAACTCAAATGTGGCCCACACACTCACCATTGTAGTGGGACCTATGTGCTGAAGCGTCTTAGAATCCTGAACAAGAACCTGCTGCGGAGGAGCTGAGAAGCGACAGAAAGAGTTTATTATTAAATATACAATAGATGTTATTTCATTTCTGAAAAAGCTTGCATGTCCAGATCAGGCCTCACCCTGCTGTGCTGGAGGCAGGAGGACTTGCTGTTGTTGGGTTTGTGGTTGCGTCTGCTGAGCTTGTTGGGCTTGCTGCTGTTGCTGCTGCTCCTTTGTATGAAACCCATCTACCGCCTTGGACTGCATCAGCTTACTCTCCCAAAGCTGCTCAGAAACAGAAAGGCAGTGAGATGCAGGTTTAATAAAACCATCTATTCGTGCAGCATGTTAAAGGGATAGTTCACTCAAAAACAAAAATTTGGTCAATCACTCACCTTCATGTCGTTCCAAACCTGTAAGACCTTTGCTCGTCTTCAGAACACAAATTAAGATATTTCTGATGAAATCCGAGAGCAAGGGTACTACCAAGGTCAAGGCACAGAAAGGTATTAAGGACATCAGTAAAACAATCCATGAGACATCAGTGATTCAACCACAAATTTACGAAGCTACGAGAAAATAACGACTTTATTTAATAATTCTTCTCCTCCTCGTCACCCTAGGGCTCCTTGTAAACAAGGCGCTGCACATAACCAAGGCATTACCTTCACATAACCTTCAGCAGCACCACGCATATGCATCATGATACTCTCCACAATGGCAACTAGGGTGACGGGGAGAAGATGAATTGTTAAAGTTATTTTTGTTTTCTTTGTGCATAAAAAGACTTCTCGCAGCATTGTAAAATTATGGTTGAATCAACAATGTCCTTACCCTTTCTGTCTATGGAGGGTCAGAGAGCTATTGGGTTTTAATGCCTTAATTTGTGTTCTGAAGATGAACAATGGTCTTACGTATTTGGAACAACATGAGGGCAAGTAATTAAGTGACAGTGTTTTCATTTTTGGGTGAACTATCCCTTTAATATTCTTAATATCATATATTAATAAATCATAATAACAAACATCTTACCGTTTTCAGCTCCATCAAGACCTGTTCATCCACTCCCTCGTCTAGGAAAAGCTCTCGGACTTCACTGATGACATCGTCCATCACTGCTTTATACAGATTAGGCTACAGTGAAAGCAACCAGGAGTCATATCTTATTACATTTTGCGAGCAAATCATACGTTTATTAGTGATTCTCTAATGAATCAGTGCACAACATCAGTAAATACAATTTGTTTACCAACTGCAATGATATGGTCCTCAAATCAACTCACTGACTCAATCCAAAAAGTCATCTAGCTAACATGATTCATGAGCTGACAATCAATAATTGGATCATTTGAACTTATCAATTTGGAACGATGAGGCAAAAAGTTATTTTAAAAGTCTAACTGCAGAAATTTTACAAAAAGGCATTAACAATATGTTTACAGTTTTATAACAACTATTTAAAAAATAAATAAATAAATAAATAAAAATAATTGGTTGGTTTAAACAAACATTTAACCAAGCAATACATGTTAGTATCGTATGTACAGTAATTACTAGAATTTGTATATTATAAATATATTTGGTTTCTGTAATACTTTGTTTTTTGAGTGGAACCATGTGTGCAACAAACAGAACTGGGACAAACATGTTACAAAGCAATAAACATATGAAATACTCTGCCGTTCAAAAGTTTGGGATCAGTAAGATTTTTTTTTTTTTTTTTTTTTTTTTTTTTTTTTTTTTTAGAGACTTCTGCTCATCAAGGCGGATTTATTTGATTACAAAATACAGAAAAAAAAAAAACAGCAATATTTTGAAATATTATTACAATATAAGATAGTGGTTTTGCATTTCAATATACTTTAAAATAGAATTTATTCCTGTGATGCAAAGCTGAATTTTCAGCATCACTACTCCAATATCAAATGTTGGAAACAGTTGCACTGCCTGTTTTTTTTTTTTTGAACCCATGATACTTTTTTCAGGCTTCTTTAATGAATAAAACATTAAAAAGAACAGCATTTATTTAAAAAAATAAATCTTTTCTGATACTACACACTACTGTTCAAAGTTTGGGGTCAGTAACTTTGTTTTCTTTCTTTGAAAGAAATTAATACTTTTATTCAGCAAGGATGCGTTAAGGTAATAAAAAGTGATAGCAAAGACTAATTTTGTTAGAAAAGATTTGCATTTTGAATAAATGCGGCTCATTAACTTTTTATTCATGAAAGAATCCAGAAAAAAAAAAAAAAAAAAAAAAAAAAAAGGTATCACAGGTGCCAAAAAAATAAAAGTAAATAAATAAAAATAAGCAGCACAACCGTTTCCAACACTGATGATAAACCAGCATTTTAGAATGATTTCTGAAGGATCATGTGACACTAAACACAGAATGAAAATTCAGCTTTATAAATTCTATTTTAAAGCATGTTAAAATATAAAACTATTTTTTAAAACCACAATATTTTACAATATTGTAGTTTTTCTGGATTTTTAAATAAATTGACTTTTGAAGAGCATAAGAGATTTCTTTAAAAAAAAAAAAAAAAAAAAAAAAAAAAAAAACCTTAAAAATCTTCCTGATCCCACACTTTTGAACGGCAGCGTATGTGTCTAGGATGTGGCTCTAACATAAACAACACACTTCACAGTTTAAGGGAACACCGGGGATGACGTAATGACGTAAAAAACGACGAATTGTTTTTGAATCAACCGTTTAAAAGAACCGAACCGATCCTTTGATTTCAGTCTGACCCCCAATCAACATTTACGAGTCGAAGCACTATAAATAAGCACATAGCGTTCTGGTAACGAGTCTATTACGGTTTCTCGTTATCGGAACGCGGTGCATCCGCTTCGTCCATAAATAGCACGTCCAGTCAGCCTCACGCAGAGAAACCGAAAAAAGAAACAATATTCAAAACACATGCACTTCCGGAATGAGAACGCAAACGTCTTTATCTACCCAGAAACCACTATCGCTATGGCGCCGCTAACGCAATCTTTTGCTAAAACGGAAAAGAAGCAGCGGGCTCGCGGTCTGTGTCGTGTCCTGTCCGTGGCTCTCGGCCCGTCGGCTCACTATTTAAAGCGCAGTCTGGTGTTTATATGCAGAGCCGGTGACGTAGCGCCGAGTAGCACCTTCCCATCCCGGGCAGTCTATATTAGAGCGCCGGTATGGCTGTATAAAACCAGGCGTCTGAAAGAAGGAGGGTCAGAGGCGGAGAGAGACGCAGACAGAGAAGGGCGACGGTAGCCATGATGAAACAGCATTTGCCTGCACTGTAGCGCTCAGCTGACAGGCTTCCGTGAACGGGTTTTATGGTGAAAATCGGGTCATATTTGGGTTTATATGCATGGGAATCGATTATATAAGGGGGTCGTGATTATTATATGAGAATTCGTTCAAATAAGATTGTTGTGATGTAGAAAGGTTTTCGTTTTAACACGCAGGACAACAAACGACACAGTTCTGCTCTCCCTTGATACACACGCACATATATTGACTTTGTTTTGGTACAATTTCAGACTCAAAGGGTGCTTTAGTAAGCTGTAATACCGAGTTAACTTACACGAAAAATGCGAGCCAACATATTTTATTTTCCGCATCAAACACAGCTTTTTACACGGACGAGGCCAAAAGTCCGTGTTAGTTTAACAGAAATGCGCTTTTCTAACACATCATCAAGCTTACAGCAATGGATCAGAGCCAATGTGTTTTCTCCCTGTCAGCAAACACTCACACACACTTCCCTACACAGAGCCCAAATGGATCAGATTTGCTGTGTACGTGTGTCTAATGTTTTATTCTTGAAAATCCCCAAGTGTAGGTTTGGTTAAAATGCACCGCGTCTAACTACAATGCTTGGACACGTGTGTGATTTCGAGTATGAGTGCCGTTTGTCTGATCCTTACCACTTGGTTCGAGTTAGCCGAGCTCGCCATTATGAGCGCAGTGAGGGGAAAAACACAGCGCGAATATCAAGCAAGAACCCCAAAAAGCATTTAAAAAAAGCACGGAAACATCTAAAACGTTTTAAAAAGTTGCCGGTTAAAGTTTCTGGAAATAAAAACACAGCTGTTTACGGTCTTATTCACAGTCCCAGGGCTGCTGCTCCCCAGCCGTCCGTCTTCTCCGGTCCTCCGCCTTTATATACGGAGCTGCGCGAGACACAGGGCAGGGTCAAGCGGGCACTGTACGAAATCTCGCGAGATTTCAACGCGCTCTTACCGCAAACGTGACACGGTTAGTCAGCAGATCCTGGATCAGCCCCTCGCTGTGGAAGCTGTAACAAAAACCAGCCGTTTGATAAAAAGACCAGTTTTTACGATTGTACGATTGTTAATTACTATGTTATTATTATTAATACCGAAACCGAATTTATTTACTTGCCTTTCTGCCCATCTGCATATATGCCTGATGATATAAAACATCAACCTTTATGCTTTTAATAACTATTTTAAACTTTTAGGAAATTCTCAGATTTTCTAATCACGCTTAAATATCACAATAAAGGGCAAGATACATTAATAAAACTAGTTTTAGAAATGTATCTCCTTTATTGGAGGCAAAATAATTTACCATTTTCACCAGATGAGGGCAATGTGTACCACTCCATTAGCAACCACTGGTTTATATTGTAGGATTAATTTTAAACCTTGTCATGCATGTGTTTTAGGTTTAGATTTATTTCTCTGTCCTTTTAAATAAGTGGGAATAGCAAAAGTGTCTACGTTTTTGGAGACGAATATTGCAAGAAGTTTAAATAAGGGAACTGAGTATTTTACTACTTCATAGGAAGAGGATTGTCCATTTTCAAGTCTTAATTTTTTTTTTTCAAAATTTAGTGTAAAGATGCAAAGCAGCATTCAAGCCAGGTTAAAATATTCCATTATGGACCCACCTCAGCCCTTAAGGTCAAAGGCAGTTTATTTACCATTACGTCCTTACCAGGTCAAGAAAATATGATCATATTACCCCAATTTTAAAGTCTCTGCACTGGCTACCTATTAGGTTCTGCATCAGCTATAAAATAGCACTTCTTACCTATAAGGCACTTAACGGTTTAGCTCCTGCGTACCTAACTAGTCTTTACCACGCTACAATCCATCACGCTCCCTAAGGTCACAAAACTCTGGACTGTTGGTAGTACCTAGGATAGCAAAGTCCACTAAAGGAGGTAGAGCTTTTTCACATTTGGCACCCAAACTCTGGAACGGCCTTCCTGATGACGTTCGGGGTTCAGACACACTCTCTCTGTTTAAATCTAGATTAAAGACACATCTTTTTAGCCAAGCATTCAAATAATGCATCTCATATACTTTTCCTGCAGTTATATCTGATCAAATGTTCATTATTATTCTTTTAGCTCTAGTTTAATAAATCTTTCCTTTCCTAGTTTGAACAGCAGCTACGCTAATTATGTTCCTATTTGTTCTCTGTTTCTGCCATGGAATTGACATCCCGTGGTAACTAGGAATTCACAAACTCCAGTGTGGATCCAGAACACTTAAGAAGAGATGATGCCAACCCCACAGAGGACTTCAGATGATGCCAACCCTGAAACAACATACAGCACTACCGAATTCTGCTACTAATTTATAGTGTTCTTTGTCTGTTTGATTACGTCATTAATTGATCTTTACCACACATCTCTGCCATATGTACATCAAGCTACTACTACATATATTGTAAAAATGTCTATTTGGTGTAAAGTTGCTTTGCAACGATATGTATCGTGAAAAGCGCTATACAAATAAATTTGAATTGAATTGAATTCAATTATTTATGCTATATAAATGCATTTATGCCTAAATAAACGTATAAATTAAATGGCATATCAGGTGCAGCTTCTGTGCCACTTGTGTAAATTTGGCTTTATTGTTTGCCAGTAGTATGGCAATGCAGTGTCAAGATCCTTAAGTGTATTAAAAGAATAGTTCACACAAAAATGAAGATTTGCTGAAAATGTAGTTTCATTTCAGATTAAGTGAAGTGAAAGTTAATTAAATTCATATGTGTGTATGTGTGTGTGACCCTGGGCCACAAAACCAGTGTTAAGGGTCAATTCGTTGAAATGTATATTTATAAATCATCTGAAAGCTGAATAAATAAGCTTTCCATTGATGCATGTTTTGTTAGGACAATTTTTGACTGAGATACAACTATTTGAAAATCTGTAATCTGAGGGTGGCAAAAAAAAAACAAGACATTAACTGATGAACTGGAGTGGTGTGGATTACTTGTGGATTGTTGTGATGTTTTCATCAGCTTTTTGGACTCTCATTCTGACGGCACCCATTGACCGCAGAGGATCCATTGATGAGCAAGTGATGTAATGCTACATTCTCTTTACATGAATTTCACTCCTTTTCATTTCACTTAATTAAAATGAAACACTGTCTATGCATTTTGCAATTCCTTCTGTACTATGGCCCAAAAAAAAAAGCATGAAAAGGCCGTCAAAATGGTATTAAAGATATAAAATACACCTGTAGCCTGTAGTGTTTTACTCATAAAGACTCAACACAAAGACTAATAAAATGTATCAAGCACAGATTGCTTGCTTATGGCTCCTGGAGTTGCATAGCAACAGAGATGGGCTCCAGTGAGCACAGGGAGCTGGTGGCTGCTGATTAAGCCTGTATTGCCTTTAATTATGAATAAAGCTCCAGTTGCATACGGCCATCATTGAGTCCCATTAGCCACACCCAAACTCAGAGCAATCAAGTCACCTTAAACGCAGGGATAAATCAGTCAAGACTGCAGTTAAACCAAACGAAATCACACACACACACATGCTAGTGAGCACATCTCATAGACGAAATGGTTTCTATACAGGTGATGATACATAGAACATTCCAAGATTTTTCTCCATATAGTGGACCTCAATGGGGATCAGCGGGTTGAAGGTCCAAACTGCGGTTTCAATGCAGCTTCAAAGGGCTCTACACGATCCCAGCCGAGGTATAAGGGTCTTATCCAGTTAAACGATTGGTCATTGTCTAAAGAAAATAAAACTTTATTTACCTTTTAACCACAAATGCTCATATTGCACTAGCTCGACTTCAAACATTATGATATCATATTGGAAAGGTCATGTGTGACGTAGGCAGAGGTACCAACCCAGTGTTTACAAAGCAAATGTGCGAAGAAATTCAAATGCCCCTTACAAAAAAGGTAAAACAACAATGTCAGACGATTTTGAAGT
Organism: Labeo rohita; assembly: GCF_022985175.1. Taxonomy (NCBI): domain Eukaryota; kingdom Metazoa; phylum Chordata; class Actinopteri; order Cypriniformes; family Cyprinidae; genus Labeo; species Labeo rohita. The sequence goes on along the minus strand of NC_066888.1, from coordinate 7,910,312 downwards.
TGGGGGAGAAAATGTTTTTTGCTCTAGTCTCCCTTTTTGAACCTAAGTAGACAGACAAAGAACTAACCGTAAAATATGACCGTGAATTTACTGGAAAAAGACTATAAAAATGCTACAATAAAAACCTGTTAAATGTTTATTGATTCCCCATACTATATACGGTGGAAATCTGTATTGGACATTGCATGCAATTTTGCGGTAGTATATCGGTTTCTGAAGTGAAAAAGAACATAAAATTTACAGTGAATAACCGTAAGATTTAAGTTCTTCAGAAAGTTGGCATATTAAAATAATTAATAAAAATAATATCAGTTAATGAAATTATGGTATTGAAATGTAAATTTAAGTTAAAACCGTAAAGCCTAAAACGTTGCTACCATATTTTTTAATGTAAAATTCTGGAACAGCTGCCGGAAGTTTACCCAAAAAAATACGGTAGCAACATTTTAGGTTTTACGGTTTTAATCTGAATTTACATTTAAATACTGTAATTTCATTAAAGGGGTCATCGGATGCCCATTTTCCACAAGTCGATATGATTCTTTAGGGTCTTAATGAAAAGTCTATAATATACTTTTGTTGAAAATTCTCAATGGTAGTGTAAAACAACACCCTTTTTACCTTACCAAAATCAGCTCTGCAAAAATTATCTCATTCTGGTCGAGGCTGCTTTAAATGCAAATGAGCTCTGCTCACCCCGCCCCTCTCTTCTCTATGTGGAGAGACAAGCCTGTTTACTTTAGCCGCTAAACTTGCTAACTAGCACATTATTAGGAAAGGCGATCGCAAAGATTCATAAAAAAACGCTTATACTCACTTCTGCTGTAAGTAAGCCGGATCATGAATGATTCGTGCGAACATAGACGGGTATATGTAGATCGGGAGGCGCATTCCCTTCACAGACAAATGCAATCCACTGCATCTTCAGCGGCTCAGATGTCAGGAGTAAATGACGACCACTATGTTCATTATTACATCCAGCAACACAACACCTCAAACGCTCAGTTCTTGTCTAACTTGCATCCCTGCTTCATGTCAATTTACGGTTATTCACTGTAAATGTTATGTTCTTTTTCACTTTGAAAAACGGTATACTACCGTAAAATTACATCCAATGTCCAATACAGTTTTTCACTGTATATAGTAGGGAAATTTACAGTTAACCATTTAACAGGATTTTACTGTAGCTTTTTTACGGCCTTTTACCGTTAAATTCATGGTCATTTTTTACAGTGTATACATGACCTTTCCAATGTGATATACTTTTTTTTTTTTTTTTTTTTTTTTTTTTAGAAAATGACCAATCGTTTCGCTAGATAAGACCTGTATTTCTGGAATGGCATCGTGTAGAGCCATTTGAAGCTGCACTGAAACTGCAATTTGGACTTCAACCTGTTGATCCCCATTGAAGTCCACTATGGAGAAAAATCCAGGAATGTTTTCCTCAAAAACCTTAATTTTTTTGCAACTGAAGAAAGACGTGAAAATCTTGGATGACGTGGGGGTAAGTAAATTTTCAAGAAATTTTTATTCTGGAAGTGAACTAATCCTTTAAAAAACATTAGATAAACATCCAACGGAAATATTTCAGAAAAAAAGGTTCTATGAACAATGTATAAATACATTTATGTGCTAACGTTTTAAGAACATTAGACCAGATAACTCAATGAACGTTCTAATAATTTTACTGCAAAAACATTGAAAATAATAAATGAAAACAACTTGTCATTTAAAACTCTTATATTTTTTATTATTGCAACTGGAAGACAATACATTACATAAACATTATTTTAAGTTTCAGGAGAAGTATGTGGAAAAGTAACAACATGATGTGACATTTATTGTCATATAGACAATGTGGTTATTTACATGTATTGATGAAATAGTTTGATCTTGTTCTTTGGCAATATGATTGCACACCAAGGAAATAGACAGCTTTATACTCGTACAGCATTGGCATCTGAGTGTATTGAAAATAGACCTGGTCAAATACATATTCATCATGATTCCATTGTGCTCTAAAAATCATACCAGACCACTAGTGACTTACGTACGTACAAGGACGAAAACAGATTTGGCAAAAACAAACAACATCAACAACATTGACAAAACCCTTATATTATTTCACATATAATTTCAGAGGCAGTGAGAGTTTCCAATAAATAATTCATGCATATTTTTCTCCCCCTTTTGTCTTACATGGACTTGTATGAATCTTAGCCATTAAAACAAATCAGATTTTTGGTACACAAAAAGAAATGGCATATTATGGGACTGGCATCAATTTAAAGCAAAACAGCATAGCAGCAGCTTATTGCCTATATGCAGATCAAATAAAGTAGGGGCGTCCCACCGCACGTCTCCTATTTTACATCGTACTCACACTTGCAGTGCCGCTCCATCACTAGACCCCCTGCCGAAGACAAATAGTCCTGTTTTACTATTTTAAAAAGTGCTGAAATATCGAGCTGAAAATGTGATATATCTGTGCTCCGCTCCCCCGGGGACACATAACATTCAGAAAGCGATTCATACGTAAAGCGGAAGTGAAGTGTAAACATCGTGATAGATGCTGTGTAGCAAATATATGTATGACGCTGAAAGATGTCCACTCTAGCAGCCAGCAAACAGAACAACGTTAAAGGAACAGTTCACCCCAAAATGACCGTTTGCTCACCCTCAGGCCATGTGAGATGTAAATCAGTTTGTTTGCTCACTTGCTCACCAATGGATCTTCTGCAGTGAATGGGTGCCGTCGGATTGAGAGTCCAAACAGCTGATGAAAACAATCCACACCACTCCAGTTCACCAATTAACATCTTGTAAAGTTAAAAGTTGTGTGTTTGTAAAATCAAATCCATCATTAGGGCATTTTCAGACAAATCCTCTATCCGTAATACTGCTTTCTTCAGTAAAAGTCATCTCGTCTGAATCAGGAGAGAAATATGCACAGATCAAAAACTTACAAAAGTCTAAATGATGGATGTTTCGCTTCACAAATTGGGTTGCTTGTGGATTACTGTGATGTTTTTATCAGCTGTTTGGACTCTCATTCCGACGGCACCCATTCGCCGCATAAGATCCATTGGTGAGCAAGTCGTCTACGTTTTTAATTTGGGGTGAACTATTCCTTTTAAGATCACTGTAGCAGACTTGGACATTCAGTTTCACAGATGAAGTTCAAGTTGGAAGCAAAATATAAAGGAAACAGACAAGCCAAGGTCGATCGCGCTAATAAGGGATTATCCTAAAGCCAATTCTAATTCCTTGTCAAACTATTTCAGTACAATTTATGATATCAATGCTGCAGATTGCACAATGAAGATGACAGAGTATCGAACCATTACAAAAAGAACAGAACAGACATCCAAGCACATGAACTAAAGGCAGGCACAACCTTAAAGGGTGTACAGAGTGATAGGTCATCCAACACTGATTATTAACAACATTTGAACACTTACATCAATGAATTGAAAAAGGACCACCAAACCGAGGACCACGAAAAAGGCAAAATCAGTTTCACCTGATATTCAATACAAGGCAGATCTGTTCATTAATGGGTTTCCGTGAAGTCTCTTCCTTTGGAAGAGTTATCTGCCGCAGAAGAGAGATACAGTTTTAAAAAAACAAAAAGAGTAAAGAAAGAAACCTACGCTTTAAGAGACGCCTCTTTCTGTTTTCTCGTAAGAAAATAAGCCATGCCTCATGCTAAATATCTATCTTACATGATCTTTCGTTTAGAAAAGAAAATACTTCTTTCTTATGTACAAGCACCCATGCAATATAACTGAAAAACAGGCAAAAACTGCCTTCTGTGGAAAAAAGGGAATAACTTTTTACAGTGTTATCCTGACAGGACAAATTGCTTGGATTGTGATGAAGATTAAAAAAAATAATAATACAAATGAATTTTAAAAAAACACCAACATTTTGGCAACACAATAGGCATTTTTGACACATTGCTTCATAAAAGATTAGTTTTAGTGTGCTTCAAAGAAGAACTAACACCAGAAATGATTTCAACACCAGGCATCATAGAGAGAATTGGCATATTGCATTTGACCCTTACATTTGTTATCCACTGGACACAGGCCATTTTATACAAAAACAAATTGCTGCTTAATAAATAAATGGGTCAATGACATATAACAATGCATGTTCAAAAATTTACAGATAATGCACTCACCCTGTTGTCATGCAAGATGTTCGTTTCTTTCTATCTTCAGCCGTGAAGAAATTATGTTTTTTGAGGAAAACATTTCTGGATTTCTCTCCAAATAGTGGACTTCTAAGGTGCCTGTGAGTTTGAACTTCCAAAATGCAGTTTCAATGAGGCTTTGAAGGACTCTAAATGATCCCAGCTGAGAAAAAAGTGTCTGAGCTAGCGAAACGATCTGTCATTTTCTTAAAAAAACCAAAAAAAACCAAATCTAATTTAACCTTAAATGCTCATCTTGTCTAACTCTGTCATGTGTATGCATGCTCGTTCAAGACAGTTAGGGTATGTCCAAAAACTCCCATCTCATTTTCTCTTCCAACTTCAAAATCGTCCTACATCACCGTTTCACCTTTTTGTAAAGGGCATTTGACCTTCTTTGCACGTTCACTTTGTAAACACTGGGTCAGTACTTCTGCAGCAATTTAGAACGATTTTGAAGTTGGAGGAGAAAATGTTTTAATTTAAGTTCTAAAATTGTCTAGAGCTCTTTGAAGCCACATTTAAACTGCATTTTTAAAAGTTCAAACTCGCAGGCAACATAGAAGTCCACTATATGGAGATAATTCCTGAAATGATTTCCTCAAAAAACATAACTTCTTCACAACTGAAGAAAAAAAAAGACATGATGAACATCTTGGATGACAATGGGGTGAGTATCTGTAATTTTTGTTCTAGAAGTGAACTACTCCTTTAAGTACAAATACACCTTTTGTGTTTGTTTACGCCATTGTATAGTCTTGAAAAGTCTTTATTATACAAATTATATATTTTCCTTACACCTTAAATACATCTTAATCATAGGGGTGGGTGATATACTAACAGACACCATTAACCGGTAGAAATTTATTAACCGATAGAGATTTTTCACTCGTTTCTAGCTCGGTCGCCGTGCTACGTGGTCACTAAAATTATTGTTTGCATGCATTTTTAAGCATTGCGATTTAAAAACACTTGAATTTAAGCCGTTGAAAGCTATTTGGCAGTAAAAGAGAACTCATTTCACTATATGCATGTGCTGTTAGAAAACGTTAAGACGGTGTTACTGACCGCGGGAGTATTGAACAAGTTATTTTTGCTGCTTTATATGCCTTGAATGGTTAAATACACACCTTGTATGTGTTAAAATGCCCGTTTTTGCAAGTATCTTTGTGAACACAGTAATTTAGGTTTTAAGTGAAAGCAAACAGCTGAGAAAGACAACACGTGTGTAACTGTATATTGAATCTGGGCGGTTTAAAGTGACAGCAGTCGAATATTCCTGCTGTCTGTCATTCATGTTAATCAAAAGAGAGGAAATCTCTCACTAAAAAGTAATATATATTTAATTTACACAGTGAATAATATGCAGTGTTTTTGTGCAATTGATTACTTTATGCAATATATGTAGCACTTCTTATTTATTTGTTCTACTGTAGGTTTTTTTTTGTGTGTGTGTGTAATTAGTTTCTGATTCATGTAATTGCTGACTGTTTTCTTTTATTCAGTGACCTTAAGTGTTTTTTTTTCTTTAAATTTAGGCTAGTATTAGTTTGATTTAGGCTAGTATTTATTTGATATTGAAACTGGTGACAAGAATTAATAAATTTAGATGGTATCAAAAATTTTGATATCATAAAGACCTTATTTAAGCAAAAATAACTATATTGTGACGTATATCATTACCATGGAATATAATTACTCATATTGTAATATAAGACATATCACCCACCCCTAGTTAATTAATATATATATATATATATATATATATATATATATATAATGATTTTTTTTTAATTGATAAATTTTGTCAGAAATTGGCAAACTGTCTATTTTAAGACTGACACAATCGTAAGAGTTTGCAAGTTTTTTTTTTTTTTCATGACATGACTTTGATTTAGCAGTCACCAAAAATGTAAAATATTAATGATCCATGTTAAAATATTTAATATAATGTTATTCATTTAATAAAATATTGGTAACACTTCACAAAAAAGTTCATTAGTTAACATGAACTAAGAATAAACACTTCTACAGCATTTATTAATCTTAATGCTACTTTCAGCATTTACTAATGCATTGTTAAAATCACAATACAAATATGCACTGTGAACTAACATAAACAAAAACAATTATGGACTGTATTTTTTAACTAATATTAAAAAAAAAAAAAAAGAATAGTGTAATAAATGTATTGTTCATTGTTCATTCGTGTTAGTTAATACAGTAACTCATGTTAACAAATGACACCTTATTGTGGTGTTACCAATATATATATAAAATAAAAGATAATGCCATACTACTTGGAATGAGGACAGTTGTATCAAACTGACATGCCTCAGAAATGAATTCAGAAATTAAAAACATGCAGAACATAGAAAAGGTGTATTCAACTCGTTGTATACTCGTCGTATAAATCATTCAATAAACCCAGACCAAGACAAGCGAGTGTCATGTCGTTGACCCAGATATTCATCTGATGTTTTTTTTTTGTAATAAAGGTTGGTATCACTACTTTTTGAAACTATTCTTGGTCTTACTAAGTGTGCATGTATTAGCTGCACTTTCATCAACAGGTTTCATATCTTTGGCACACTTGAGAGCAGCATAGAAAATCTCTCCGTTCAGCTTTCTGATGTGAACTAGAAGGATTGCTACAACATAATTAATTCTTTTCAATTGTTCGGTAGGCTTGATGAATTAAAGGAAACGAACATTACATTTTTCACTCAAATGACCCAAATTTACCTATGGCTTTTTTCCCTCTTCACACACACACACACACTTACATTCACACACGCACACAAAACAACATGAACATGAGACTCTTTCACCCGGGAAATCAAATTTAACAAGGGACAACAGTGATTTTATTGATATTGCAACAACTGACTAGAATTCACCTGATATCCTGGAACAGAAGTATTTAGATCTGTGTTAACGGGATTTTTTCGTTCATTGCTAATCATTGGCTTCCTCTTTCAGCTCCTTCTTACACGTACGCTGAGCGTTTTTATTCACGCCGGTGCGCACGCCTGCCAGGTGAAGCAACGACCCCGCCGCCTCCTTCATCTCCTCGTCTTCCTCTTCTTTTACCAGGAGCTTTTCCGCCCGTCTCTTCTTCAGGGGAAGCGTGTCGCCGGGGGTCCGTAGGTGACCTTTGGTCCACAGCAGTCTTCTGCGCTGGAGCAGCTGGGAAGGAGGTGGCGTGGCGTCCAGCGGAAAGTCTTTTTGCTCCTCCTTGACCTCAGTGACCGTCACCTCCTGACCGGGGCTGTAGGCAGAGAGGGAACCCTGAGTGGAGCAGGAGGAGAGGGAGGAAGAAATGTCCCCTTTTGTATTTAGGGACTGCGAGCTGCTGTACGTGTGGTCCTCCTGCTGATCATCGCTGGGTGGAGGAGAGTCACTGCGCAGGCTGTTTTTACCCCGTGTCAGATAGTCGCCCAGGGCTGATCTGTTAAGACAGGCAGACAGAGACTAATCATTATTAAATGTATTACAGTTACACAGATGCTATTAACCAATGACCTGTAGTGATGTAGCCTATTCAAGGTATACATAGTGTATCATGTTGTGGCCGATAACCAATAAAGGGCTGATATTAAAATTCAAAATAAATTAAAACTAAATACTAAAAACTAAAATCAATCAAAATGCTATAGGGGTCTTAAAATTATCGTGGTCACATGACGATATGAAACGACAGGTCTTCCAGGCAAAAAGTGTAATTTTTTAAAATATGTTTAAACATCTCATTCCAACATAAAAGGTCTTTAAAGTTGTGTATTTGTCAAACGAACTAAAACCAAAAGCGCAATATGGCTTAATCCCTTCATCAAGTTTGTTTTCGCTGCTCGTTTCAAAGCAAAGTTCCGAAAGCTGTGTTTCCCGCGTCTCCGTTCACAGTGAATGAATGCACGGCAGATGATTATAGCATTTCGCTAGATTTGCAGTGAGACGCTTTTTTAAAGCATTTTTATTTCACTGAAGCTGGAGTTTTCCTTCAAAATAAAAGCTCTACTGCCGTTTCCGTCAAAACAAAAGCTTAAAAGTGCAGTAAGAATTGCTGACAGCTCGCGGTTTAAATGGGTACTGCAGTCCAAATTTACAATATCTCTTTCAAGTATAGAAATTAGGAAAGAACTATTGTAATTTCCCTACTGTAGTGTAAAGCAAAAATAATATACATATGAAATATTTATTTTCCTTTTATTTTGCATTGCAACTGTTTCACAATATATGGCTATTATTGTCACTGTTGTTATTATTATTATTATATTCTACTTTGTTTGGCTTCCTAAAACACCAGTGTGAATGTAATTTAGACTGAGACAGTATATCACAACTAAAAAGAGGGTCGAGTCCCACTTAAAGTTCAGGTACAAGTCAATTCACTGACTTTTTTCTGACTTAAAGGAGAAGTCCACTTCCAGAACAAAAATTCACAAATAATTTACTCACCCCCTTGTCATCCAAGATGTTCATGTCTTTCTATCTTCAGTCGTAAAGAAATGATGGTTTCTGAGGAAAGCATTTCAGGATCCTAGCCGAGGAAGAAGGGTCTTATCTAGTGAGACGATCGCATTTTTTTGTTGTTGTTGTTGTTGTTGTTGTTTTTTTTAAATACAATTTTGGATACTTTTTAAATCGCAAAAGCTTGTGTAGCACAGGCTCTGGGATGCGCGTCCACCTTTCGACATTATTCATCAGTACGTAGTGTTGTGAACGCGTATCCCAGAGCCTGTGCTACACGAGCTTTCGTGCTTAAAAAGTATACAAATTTTTATTTTCCGAAAAAAATGACAGATCGTTTCGCTAGATGAGACCCTTCTTCCTCAGCTGGGATCGTTTAGAGCCCTTTGAAGCTGCATTTAAACTACATTTTGTAAGTTCAAAATTGGGCCACCAATCAAGTCCATTATATGGAGAAAAATGCTGAAATGTTTTCCTCAAAAACCATAATTTCTTCACAACTGAAGACAGAAAGACATGAACATCTTGGATGACAAGGGGGTGAGTAAATTATTTGTAAACTGTTGTTCTGGGAGTGGACTTCTTTAAGTTTTCCTGGTTAAGAACATGAAGCTCTTAATTTTGAACTCTCAAAGTACATTAGACAGAATAATTTAACTTTAAAATGTATAAAATATTTTTTTTTCTAATTCTTCATTCGTCTTTTTTTTTTTTTTGTAAATATCACAATAAATATCATATCATAGATTTCATACCGTGATTTTATTGTATCGTGGGATTTTGATATTGTTACATCCTTATACCATACAAAACATGAATAATCATTTGGATATTTATTATTATTTCTTATTATTGTTATTATTATCATTCAATTATTAGTGTTTTTAAAGATTCATTTTAGATGAGCATTAGATATCGGCAAATGTACTCTAAATGTAAAAAATATCCAATATTTGATCCTAATAATAATGTAATTTATCTACTGTATCTCTTTATTTTACATCATTAAATTGTCTTTCTTGTATTAAGCAGAAATCTAACAAAATTTAGTAAGGATTACGTTTTAAAAAAAATATTCTAATGGCATAAAACTAAATGTAGTGTACATTGGAGCTTTGGATTTTGGTATTTTATCATAAGCAATTAGAAAAAGGAGTCTTGCATTATTATGTTCGTCATTTTTCCACTGTCAGCTCCATTTATATTAATTAAAGGCGTTTGATACCAGTGTTATTTTAGTATTAGTTATACACTTTATATAGTATTTATTAAGATTTTGAATTAGCTGTTATTTTTATATTTTCATTTTACTTTTAGTTGAAGTTTCAAGTGCTTTTGCCATTTTTTTTACATCTCTATTGAGCTTTAAGTTGTATCTGAGTCTTAGTTTTCTTTAGATAATGTTTTCACTTCAGCTTAAATCTGTTCATTTCAGTAAGTTGCCAAGACAACATTTTATATATATTTTTTTTTTATTTTAATAAGCAAGTTTTTATTTTATCTAACATTTGTATTTTATTTTATTTCAGCTTTATTTCAATTACCAAAACATTTTCAATAGTTGATTTAAAGGGACAGTTCACCCAAAAATGAAAATTCTGTCATTAATTACTCACCCTCATGTCGTTCCAAACCTGTAAGTCCTTCGTTCATCTTCGGAGCACAAATCAAGATATTTTTTGATGAAATCTGAGATGTTTCTGACCCTACATAGACAGCAAAGCAACTTACGGTTGAACCACTGATGTCACATGGACTGTTTTATCGATGTCCTTACTACCTTTCTGGGTCTTGAACGTGTCAGTTGTGTTGCTGTCTATGCAGGGTCAGAAAGCTCTCGGATTTCATCAAAAATATCTTAATTTGTGTTCCAAAGATGAACAAAGGTCTTATGGGTTTGAAACGACATGAGGGTGAGTAATCAATGACAGAATTTTCATTTCACACTGGAGGAGAAGGACATACTAACCTCACGGCTGTGGTCCTCTTGCTCACAGGACTCAAAGGAAGGGGTCTGATAACTGGAAAGAGCCCCTGAGCAGCAACACGTGAGCTATGCTGTATCACTCTCTGTGGAACTGTGAAAAAAACAAACCCCCAATTACAACTCATGACATAAAATACACAAAGAAAATATAGTGGAATGGATTACACTGCTCCATTTCGACTGCAGAACAGACAATTTAGGCTCCTCTCTGAGCATTTGTTTTGCTCATACAATATCTACATTACTCCAAAATCTACATATCTTAAAGGAGAAGTTCACTTCCAGAACAAAAATTTACAGATAATTTACTCACCCCCTTGTCATCCAAGATGTTTATGTCTTTCTTTCTTCAGTCGTAAAGAAATTATGTTTCTTGAGGAAAACATTTCAGGATATAGTGGACTTCTATGGTGCCCATGAGTCTGAACTTCAAAAATGCATTTTAAATGCAGCTTCAAAAGGCTCTTTTAACCTCAAATGCTCGTCTTATCTAGCTCTGTGATGCACATGCAAACTCTGTGTAATCCGGGTCAATACAGTTAGGGTAGGTCGGAAAACTCCCATCTCATTTTCTCCTCCAACTTCAAAATCGTCCTACATTGCTGTTTTACCCCTTTTTTATAAAGGGTGTTTGACCCTCCTTGCACATTCATTCTGTAAACACTGGGTCAGTACCTCTACAGCAATGTAGGATGAATTTGCAGTAAGAGGAGAAAATGAAATATGTGTTTTTTGACCTACCCTACATGTATTGACCTGGATTCGCTTGCACATCGCAGAGCTAGATAAGACGAGCATTTGAGGTTAAAAACTATATGAATTGTAAAAATTTTTTTTTAGAAAATAACCAATCATTTTGCTAGATAAGACCCTTCTTCCTTGGTTGGGATCATTTATTGCCCTTTGAAGCTGCATATAAACTACATTTTGGAAGTTCAAACTCACGGGCACCATAGAAGTCCACTATAAGGAGAACATTCCTGAAATGTTTCCCTCAAGAAACATACTTTCTTTACGACTGAAGAAAGAAAGACACAAACATCTCGGATGACAAGGGGGTGAGTACATTATCTGTAAATTTCTGGAAGTGAACTTCTCCTTTAAAGAATTACTTAGGAGAACTGAAAAACATGCCCTAAAAGAGTGGCAACCTTTTTGATTTCAAGGTCCCTCATTGTCCAAGACAACACTCAAAGGCACCCTATGTAGGGTGAGATATCTCTGGTACTTCTGCTATAATGACAAAGCTGCTTGTTTTCAAAAAGCTGCTTGTTTTTTTTTTTTTGCTTGTTTACAGAGAGGACATATTAAAACAACTGGTAAAATAATTGGTAACACTTTACAATAAGGTTCATTAGTTAACATTAGTTGAATACATTAGTTAACATGAACTAAGAACAAGCAATACTTCAACAGCATTTATAAATCTTAGTTAATGTTACTTTATATATATATATATATATATATATATATATTTTTTTAAAATAATAATAATTTAACTCAAAACTAGCAATTTCTCAGAAATTTCCACCTGATAAAATATTTTAGAGATTGACATAACTGTATAAAAATTTATATTAATTATAGAAATTATTAAGAATAGAATGACTTAATATCTTAATATGAATTCATATATATATATATATATATGAATATGAATATATATGAATATATATCTTAATTTCAATTTATTTTTTAGGTCTAGAAATCACACTTTTAAATTCCTTTCATTATCCACAGTCTTGAAAACCTGTGAAAATTAGGGAATTTTTTAGAATAAAAATTCTTAAATACAAGTTACAGCTGTTGAGGTATCAAAATGTAATCTGGAATTTTTTTTTTTCTTTTTTTGGTTTAGCAAAAATGTAGCTTTTAGCTTGTTTTAAATCAATTTACGCCATCTTATGGGCCCCTTGGACTTGTGCTGATGCCCTCTAGTGGTTCCTGGTCCCCTGGTTATGAACCCCACTACTCTAAAAGATCTGTAGTACATCACCCTGAGGAACATCTTGTCCACCTTACACTCTTAAAAATAAAGGTTCTTTATTGGCATCAATAGTTCTATGAAGAGTCTTGAACATCCATGGAACCTTTCAAATGCAGAAAAGGTTCTTTATAGTGGAAAAAGGTTCTTTAGACTTTTAAAATTTTCTTCAAAATGGTTCTGGTAGGAACTGTTCACTGAAAGGTTCTTTGGGAAAGATTCTATGGCATCACGGCAAAAACACCTTTCTGGAACCTTTATCTTTAAGAGTGTACAGGTAAAATTCACCCCAAAATGTTCTGTCATATGTTCCTCAAACAAAGCTATTGTATGACTTTAGAAGACGTGAAGTGTGGTATATAAGTCATATGAAATACATTCATGGCGCTTTTTGGCGCAGCGTGAACATTCTGCTAAACATCTCAAAGAAAAAAAAGGACATGAAGGAAGGACATGAAGGTGAGCAGGACTGAAAAGTGGAATAGACGCACTACAAACCACTTCATCATAAATATTAACTAGGTGACATTATGTTCGCTCAACAGACTTGCTGAAAGGTTAATAAAAGTGTCAAGTCCACGGTTTCACAGCAGGCAAAAAAAGTGAAAAGTGATTCTCCAGTTAATCCCCTGAGAGTGAGCAAATGATGACAGAAGTTTCATTTTGGGGTGAGCTATCGCTTTAAGGGACACGGCGAAAGGACACTAGACAGCCATCACAGGTGTCCAGCCACTCGCAAACTCTAAGCACTATGACACTGGCTGGTAGGAAGCTTAAGTGAAGCAGCCTTAAGCTAAGACTGTCCAGTCGAGCACCTGACACACATACACACACACTGAGCTCTTTGCTTTTATGTAGACAGCCATCAAGACATTCACATCACTCAAATGCCAATAGCCCTGCTCAGACACTTTTCACAGGCAGCTCTGCCTCCATTATTCCATTATCAAGAGCAGACGAGAAGGAGAGAGGAGCCACTACAGACAGATAATGTATCCATTTCCTTCCATTTAGCTGCTCGCCGTGGAGTGGAAAGAGAGCACCCTGATTGGAATCGAATGGACATTTAAGCGGCTGGGACACCAACAGGGAGCCAAAGAGAGAGAGAGAGAGACAAACAGATGGACTGAAAGAGAGAGATGAACGAGCAGTTGTGGGAAATGAGAGAATCAGTGGTAAAAAGAAAAAAAAAAAAAAAGAATGATTCCCAAGATATTACAAAGATAATCTGTAGGCGCAAAGCAGCTATTTGTGTGATAAAGAGGGTTTTTTATAAATCAAAATCAAATGTCTCCTGCAAGGTGCTTTTAAAGACTGCATAAAATCACATGACAGACAGTTTTCTTTCACGTTCAGGTGGGACTTATCACCCTTTTAAAAATACTTTTACATGGCTAACAGACTAATGAACAAAACAGCAATGTCACAGCTACAAAAATGATTTGCTATTTGTTGGATGACAGCAGGTGGTATGAGATGGGTTATTTTATTCTAAAGAGCATTTTATTGGACAAAAATCCAAGTCATCAATTTGTGTTCTCTTTTCCTATTAGAGATAGACTTTAAATTGTAAAAGTAAGATTAAAAAACAAACAAAAAAATTAACTACACTACTAGTCAAAAGATTTTGAACAGTAAGATTTTTAATGTTTTTTTAAAAATGTATCTTCTGCTCATCAAGCCTGCATTTTTTTATCCAAAATACAGCAAAAGCAGTAAAATTGTGAAATATTTTTACTATTTAAAACAACTGTTTTCTTTTTGAATATATTTTAAAATGTAATTTATTCCTTTAATCAAAACTAAATTTTCAGCATCATTGCTCCCGTCTTAAGTGTCACATGATCCTTCAGAAATCATTCTAATATGCTGATTTGCTGTTCAAGAAACATTTATTACTATTATCATCAATATTTTAAACAACTGAGTACTTTTATTTCAGAATTCTTTGATAAATAGAAAGATCCAAAGATCAGTGTTTATCTGATATATACAGTCATGTGAAAAAGTTAGGACATCCTATTGAATTCCATGGTTTTCTGTATCTGGACATCATTAAAAAAAAAAAAAAAAAAAAAGCCTTGGCTGGTCTTAAAATTTCAAAAATAAAACCTCAGATGAACAAACTGCACCGTGTCATTATTTACTGAACAAAAATAAAGCCAAAATGGAAAAGCCATGTGTGACAAAGTTAGGACACCCTCACTGTTAACACTGGAATTAAGAGGGTAAATAACAGTCAAGCACTGCTAATCAAACACCTTTGATTAACTGATCATCAGCAAGTCTGAGCACCTCTATAAAAGCAGACGCTTTGGCAATTTGCTGGTCTGGAGCCTTCAGGTGTGTGTTAACACAATGCCAAGGAGGTAAGACATCAGCAATCATCTTAGAGAAGGAACTGTTGCTGTCATCAATCTGAGAAGAGTAACACGGCCATTTTCAAACAATTTGAAGTTTATTTTTAAAGTGGAAGACATTTAAAACAGACACCTCTCCTTCCAGGAGTGGACGTCCCAGAAAATGCACCCCAAGATCAGACCGTGTAAAGCTCAGAGAAATGGCAGACAACCCAAGAACTACACCTCAGACTCTACAGGCCTCAGTTAACATGTTAAATGATAAAGTTCATGACAATACCATTAGAAAAATATAGGACAAAAATGGCATGTTTGGAAGGCTTGGCAGAAGAAAGCCTCTTCTATCTAAAAAAAAAAAAAAAAAAAAAAAAAAAAAAAACATTCCAGCACAGTTTAGGTCTGCAAAGTTGCATCTGAACAGAACACAGGTCTTCTAGAATAATGTCCTTTGAACAGACGGGACCAAAGTGGAGATGTTTGGCCATAATGCACAGCGCTAAGTTTGGTGAAAACCTAAAGAGCATATCAGCACAAACACCTCATACCAAAAGACAAGCATGCTGGAGAAGGGCTTATCATTTTGGGCTTGTTTTGTAGCCACAGGACCTGGGCACCTCACAGTCATTGAGTTGGCCATGAGCTCCATTGTATATCAAAGTATTGTAGAGTCAAATGTGAGGGCATCAGGCCGATATCTAAAGTTGGACCAAAATTGGGTCATGCAACAGGACAATGATTCCCTAGCACAGCAGCAAATCTACAACAGAATGGCTGAAAAGAAAAGAATCAAGGTGTTGCAATAGCCCAGTCCAAGTCCAGAGCTCATCCTGACTCAAATGCTGTGTTGAGAGCTGTGCATAAGCAAATGCCCACAAACCTCAATAAACTGGAGCAACGTTGAAAAGAAGAGTGGTCCAAATTCCTCCAGAATGATGTGAGACACTGATAGTGATGATGAAGTCACATAGAAACTGAATGCTTCAAGTTATTGCTGCTAAAAGTGGATCTACAGACAACTGACTCATAGGGTGTACTAACTTTGTCACACATGGTCTTTCCCTCTTGGCTGTATTTTTGTTAAATAAATAATGACACTGTGTGATAGGTCATGTGATGATGTTTATCTGAGAATTTATTTTCCAAATGTTAAGACCTGCCAAGGACCAGACATTTCTTCTTCTTCTTCTTCTTATTATGTCCTGATACAGAAAACCATGAAATTCAATAGGGTGTCCTAACTTTTTCACATGACTGTGAAATTATAGAAATTAATACTTTTATTTAGGATGCTTTAAATTGTTTAAAAGTGATGATAAAGACATTTATAATGTTACAAAAGATTTCTATTTTAGATATATGCTGATCTTCTGAACTCTCTATTCATCAAAGGAACCTAAAATTCTACTGTTTTCAACATAATAATAATAAATGTTTTTTTGAGTAGCATATCAGCATATTAGAATGATTTCTGAAGGATCATGTGACTGGAGTAAACAGGCTAAAAATTAAGCTTTAAAATCACAGGAATAAATTACATTTTATTATATATTCAAACAGAAACCAGTTGTTTTTAATAGTAAAAAAAATCCAAATTTTACTGTATATACTTTTATTGTAGTTTTGATCAATTAAATGCAGCCGTGATAAATAAATTAAAATCTTGCTGACCCCAAAGTTCTGAAAGGTAGTGCACATCCACTAAAAGGTTAATTTATCAACATTGTAGAGTTGCATATGGATGGTTTCCAAGCTAATAAATGGATTAAATCCACAAAACATTTGATACAATGAAATCTTTAAAAAACAAAATAAAAGAAATGTCAAAAAAAACATAGGGCTTTTACCTTGTAAGAGCACTCCTCCATTTTTTCTGAAGAGTGGACTCCCTGGCCATAGTGGAGGACTGAGGGACACAAACAGAGCGGGAATGTAAGAGAGAGAAAATCCAGATACTGTGAAAAGCATTGAGTGATAAAAATCACATAATGAAAAAAACTTTTGTTTTATGAACTTCTGAAATCCTAGTCAAAATCAGATAAAATCAGAAGGGAGGAAACTCTAAGTATATATGAGATATGATGGTGTGGAATGCAAACTGGAGACTGAGAGGTAGAGCAAAAGTGTAATTGAACGAGTACAGACTTTCTGGCGAGGCTTGGAAATCCCATTATTTACCATGATTACTTGACCGTCTAAAGCAATGCATCCCAGTGTCTTGTACTTCCAATAACAGTTAATATTATCCTTCCGCTTAGATTGACTTACTCCTTTAGTTTTGAAACCAGATCCTCAAACTCACCATAGGCATCACTTTTTTAAGTGATAGGAACTTAACGTTGGGGGTGTTATTGGGGTTCACAGACGAGAAGTCTGACATTACATTCCTTATCTCATTATCCCACTGTCGATCCTGGGGTTTTGTAGGTCTGATATGCAGAGATCAGCAAATTAATAACAAGTGCAATTTAGTAGTGGTAAAATTTTTGCATTGAGCCTCAGCAGTTCTAATTGCATAATAAATACATTAGTATTCCAGTGGATACAACACACATTAAAGTAGTCTCACCTAATCTATTTTCTAAATGCATATTATTGATCTTACTTTAAACAATCAATGCATGGGTTTATTTTTTTCATTTACCTTTTTAATTTTTACTTCTCTGTTGAACTTCTCTAATCAATCTGTCAGCCTAAACCCTGCAACGTGATCATTTACTCACCCCCATGTCTTTCAAGATGTTCATGTAACGTTATTTCTTTCTTCAGTCATTGGCATGTGATCTTTCCAACGTTATTACGTACAGAGATGGAAATAACTGTGTTATAAATAAATGCCGTTATTTTTTTCAGTAACAAGTAATCAAACTAATTACTGTTTCCTCTATTACAACGCTCTTTACGATAAAATGTGACGTTACTATATTTTCTTTTAATTTTATTTTTCAGTTCATCTGAATGGAAGCGCAGCGTACCTGTATTTGACGAACCGCAAACTCTAATTTGAGGGCACACGACTAGCCGTCGCTTTGTCTTTCACACACAAAGAAAGACAGTGAGAAAGAGACTTACATACCATGCAGAACTGGTGTTTTATATTGTTATTAGTAGTAGAATTCGTAATAGTTTTGTTGTCTAAATGATCATAATGTCATATCATAATGCCTGACTGACTGATGCTAAGTGTACTTTCAGATATTTAAAAAACTGTGCCATTGAGCTTTATATATGTATAGTAGTCAACTTTTAAAGTGGATTAAAACCTTTCAAAGTTGTCCTAAAACCAAAACAATACCCATTCTTGTCTTAGGACACCTTAGATGAACTTTTTTGATCCGTTTCAAATGCTGACTACAATATAATAGTATATCAGATATTTAATATTTGCCTGGTGAGTAAACTAAAAATTGTATTCGTTT
Organism: Labeo rohita; assembly: GCF_022985175.1. Taxonomy (NCBI): domain Eukaryota; kingdom Metazoa; phylum Chordata; class Actinopteri; order Cypriniformes; family Cyprinidae; genus Labeo; species Labeo rohita. The sequence goes on along the minus strand of NC_066888.1, from coordinate 7,891,897 downwards.
CATTTAAATTTCATTCATTTTACATATTTAATATTGAGCACATCCAAGTTATTTGACATATATATTTTTAAAAAGTAACACAATAGTAACTTTCCCTGGTAATTAGTTATTTTTATAATTACTGTTTGTGAAAAGTAACTAGTAACTATAACTAATTACTTTTTTAACGTAACATGCCCAACACTGATTACGTAATGCCTGAAGTCGTAGACACACATTGCAGAGCTAGTGCAAGATGAGCATTTGTGGTTAAAAAGTATATAAATTTTTATTTTTATACAGAAAATGATTGATCGTTTTACTAGATAAGACCCTTATTCTTCGGCTGGGATTGTGTAGAGCCCTTTGAAGCTGCATTGAAACTGCAGTTTGGACTTTCAACTCATTGGCCACCATTGAAGTCCACTATATGGAGAAAAATCCTGAAATGTTTTCCTCAAAAACCTTAATTTCTTTTCCACTTAAGAAAGAAAGACAGAAACATCTTGGATAACATGGGGTGAGGAAATTATCAGGAAATTTGAATTAAACCGACTTAAAATCAAGCTGAAAGTTAAAGTAATGTAAAAACTGCCTTGACTTGATTTTTTTTTTACAACAACAGTGAATACATTCAGACTATCAGGTTTGATCAGTGCTCACTTGTTTGTCTCTAAGACTCTGAACTTGATCAAATAAAGCCACTTCTTTAAATGAAAGAGCAAAAAAGCTTGCTAAAAAGCTTTGTGTTTGTAAACAGAACAGCTGTATAATTGACTCTACAACTGTTTACTCAGTAACTGACTTTCATTTCCCAAAAGAGAACTAGAGACCACAAACTACTGAGAACAGCTCCTTCATTCCACAAGAGGAAGTGGGGTAAAAAAAAAAAAAAAAAAAAAAAAAAAAAAAGTCAAAGAAAAAGCAAGAAAACAGGCACCCGACATCTTCTGTTGCTATGGAGTTTAGTGTTGCTAAGCCTATAATGTATTTCTTAGCACTAACTGTCTGTCCTATCTCTGTTTTTTTTCTTCTTTTGCCAGACAAATAGCTTTGTGCTACTGTTCCACCTGTCTTATGCATGTGTTGCCATGGAGGTACTCTGGTCGTCACAGCAACAGCAGAGGAGAAGAAACGACTCAGGAAGGGCAAGCGTGTGCCGTTTCTTTACATCCCACAGATTCCCCAGAGGACCGTGTCCAGTTGCTGACAGAGTGTTCAGGAATGAGTGAGGAACTGACCCAAAACCCTCACACAACGGATCAATGTGTTCTTTACAGGAAGGTCATAAGAAAGGCCACCTGTGAAAGGCTTGTATATGATCTTTGTTCCCTCTTAAAGAGAAGATTTGTTTAAGCCTCATTTACACTCAAAATTATTCATACCGTGGTAAATTTAACATCCTCTCCGTCACATTTTGTTATTCCACTCTAGGACAGGTTTCTGTGCTCATGCTCTTTTTATAGAAACGGAAAAGTCTGGACTAAGATTTTCAGGGAAAAATGGAAAGTGTGAATCAAAGTACTAGAAGAAAACAAACCGACGAGGAGGAAAAAGCAATAACTGGTAGGTGCAGAAGGGAAGAAAAGAGAGGAAAAAGAAAGAAATGAACGGCCAAAAAAACGGAGTGAGAAACTGAGGCGTTACCTGTGGTATTGCTGAGGAGAGGCAGATGGGGAGGTAGAAGGTTTTGGAAGCCGAGGGGAATACGGATGATATGGAGTCTTCTTTAGCGCCTGAATCAGATTGTGTCTGTAGTCCGGATCAATAGACCAGAGTGAACCCTTTCCTATGCTCTGAAATACAAAAAAGACAAATTACTGTCATTTACATCTTCAGTCTTTCAGTATCTTTATTAAAGGATTAGTTCACTTCCAGAACAAAAATTTACAGATAATTTACTCACCCCCTTAAAGAAATTATGTTTTTTGAGGAAAACATTCCAGGAATTTTCTCCATATAGTGGAATTCAATGGTGCCCCAGATTTTGAACGTCCAAAATGCAGTTTAAATGCAGCTTCAAAGGGCTCTAAACGACTGGTCATCTTGTTAAATAAATTATTATTTCTACACTTTTTAAACACAAATGCTTGTCTTGTCTAGCTCTGCAATGCACATCCATCTGGTTCAAGATAGTTAGGTTAGGTCAAAAAACTCCCATCTCATTTTCTCCTCCAAATTCAAAATCGTCCTACATCGCTGTTTTACCCTTTTTTTAAACTGCATTTGATCTTCTTTGCACATTCACACTGGGTCAGTACTTCTGCAGCGATGTTGGACAATTTTGAAATTTTCAAGTTTTTTTTCGACCTAACCTAACTGTATCGAACCGGACGCATGCGCATCACAAAGCTAAACAAGACGAGCATTTGAGGTTAAAAAGTGTATAAATATTAATTTATTTAAGAAGATGGACAATCATTTCGCTAGATAAGACCCTTCTTCTTTGGCTGGGATCGTTTAGAGCCCTTTTTAAACTGCATTTTGGAAGTTCAAACTCATGGGCACCATAGAAGTCCACTATATGGAGAAAATTCCTGAAATACTTTCCTCAAAAACATAATTTCTTAACGACTGATGAAAGAAAGACATTACCATCTTGGATGACAAGGGGGCGAGTAAATTGTCCATAATTTTTTGTTCTGGAAGTGAACTAATCCTTACGATCAACAATATTACGAGATACTGTATAGCAAAGGTGCCCCTCCAGATTCACTTTCCAGCAGAGTTTAGCTCCAATCCTAATAAAACACACCTAAGCAAGCCAATCAGTGTCTTCAGGATTGCTAGAAAGCAAAAACTAAACTTCACAAAAACTATAAACTTTTTTTTCAAATCTGATTGGTTAATCACCATGTTGTTCCAGGGTCAACAAAGATGTTGATCCAGGAACATGTCGTACTTGGTAAAATCAGGTTCTGCGCAGGGTCGAACCTGGTTAGTACTTAAATGGGAAACCTCCTGGAAAAACTGTGGTCTATGTGGGTCTTAATGCCCCAGTATAGTGACAAGGACGCTATACTGTAAAAAGTACCGTCCTTCGGATAAGACGTTAAACCGAGGTCCTGACTCTCTGTGGTCATTAAAATCCCATGGCACTTCTCGTAAAGAGTAGGGGTGTATCCCCAGTGTCCTGGCCAAATGCCCTCCTCTCTTAATAATTTCCAATACTCAGTACTCAAAGACAGCGCTATATAAACGCAAATTTAAAAAAAGAAACCAAACTCCATTGGTGACAGAAAGAAAAAAACCTTAGGAGAAACCAGGCTCAGTCAGGGGGCCAGTTCTGGCAGACGAAACCATCATGGTGTGGCATTACTCAGAACATCCATTAAGCTCAACACATGTGCTCTAAATCAGTGATTCCCATTCATGTTCCTTGAGCCCCCAACATTGTATATTTTGCTTGTCTTCTTTGTCCGACACACCAATTCCAGCCCTATGTCCGAAATCGCCCCATACCCTTAAACAGGGCACTACTTGAGGGCACACATTTTTAGTGGTGTCTAAGCCTTCATGGACACTATCAAATGCACTTATTCAATCCCACAATGCACAGCAATAACAAGTGTACAACTGATGTATGCTCAATGGCTACAGAATACCTTTAATGCAACTGTGAGAGTGGCGTGCCGAATTTGCCGCATTTTGACAGAAGATGGCGTCTACAGCGGAATCATCTATCATCCATTCATTTTACAAAGTGCTCGGATTTCAGATTCAGCCCAGGTCTTGCAGCCTCTACTAATGGCCTGATGAGCTGAATCAGGTGTGTTTGATTAAGGAGACTTAAAATGTGCAGTATTGGGGGGCTGGATGGAACCCAGTGCCCTAAACCAGAGGTAGCCAACCCCTGCATCTGCAGAGTTTAGCTCCAAGCATAATCAAACCCACCTGAACCAGCTAAACAAAGTGTTTAGGATTACTTAAAAACAACCGCCAGGTGTGCTGAAGAAGTGTTAGACCTGAAATCTGCAGAAAGATATCCCTTCAGGATCAGGATTGGCTCTAAACAAGTGGTTTCCTGAGCTGATGATCTGAATCGGGTGTTTCATAAGAGAGACATGCAAAATGTGCAGTGCTGTGGGTCCCCAGAACCAGGATTGGAAACCACAACTCTAGACGTAGACAAATCGAGGGCTCGTTCAGGATACGCAGACAAATTGGGGGCTCGTTTATAATAATCAGACAAATCTTGGGGCATGTCCATGATAAACAAACAAATCGGGGGCTCGTCCAGGATATGCAAACAAATTGGGGGCTCATTCAAGATATGCAGAGAAATTGGGGGCTCGTCCGGGATATGCAGACAAATTGGGAGCTCGTCCAGGATACGCAGACAAATCAGTGGCTCATCCAGGATAGGAACACGAGACCTCACATATCCTAAAAAAGAATCATACCTGGAAATCAAGGCTTTTCAAATCCAGTCTGGTGGGGTCAGTGTCCTGCTGAATTTAGCTCTAACCCTAACTAGAAACACCCAAACAAGCTAATCCAGGTGTTCGGAATTAATCGTAAGGTGGGCTAAAGTGGACTTGTTTCTAAAGTCATCACTGGAGTTAGAGAGCCCTTCTCTAAACACAGACTTAAAATAGAACTCAGATTAGCCTGATTCTCCCAAGAGCCTTCAAAGTATATTTTGAAATAAATTGCCCATTATCAATGAGTCCACGTTTGCAAAGTATTGAGGAAACTAAAAAGCAGGGTGGAGGATTAGACCTAGCACTCGAGACCCTTCATGTCTAGTGAACACAGAGGCACCTTTAAAACTGCCTCAACAGGCAACACTGGCATATATTTTTAGATCAAAGAAGCTGTTCTCCACCTAATTAAGCTGTCTGCCCTCCATCAGGGGCTTCCAGAGCCACATTTCACTTTACCAAAAAACACAACTCACACAAGGCATGAAATTCAACCCGTGCGGCTTTGATCTCGGCTCTCGTATTAAGCACAAAAATAAGTGAGACGGGATGATGAAAGCACTCTGATATTATCGCAGTTACAGAACAGTCGCTATAGCAATGATCAGCGGTGTTTACTGACACACCACACAAGGCAATTAAGGGAAAGGTTTGATTAGACGGGCCGACAAGCTAGCAATTGCCAAACGGTTGGGGGAAGCAACTTTATTTCACATTTATGAGTGTGCGTTTGTGTTTTTCACACTGTTGGAGGAGCCATTGGCCCAGCGTGCCGTTTCCACCCGGGGTGCGGGGTAATTCAAATACACTCCCCATGACTTCATTCATAACTTCCACCACCGGTCTTCCATCTGCCCTCAATTAGCCATCAACACGCCTGCAAAACAACATCAGAGACTGACGTACATCATTCACCAGCTCCGGCACGGCGTCCGGGTATGGCTCCGGCTCACCTGCCCGCCAGAACCACACGACCCCTCTCTACAGGAGAGAGAGGAGAAGCAGACGTGCACCTGTGGTTTCACTGGTCTCCAAGGCAACAAGTAGAGGAGAGGGATGGCTGGTTGTCTGGTTGGAGGGTTTGGCACGAGCATCCCAGTCTACATGGAGACAATGATGGCGCTTTAAAACCAGCCCAGACCCATGTGCTAATCTTTCCCAACCGTGGTAAATGAGGAAAGCAGATTTCTGCCACAGACTCTACGCTGAGACAGCCAGAATACATGATTGCCTATGTTTAAAAGAGAAGGTTTCTACTCATGGCTTATAAAGTATACGCACATTTTCACAAATTTTAAAGGGGTCATGTCACAGAAAATTGGATTTTCCACTCAGTTTTTGGAAACTAAACTACAATAATGGCTTATTTAGAATTCCTTATGGCTCCATTTACATATGACACTCTATATATAATATTAAAGGGATAGTTCACCCGAAAATGAAAATTCTGCCATTAATTGCTCACCCTCATGTCGTTCCAAACCCCTAAGACCTTCGTTCATCATATTTTTGATGAAATCTGAGAGCTGACCCTGCATAGACAGCAACACAACTGACACGTTCAAGGCCCAGAAAGGTAGTAAGGACATCATTAAAATAGTCCACCACACGCACACGTTAAAGACTGACACAGAATAGAAGAAACTGCTGAATGTTCTTACTACCTTTCTGCACCTTGAACGTGGTAGTTGCATTGCTGTCTATGCAAGGTCCGAAAGCTCTAGGATTTCATCAGAATATCTTAATTTCTGTTCTGAAGATGAACGGCCTTACGGGTTTGGAACGACATGAGGGTGAGTAATTAATGACAGAATTTTCATTTTTGGGTGAACTATCCCTTTAATGCTTTTTCAGTATTTACGTCAACCCAAATCATGCAAGTACACCTGCACAAAGAGAGGGTCAAGTTTTGTCAGGTTAGAAAAGTCAAGTTAGTCCCTCCTGCAACAACTACAACATCTGGACCTGAAAATCATTTCCATCTACAGTAATTCAAAGGTTGCCACGTATTCTTACAAAACAGAAAACAGCAAGTGATTCATTACATGATAGTGCATGCTTTCGCCAAGCTCTTTAAAAGTATGTAATGGACAGTCGCCACTTCAAGGGTTTGGGACTGTATGCGTTATTTTTGTGCCATCAGCCAAACAGTGTTGTCACGACACAGTTTTGCAGCTTCGGAGTGTTTAGCCACATGGCTTTTACGGCTTATGTGATTGGCCCAAAAAAACCTGGATCAAAAATGAGTTTCCATGAGCCTGCTTTTGAAGGGACATGTGCCAGCTAAACTGAGACAAATGGAAACGTCAACAAACTGTTTTCTACAAGTATCATGGACAGCCGTGGGTTAGTAATTATAACATTTACATACAGAATACTTAAAGGTACAGAAACCAAAAACAGGCAGCTCAATTAAAAGTGTCAGACAGAGGGTAAAAACAGTCATGTAATATTAGATTTTGGCTTAAAGGGCTAGTTCACCCTCAAAGTTATTGCTTGCTTTGCGCACAGAAAGTATTCTCGTAGCTTCATAAAATTAAGGTTGAATCACTGATGGACTATTTTAATGATGTCCTTACTACCTTTCTGGGCCTTGAACGTGTCAGTTGTGTTGCTGTCTATGCAGGGTCAGAAAGCTTTCGGATTTCATCAAAAATATCTTAATTTGTGAGGAATTTGATAGACCTTGCGGGTTTTTAACGACATGAGGGTGAATAATGACAGAATTTTCATTTTTTGGTGTGCTATCCCTTTAAGCAACCTCAACTAACAATTTCATTAGACTTCAGGGTGGAAAAATAGTGTTTAAAAGTGTAAAAAGAACAGACAAACAAAGTGCACTGAAAATTGCAATTGCTTAGTACTCAAACACAAAATGGAGTGTGGACACATTTGTTATCTTTAATCTGTGGGGTTTGGCTGGATTTTTGATGACTGAGGTTTGTAAGAAAGCTGGGACTGATCTACCACAGCATTCAGTGTCTAAACATCTGCTATTGAGTAACAGACTGTGAATCATTATACTTAGTCTGCTGTTAACCCACTAGTTTGCCCTTCTCCTTCAAACACCCTTCTGAGGTGTGTGAGAGATTGAATACCATTTTTAACCAAATAAATTCCAAAACAAATTTCAATTCCAAAACATAACAGAAAACAATTCTGTTGAGAAATCAGAGGAATTCTGTTCCCTGTTCAGATCAGAGTGGGGAATAAAACTAAATTAAACAATTAAATACATATACTTTCAAAAATAATTCTCTACATGTGATCCTGGATCATAAAACCAGTCATAAGGGTCTATTTTATGAAACAGAGAATAGCATTGATGTATGGTTTGTGAGAATAGGACAATATTTGGTCGAAATACAACTATTTAAAAATCTGGAATCCGAGGGTTCAAAAAAAAAAAAAAATAAAAAATTTGTGAAAAAAAATTTGTGAAAATAGCCTGTAAAGTTGTCCAAATGAAGTTTTTAGCTATGCATATTACTACTCAAAAATTACGTTTTGATATAATTACGGTAGGAAATTTACAAAATATCTTCATGGAACATGATCTTTAAGTAAAAGAAAAAGAAAATCAATAATGATTTTATTATTATTTGTCATATCTAAATTAAAAACAAAAATTAATAATTAATAATAATAATAATAATAATAATAATAATAATAATAATAATAATAATGTTAGTAATTTTAAAAAGCTTTCCTTGTTTATGTATTTATTTGTTGGTGACATAAAAATGTACACTTAATTAATTAATTAATTTATTAATTAATTTATTATTTATTTCCTTGTTTATTTATTTATTTAAAAAAGCTACAAATTATTAAACAATAAGAAATTACAACTGTATTATTTCACTGGAAAATAAAGCGTATTTATGAAAACTGAATAATAATAATAATAATAATAATAATAATAATAATAATAATAATAATAATAATAATGCTAGTTATTAAAAAGCTACAATTTATTAAACAATAAGAAAATACAAATGTATTATTTCACTAGAGTATTTATTAAAAATAATATGGTTATAATAATTAAAATAATTAAAAAATGCATTAAATTCTGTGGGGTTTTATATAGATTTTATGTCAAAATGTGTATAATAATAATAATAATAATAATAATAATACATAAAAACATTTAAGATCTTTATAACTGTAATATTTTGTAAAATAAAATGTTTAAGTATTTTAAATTAGGATAATTATAATAATAAATTATTTAAAAAAAATTCCCAGCCTATATTTTACAGTCTGTATCAGAAGGGTTGCATAAACATGTCAATTTCAGCAGATTAATTTGGTCTTCTCCCAGAGATTTACTTTGATTATTTTGTACTCTGGTCAAGCAACCTGAACTTTACCCACCAAAACAGATCACTGTGCTTCATGGCACTTCCCTGAAATGCTCCCACATTTTACCCCCCCACACACACATATACAGATCTACTCACACACATAGCAACGCAGCCAATCAGTTTTGCAGTTGCTACAGAAACAGCATGCTTTTCATGTCAACTACAGCTCGGTTGCTATGGGAAAACATATACACGGAAAACTCTTTTGGTCGTAGTTAAGAACCAAATGACAGGATGACGGCTTAGACAGGTACAAACACACTCTTACAGGCGCACACGCATAATAATGCAAACACACTCCGCCAGAGCAAGCGGTGCTATTTGTTCATCTTTTCATCTGTTTGGATATCAACGTATGATTTTATTATTATTTGTCATATCTAAATTAAAAACAAAAAGCCATGATTGCATTTTGATTATAGTCATGCATTGATTACAGCTGTACTATATTTGGCTTATAATCATGGACTTGTTTACATATTCACAGCCCACAGTAATAAAATCTCTTAGAAACAAACCATAAATTCTATTTAGACTTTGATTTAAGCTTAATACTGCTGTAACAGGTCAATTGGAAATTCACTCATTCGTGCTGTCCTATTTATTAATGTATTTAAAATTATGCATGCACACAGAGATTTTTAAGTTATGTGTATGCGTATATACCAGTCAAAAGTTTTTGAACAGCAAGATTTTTAATGGTTTTTTAAAAAGACGTCTCTTCTACTCACCAAGCCTGCATTTATTTGATACAAAATATAGCAAAAGCAGTAAAAAAGTGAAATATTTTTACTGTTTAAAATAACTGATTTCTGTTTGAATGCATTTTAAAATGTAATTTATTCCTGTGATCAAAGCTACATTTTCAGCATCATTACTCCAGTCCTCAGTGTCTTATGATCCTTCAGAAATCATTCTAATATGATGATTTGCTGTTCAAGAAACATTTATTATTATTATTATTATTATTATTATCATCATTCTTTTTCTTTTTTCTTCTTCTTCTTCTTCTTATTATTATTATTTATTATTTATTTATTTATTTATTTTTTATTATTAATCACAGGAATAAAATTACATTTTAAAATATTTTATTCAAATAGAAAACATTGTTTTTTTAAATAGTAAAAATATTTCAAAATTGTACTGTTTAGCTGTACTTTGGATCATATAATTGAAATAAAATGTATTTATTTGTTGGCGGCATAAAACATTTAATTAATTATTATTTTTTATTATTTATTTATTTGTTGGTGACATTAAAATGTACACATATAATTAATTGATTGATTAATTAATTAATTAATTAATTAATTAATTATTTATTTCCTTGTTTATTTATTTATTTGTTGGCAACATAAAAATGTACACATATAATTATTTGATTAATTAATTAATTATTTTTTATTTCCTTATTTATTTATTTATTTATTTATTTGTGGGCAACATACAAAATTTTAATATTTAATATAAATGTAAAAATTAGTTGTCGTTTTTTTTACAGAAACAATTCTAAAATAGTATGGCATAATTACTTATTATTACCTCAAACAAAAGAAATTATTTTAACAAAACTGCTTCACTGCTATTATTATTTGAAAGACTTTTGTCTGCAAAGTCATGTGGTTACCTACAAAATGCATGTGGTTCAACAGGATATGATATCATAGAAAGGACCGCTAAACTTACTATTGTGTGTCACAGTGAGTATAAAATATCATATAATTATCAAAAAAAAAAATTGAAATTGAAATATCATATAAATAGGTGGTAAAAATAAATATAATTTATTATTCAATAATAATTCAATAATCTTATTATTACTCAGAAATGTGTCCTTAAATGTATCTTGTAAAAGACAGATTTAAAAACTTTCTTGGAAATAATTATTTAGATTATGCATTCTTTGTGCAAGGAACATTTAATTTTTAAAATAATTTATTTGAAACATTTACTGAAATTGATAAAACGTTTGTCAAGTTCACATGAAACCAGCGTGAATACAAATTTCTACAAAGTTGGCAAATGTGTTTTAAAAAACACTTTTAGAAGATTTTTCTTTATTATGAACCCCATTTGCCCAAAAATGATCTTAAAAGCTAAGTTTTCATAGCTCCTAGACTGCAAATGGAAAGGAAAAGCATTCAAGAACATCTGAACGCCTCTGGGTAAAGTATTTAAAAGCCATCAGGACGATGAACTATTGATGGAAAATTACTCAGGAAGATGAAAGTGCTCGTTCCAATAAAACAGCCGGCTCTGTTACATCTTGATCCTCAGTTAACCTCAAGCTCTCACCTGACTGCGATCCTTATCCACCTTCTTGAAGCATTTGTTTAGCGACAGGTTATGACGCACTGAATTCTTCCAGCCCGTGGGGGCGCTAGCGAAGTAGGGGAAGTGCTCCAGTATCCAGCCGTAGATGTCTTTGACAGGAAGTCGCTTGGAGGGAGCGTCCTCTATTGCCATGAAGATGAGGCAGCTGAAGGAGTAGGGAGGTTTGCGGCTGGGACCCGTGGACAGGTGGTAGGGCGGCTCGCTGGGCTCCGGGGAGGACGACGGCGAGGAGGAGGGCTCGCGGCCGCCGTTAGCATCCTGCAGGGGGCTGACGCTACGCAGGCCCGAGTGGCCCAGGCTGGTCAGAAGATCCGTGCTCTCGTGCAGCCAGCTGAGGCTGGTAAGCTCCTCGTCCTCGGCCCGGCTGAGGGAGGCAGACAGGGCCAGGGAGAGGTCAGCTGCCTCCGTGTCCTGGTAGAGCTGACTCAGACCCCGCGCAACGCTCCCACTGCTGGGGCCCTCGGCCTTCTTCCCTGGGGGCATGACCACTGGACCCATGCAGCCCTCGGCTCCTGCAGAGACACGAGACAACACTCTGTAAGTTGATTGCTGGGGAAAAATGATCAAGAGAGCACTCACCAAAAAGGGTTTAACAGAGCTCTTACATAAGCTGAATCTCTTTTCATCTGTGGACAAGCAGTTTACACGCAACTGTGATTTTTGTAATAAAAAATGTGGTTTAAAATGTCATTTTAAAAAGCTCCAGGTTTGTTTATGTTTGTTGTCTGTGTTTGTGCTTGTTTGTTGGGCTGCACAATTTAGCCAATTTTTTGTGATCATACGTCTGACTAGACTGATAAAAATAATAATAATTGTATTACTTAAAAAAAGTGAAAAATTATTAAACAAAAGAAATTAAGAACTGTAAGATTTCACTGGCAAATAAAGAGTAAAAATAATATAATTATAATAATTTTAATTATCTGAAATTATTTAAAATTGCATTAAAGGCTCCAGGTTTAATTTTGATTATATATATATATATATATATATATATATATATATATATATATATATATATATATATATATATCTTTATTTTCCAGTGAAATATTGCAGTTGCAATTTCTTATTTTATTTAATAATTTGTAGCTTTTTTTAATTAGTAACATTATTATTATTATTATTATTATTATTATTATTATTATATACACATATATATATATATATATATATATATATATATATATATATATATATATATATATATAAAGAGTTGAACTAAATAAGAAATTATAACTCTCTATCACTGGAAAATAAATAATATTTACAAAAAATAATATACTTTATAATAATTTCAATAATTTTAAATTATTTCAAATCGCATTAAAGGCTTCAGGGTTTTATACTGATTTTATGTCACTATGTGTATAATAATAATAATAATAATAATAATAATAATAATAATAATGTTACTAATTAAAAAAAGCTACAAATTATTAAATAAAACAAGAAATTTAAAATATTATTATATTTAAAATATTATTATAATTATTAAAATCATTTAAAATTGCATTAAAGCCTCCAGGGGTTTATATTGGTTTTATGTCAATATGTGCATAATAATAATAATAATAATAATAATAATAATAATAATAATAATAATAATAATAATAATAATAATAATGTCGGTAATTTTAAAAAGCTACAAATTATTAAACAATAAGAAATTACAACTATATTATTTCCCTGGAAAATAAAGAGTATTTATGAAAAATTATATGGTTATTATAATAACAATAACAATAACAATAATAATAACAATAATAATAATGTTAGTAATTAAAAAGCTAAAATTATTATACAATAAGAAAATACAAATGTATTATTACACTAGAGGATTTATGAAAAATAATATGATTATAATAATTATAATAATTAAAAAATGCAGTAAAGTTTGTAGGGTTATATATTGATTTTATGTCAAAATATGTACAATAATAATAACAATAACAATAACAATAATAACAATAACAACAACAATAGTAATAATTTTAAAAAAGCTAAAGAATTACTAAAGTAAGAATAAGAATAATTTAAATGATTTCAATTACATTAAAGGCTGTTTGTAAAAACAATTAAGATCTCTATAATTGTAATATTTGTAAAATAAAATGTTTAAGTATTTTAAATGATTTAGGAAAATTATAATAATAAATTATTAAACAAAATATGAAATTACAATTGTAATATTTCACTGAAAACATGCATTTTATAATAACAATAATAGTTACATTTTACAGTATAAGTGTTTATAAGGAGTTTGTCATTTCAAGTCTGTGAAGCATTTACTCTAAATCGAGACGCTCTGAGACACAGAAAACACAAAATCATGTGCTGCTTGTGTGTAAATGAACGTGGCACTGCACTTTACTCCGATAAAATGTAGCACATATACTTTTTTAAACAAATCAAATCGCAGCCATATCACAATTTTGGTTTTACAAAAAGAAAACTCAAGAACTCCAGTAAACATACAGTTAGTAAAAGTTTATCAGGCTTGTGTAGTTTGCAGGATCAACAAACACATAAGGCTAAAATCACTGCAAGACAAGTTAATCACTTATTTGTAGAATTGTTCCCACGAAACAAATGTGTGCTCTGTGAACTCCAAGAGAGAAATGAGACTGAAAAATCAGCATGAGAACAGGAATCCACTTCCATATTTCTGAGGTGAGATCAGCAAACAGGACAAATAAGACCAAGTTGAGACACTCAACAAATGCACTTCAAAAATCCAGTTTATTCAAGCTTAATCAAGCCAAACTCAGAATTTATAGTATGCTAATGTAAATAGAGAAACTTTACAGAGTACACAAGCTACTTCAGCTAAACTCACCAATCACATGAGCAACATGAGCACAAACATAAAAGTCTTAGGTCTCCAGAGGAGATGAATAACAACTTAAATTGTGTCTGTCCCCATCAAAGGCTTCAGAAAACTTGAAATATGAGACACAAACATTTTTTTTTGATACTTTAGGCACTTTTTGTTCTCGAGCATTCACTTTCCTTGTACGGAAAACGGATGTTCATTCCTTCTTCCTTATAAGATATTTTGTTGTGTATAACAGAAGAAAAAAAGGTACAGGTTCAGAATGAAATGAGGGTGATTAACAATAATAAAGCTTAATGGTTATAAATAATATTTTGGGGCACTTCTTTAAAATGTTATATACATTCTATGAACACAGTGACCAACATTGTTTAAATAAAAATTGGGGCTGTTAGTTACAAAAAAAAAAATATATATATATATTTTAACACAGTTAACACGTTGGCCCCGCTCTCAGACCTGTACGTAATGTTATATTTCATATAGTTGACTGTTGACAAATATGATTCAGGGCAACAACTCCACAAATGCAGTTATGCCCTGAAATTCAAGATATTGGTGCAAAAAAAAACGCCCCTGTATGCATTTTGTCTCATATTTATTTATATATATATATATATATATACACACATACACACACACAATCTACACAAGCTTTCATGTGATTTTATACAACAGTTCAGTAAATAAGAAGTTGATTTTGTGTTATATTTTACACAGAATATTATGTGTTATTGCTCAATTTTGCTGAGAACATATGTGACCCTGGACCACAAAACCAGTCTTAAGTCGCTGGGGTTTATTTGTAGCAATAGCCAAAAATACATTGTATAGGTCAAAATTATAGATTTTTCTTTTATGCCAAAAATCATTAGGGTATTAAGTAAAGATCATGTTCCATGAAGATATTTTGTAAATTTCTTACTGTAAATATATCAAAACTTAATTTTTGATTAGTAATATGCATTGCAAAGAACTTAATTTGGACAACTTTAAAGGTGATTTTCTCAATATTTTGATTTTTTTGCACCCTCAGATTCCATATACTGAAATAATTGCATCTCGGCTAAATACTGCTCTATCCTAACAAACTATACATTGATGGAAAGCTTATTTATTCAGCTTTCAGATAATGTATAAAGCTCAATTTTTTTAAAAAATTGACACTTACGACTGGTTTTGTGGTCCAGGGTCACATATTAACTTTGAAGCCACAGCAGAATTGTTCTCCGACCAACAAAGCGATGTTTCGTTTCTGAATGAATCCGCATTTTAAACGAATCGTGTGAATCAAAGATTCAAAGGCCTATTCATAAAGAGACCCATATACTTAATTGATATGAATCAGCTGTTTGAACGAATTGAATGAATGAATGACTCATAAAGACACTTGCTGCCACCTGCTGGCAGATTTAGTTTCTTATTTAAAGTATCATTTTATAAAATAAATAAATAAATAAATAATAAAGGGATAGTTCACCTAGGGCTGTCAGTCGATTAAAATTTTTAATCTAATTAAATCGCAAAATAAATTTAACTAGAAATACCCACTAAAGATTTTTTAAAGCTATTTTTGTGTTAAAGGAGAACTCCACTTCCAAACACAAATAATTTACCTACCCCCTTGTCATCCAATTGTCATGTCCTTCTGTCTTCAGTCGTGAAGAAATTACGGTTTTTGAGAAAAGCATTTCAGGATTTTTCTTCATATAATGGACTTGATTGGTGCCCCGATTTTGAACTTCCAAAATGCAGAATGCAGCTTCAAAGAGCTCTAAACAATCCCAGATGAGGAAGAAGGGTCTTATCTAGCGAAACAATCTGTCATTTTTTTTTTTCGAAAAATAAAAATTTGTATACTTTAAGCACAAAAGCTTGTGTAGCACAGGCTCTGGGATGCGTGTACACAATGCTACGAATTAGTAATGGGTTGTTCTTGAACAATTCTTTCATTTTGAACGAATCTTTAATGTGACTCAGGAAGAGATTCGTTCAGTCACGCATGCGCGACATACTATTAGGTTCTGTACTGGAATTAGTTCACCTGTTTCGAGTCGTTCGTTCATCACGTGACAGCCCCATAAGATGAAGGAACGACTTCATTGTCTGTGTACTGAGTATGGCAAAAAACTTATTTTCTCCTACAATTTGAGAGGAGGACATCGTTTAACCTTTTTGTTTGTAAACAGCGTTTACAAGCTTAATTGCACTTTGTTAGTCTTTGCACGTTCGCTTTGTAAACACTGGGTCTGTAGTTCCGCCTACGTTCCGCGTGACTTTTCAACGTGATTCAATAGTACGTAGCGTCGTGAACGCACATCCCAGAGCCTGTGCTACACGAGCTTTTGTGCTTAAAGTTTTTTTAAAAAAAATTATTGTCCAAAAAAAAAAAAAATGACCACTCGTTTTGCTAGATAAGACCCTTCTTCCTCTTCTTAGAGCCCTTTGAAGCTGCATTTAAACTACATTTTGGAAGTTTAAAATCGGGGCACCAATCAAGTCCATTATATGGAGAAAAATCCTAAAATATTTTCCTCAAAAAACAATTTCTTTACAACTGAAAACAAAAAGACATGAACATCTTGGATGACAAAGGGGTGAGTAAATTATTTGTGTTTAGAAGTGGAGTTCTCCTTTAACACAAAAATAGCTTTAAAAAAATTGTTTGTGGGTATTTCTAGTTACATTTATTTTGCGATTAATTAGATTAAAAATTGTAATCGAAATATAAAAATAAGTCACTTCTCTCCAACTTTTCTACCAAGGTTTAAAAGTAAGCCAAAGCAAGTTAAAACTTTAAGGATTCAGAACTTCTTAAACAAGAAAATCAAGTTCAGAATCTTGGAACCTGAAAGATGGTGTAGAAAACACAGAAGTCATTGTGATGAGTTAAATGGAAACGAAGATAAGGATTTTTCAGAGTAAAAAATAGAACAGATAATTGTTGGGAAAAAAAAATAAGGCAGCAATTGCGCAGTTTAAAGTCACATTATGTGTCATTATGAGAAATACAATTGCACTTATAAAGTCACAATTAGGAGAAACAAAGCCACAACTGCAAGTTTATTTTTCACAATTATAGGAAATAAAGTCACATCCGTGAGATATAAAGTTGCAATTGCGAAAAATAAAAAATATGACTTAATTATCCATAATTACAAGTTGTGAGACAAAAAGCCACAATCACCTCTCTTTTCAGGCTTCCATACAAAAATGATGTTATAACAATGATGCAACATTTTTTACAATGGAAAATCTGATGACTGTTCTCTTGCAGCAGCACTGTTTGTATGCGTGTGTGTGTGTTTGAAGTTTCTGGGCGGCAAGGTTAGCAGGAGGTTGGATTTTAGTGGAAGTAATCCTGGCGCTATCTGAAGACGCATAAAATCTAAATACGAACTTATCACACACTGCCCAAGTCAC
Source organism: Labeo rohita (assembly GCF_022985175.1). Taxonomy (NCBI): domain Eukaryota; kingdom Metazoa; phylum Chordata; class Actinopteri; order Cypriniformes; family Cyprinidae; genus Labeo; species Labeo rohita. The sequence goes on along the minus strand of NC_066888.1, from coordinate 7,874,528 downwards.
AGTAGGAAATCCAGTTAATCTCTCCCTACAGCATTACCCATCACTTTTAACTCTCTCTCTGACACCCATGCTGACATGTACCCACACACAATTATACATATGCGGTGCGTGCGTGTCGAGCGACGTGCCAGGGGCAGCACCCCCCTGATAAGGCGATTCAATCAGTCAATAACAGCATATGCAGCTGAGCACTCCTTGGAAAATGCACAGTCACGCCTCAGGGCTGCTTTTGACACTCGCGCTCACATGTCAAAGCAGCAACTCTCTTCACTTGCGCTGATTGACAGCTGACAGCTAGCGCTGCATGGCTAATACAGCATCTGTATCCACGGCAACGGTGCGAGAATATTATCCAGCCTCGCAATCTGGAGCAGAGATTCCCTGGGGTCAGTCGAGGCATGGCTGCGTTTATAAGGCAGATTATACAAATGTGGACGGCATCGCATCCACATCACAAGCGAGGAAAACAAACTTGCGGGGTTTCCAGCTGGAATCAACTAGATTAGTAACAAACACTGTGGTTTTTTTTAACTGAAAAACAACAGAAAACTGTTAAAATCCACTGTTTGCTCCTGGTCTATGAACGTGTCCAATAATGAGAGAATGATACCCATAAAAAGTGTCGCATTTTCTCCAAAAATATATATTATGGTCAGTCTGAGGAATAGCTAAAAATATATCCCTGTTGGGAAAACAAATCTAAAACTGATTTTTTTTCTTCTAGTCTGGTCATAGATGGTTTTCTTTAGCTGGTCAAGCTGGTCTAAGATGGTCAGGCTGACCAACTACCTAAAACCAGGTTGGGGGTTGGGAGACCAGCTTGACCAGCTCATACAGGATAAGAGTCCTGCTAAAGGTATCTACTTCCAGATCAAACCAGTCAACTATCTTAGGCCAGTTTTAGCTGGTCTTTCAGATTGGTCATAGCTGGTTTTCAGGCTGGTTTGGAGGGGTTTTGACCACTTCTTTAGCTGGTCAGACTGGTCTTAGCTGGTCAGGCTGACCAACCAGCTAAAACCAGCTTAGCCAGGCTGAGAGACCACCTTAACCAGCTCAGGACAGGAGTCCAGCTTAAACCGGCTAAAATAGTCAACCATCTTAGGCTAATTTTAGCTGGTTTTTCAGCCTGGTCATAGCTGATTTGCAGGCTGCCTTAGAGTGGTTTCGGTCTTGGTTAGGTTGGTCTTGGTCAGGCTGACCAGCCAGCTAAAACAAGTTTGGCCAGGCTGGGAGACCAGCTGACCAACCAGCTAAAACCAGCTTGGCCAGAATGGGAGATTAGCTGACCAACCAGCTAAAACCAGCTGAAACCAGTTTGGCCAGGCTAGGAGACCAGCTTAATCAGCTCAGACAGGATGGGAATCTAGCTAAAACCATCTACTTCCAGCTAAAACCATCTTCTTCTAGCTCAAAGTAGCTAAGACCAGTCAAACATCTTAGGCTTGGTTAGCAGCCTGGTTTAGAATGGATTTGACCACTTCTTTAGTTGGTCAGGCCGGTCTTAGTTGGTCAGGCTGACCAACCAGTTAAAACCAGTTTGGGCAGGCTGGGAGTCCAGCAAAAACCATCTACTTCCAGCTTAAACCAGCTAAGACTAGTCAACCATCTTAGGCTAGTTTTAGCTGGTCCTCCAGATTAGTCATAGCTGGTTTCCAGTCTGGTTTAGAACAGATTTGACCACATCTTTAGCTGGTCAGGCCGACCAACCAGTCAAAACCAGTTTGGCCAGGCTGGGAGTCCAGCTAAAACCCATCTACTTCCAGCTTAAACCAGCGAAGGCCAGACAAGCATCTAGCCATAGCTGGTTTCCAGACTGGTTTAGAGGGGTTCTGACCACTTCTTTAGCTAGTCAGGCTGGTCTTAGCTGGTCAGGCTGACCAATCAGCTAAAACCAACTTTGGTCAGGCTGGGAGACCAGTTTGACCAGCTCAGACAGGATGGGAGTCCAGCTAAAACCATCTCATTCCAGCTCAAAACCAGCTCCACGCGGTCAACCATCTAAAGCTAGTTTTAGCTGGTCCTCCTGCTTGGTCACAGCTGGTTTGCAGGCTGCTTAAGAGCGGTTTTGAGTACTTTTTAGCTGGTCAGACTGGTCTTAGCTGGTCAGGCTGACCAACCAGCTAAAACCAGCTTGGCCAGGCTGGGAGTCCAGCTAAAATCATCTACATCCAGCTGAAACCATTAACTTCCAGCTTAAACCAGCTAAGACCAGTCAACCAGCTTAGGATGGTTTTAGCTGGTCTTCCAGATTGGTCATAGCTGGTTTGCAGGCTGGTTTAGAGAGATTTTGACCACTTCTTTAGCTGGTCAGGCTGGTCCTAGCTGGTCAGGCTGACCAACCAACCAGCTAAAACCTGTTTGGCCAGGCCGGGAGTCCAGCTTAAACCAGCTAAGACCAGTCAACCAGTTTAGGCTGGTTTTAACTGTCTTCCAGCCTGGTCATAGCTGGTTTGCAGGCTGGTTTAGAGCTGGTTTGACCACATCTTCAGCTAGTCAGGCCAGTCTTAGCTGGTCAGGCTGACCAACCAGCTAAAACCAGCTTGGCCAAGCTGGGAATCCAGCTAAAACCATCACTTTCCAGCTTAAAACCAGCTTGGCCAGGCTGGGAGTTTTTAGCAGTGGTGTAAACAACTCAGTTGTAGCAGAATGACCTGTCAAATATGAAGGGTTACAACACGAGTTTGTTTTCTAGGAACATATAAACGCACATATACACTCCCGATACACAGTTTTGCTTTTTATGTATCTATGGTGGCGCTGCCACAAAACATTACATCTGACAGAAAAGGGCCAGCTAATTTTACTGTTGCTATGACAACAAACTACTCGAACAGGGTACCATTGGGGCTGCCAGTGAACTTCCCTTACGCTGAAGAATCAATTACATTTTACTGTTCACAAACAAAGTTTGAAACCTGTTTTGTTTAAGTCCTTGAGTAGCGCTGTGAAATAAGGGGGATTCAGCAAGATATTTCAGGTGAGAGTTGTGACAAATGATCAAAGAGATCTGAAAACTGGAAACTGCAAACAACAGCTCGCCCAACTGCCCATTAATGCCTCACACATTTCAGGACAGAACAAAAGAAACGTCAAAATTCAGCATCTGCTTTATAGACACTGCATGCAAGCTTGCTGCATTTGACAGCTTTAGTTACAACAAATGTACAAAAAGTACCATGGTATTATTTTGATCTTCTTTGATGTACCTTGGATGACTACTATGGCATATGCATATTATAACCATGGATTAAATTCAAATCAAATTAAATTTAGTAAATTAAATTTAGCTAAATTAAAGTTAAGCTTTTACCTATAAAAGATGACGGTAATTATAAACATACTGGCACAACTGTAAATATATAAAAGGGAATTTCCATCTTGTTTTTTTTATTTTATGTTTTATTTTACGTTTTTATATATTGTTTAATATATTGACTAAAATCAATATATTATTTATATAACTAAAAGTGATTGTATTATTAATAATATTTATATATAGTTAGTTTTCTTTGGGTTTGCACAATTCTTAACAAAAACAAAACAAAACAAAACAAAACAAACAAAAACAAAAACAAAAAAACAAAAAAACAAAAAAAAACAAACAAAAAAAAAATCACAAAAAAATAAATTAAAACAAAACAAAACAAGCAATATAAAACAACAAATCAAAACAAAAACAACACAAAAACAAAACAAATAAAACTAAAAGCTTAACAAAACAGCAAAGTAAAACAAAAAGACAAAAAGCAAAAAAATACTACAAAACTAAAAACAAATAAAAAGCAAAACAAAAAATAATACAAAACAAAAATAAATACAAAAACAAAACAAAACATAAAACAAGAACAAAACAAAGAATGCAAAAGTAATACAAAAACAAAGAAATAAAACAAAAACAAAAAGCTACACAAGACAATTTCATATTTTATTTCATGATAATATATCAAAAACAGCAAAGCAATACAAAAAGCAAAACAAAAATAAAACAAAAAAGGAAAACAAAAAATAAAACAAAAATTTAACAAAACAAAGCTACATGAGACAATTTCATATTTTATTTCATGATAATATATATCATGATAGTTTTTGCTATAAAATAAGGTTTTTGTGATAGCGAAATGTTGATTAAAGTTTTATCATTCTTAATTTTGATATCACCAATAACCTGCAAAGAACAAAGAAACAAATAAAATAGGCCTACATGGAAAAACTTCAGTTTAGGTTTTTTTTTTATTAATTTTTTATGTACAACAAAAGCAACTGTTAAGTCTTCACAGTGTAAACATTTCTACTTATTAAAGTTACAAAAGTGATTCAGTCGAGTGCAGCAAAAGATTTTCTTTCCTCTGTTGTTTGATTTAACATTAATGACACAGGAAGCAGCAGGTTTATTGGGCTGCTGTCACTTTAATACCAAACGAACAGATCTAATATACTGAAGCACGTTTTCTTTCTCAATTGTTTACATTCACTTAAAACACAAACAACTTGTGCGCTGTGTGAAAAGTGCCTCTCAGACAGGGCACATAGCAAAACATTATTGTGCTCAAAAAGTTCAAAAACCACTTGTTTATAAACTGAAAACGCATTCAAATGACAATCTTTTGTGACGGTGCAAGACGGAAACATCACGTGAGCGTAACCGCGAGAAAGACGATAGTCCAAAATGTCTACAGGTTTATTGTGTCTACCGGGATACAAACAAACATAAACCAAACCAAAAGGCAACAAAACAATAAAAAACAAACAAAAACATCAAAGAAGTGATTTGCAAAACGATGGGGAAGAGAGACTTAAATGAAAGCACCATGAGACGTAACAACTCTTTGTTTAACGCACTGCAAATAGCAACCACAAATAATACGCAATCAGTTTATTTCAGGGTTTCTTGCAGTTAAATCAAAGCAAGCAAAATCAAACATCTCGATGGACTTACGTTCATTCACTATATTTAAATTCCACGAAACCTGCAAAACAAAGACCAACAATGAAGCGCCTTCACTTCACCCTGAGGTGCATCTCACTTATGAGATTTCAGTTCTGGTACGTGGACTACAAATAATAGACCTTTGTTTCGATGTCAACACCAGCACTGAAAGAGATGGGAGATTCCCCCTCCTTTCCAGCAATGAAAAAAAGACTTGTTTAGTTTCCATTTCCTCAGTTCCCATGACAACAGTGTTAGGGCACACCAGGGCATGTACATACGGCCAACCAATCAGCCGAGTCGTGCGCAGATCAAAGTATACGGTCCATCCTTTCAGCCAGCAACATCAGAAAAGTCCATAAGCAATGGCGTCGAGGTGAAGGTTCACTGTCTGAAGGGGCCGGAGCCACAACGCAATAGACTCGGGGCGAGAACTTTCTCCGTTCCGTATGAACCGCTGCTACCCACAGGCTCGTGCCGTTGGAAGAGTTACAGCGCTCATTTGCTTTATTCCCCTGCTCCCCTGTTCCCTCGCTCCCTTGTCTGATCTGAGCTTAGTGAAGGTGACCTGAGCGCTCCCAGCCCGAGGGTCTGCGAGTGAAGTTTGGTGCAGAGAGCAGACCTCTACTCTCAGAAGTCAGGCTTAAAACAGCGCTGGCCCCGGGCCCCTGCATTCACAGCATACACTGGCAGCATGCTAAGAGACGCTTTTGCAGAGGGTCCCCTCTCTTTCTCACTTTGTTTTTCTCTCCATTACACAGTCTTTGCTTTTGACCTGAACAGTAACTGATGGGAAAGGAGTAATCGGCAAAGAGCTGTTCGCTTTTATATCCGGTATGACAGGATCTGCACAAATGCATAATTTTATCATTATATCAAGCACGTGTAGAGCATATCTGTGGATATACTGGGCTGTAGTGGAAAAGGGGTGAGTTATTCCTGGTAGTTTATTAAAGGAGAAGTCCACTTCCAAAACAAAGATTCACATGTAATGTACTCACCGCCTTGTCATCATGTTCATGTCTTTCTTTCTTTAGTCGTGAAGAAATTATGTTTTTTGAGGAAAACATTTCTGCATTTTTCTCCATATAATGGACTGATATGGTGCCCCGAGTTTGAACTTGCAAAATGCAGTTTAAATGCGGCTTCAAATCATCCCAAAAATGGTTGTAAATGATCCCAGCCAAGGAAGAAGGGTCTTATCTAGCGAAACGATTGGTTATTTTCATTAAAAAAAAAATACAATTTAAATACACTTTAATCTCAAATGCTCGTCTTGTCTTGCTCTCCCTGAACTCTGTGTATTCTGACTCAAGACAGTTTGGGTATGTCAAAAAACTCCAATCGTATTTTCTCCCTCAATTTCAAAAATCATTTAAAAATCATCCCACATCGCTGCAGAAGTCCCGACCCAGTCTCTGCAAAGTGAACATGCAAAGAAAATCAAACACCCTTAACAAAAAAGGTAAAACAGCTGAGGGAGAGGGGGAAGTTGAGGGAGAACATGAGATGGGAGTTTTTCAACATACCTTAACTGTCATGAACCGGAACAAAAACAGTCGTTTGGCATTAAAAAGTATATCAATTGTATTATTTTTATGAAAATAACTGATCGTTATGCTAGATAAGACCCTTCTTTTCACCTGGGATCGTTTAAAGTTTTTACATCCCCCTTTCAGAATCCGCAATATGTTCATTTGACCAAAGTAGGAGGGACCAAACAAAATGCATGTTATTGTTTATTTAGTACTGACTTGAATAGGATATTTCACAAAAAAAGATGTTTACATAGTCCACAAGAGAAAATAATACACTTGATTCCTAACACTGTGTTGTTACCTAAATGATCCACAGCTGTGATTTTTGTTTAGTAATAGTTGTTCATGAGTCCCTTGTTTGTCCTAACAGTTAAACTGCCTGCAGGTCCCACAAATTCTTTGGTTTTTCAGCGTTTTTGTTTATTTGAACCATTTCCAACTATGACTGTATGATTTTAAGATGCATAGTTTGACACTGAGGACAACGAGGGACTCATATGCAACTATTACAGAAGATTCAAACACTCACTGATGCTCCAGAAGGAAACACAATGCATTAAGAGCCGGGGGGTGAAAACTTTTTGAATTTGAAGATCAGGGTAAATTTAATTTTTTTTGTCTTCTGGGAAACATGCAAGTATCTTCTGTAGCTTCTGAATGGCAGTAGTAAATGAAAAAAATATGATATTTAGACAAAATAAGAAAAATGTACACATCTCCATTCTGTTCAAAAGTTTTCACCCCCCAACTTTTAACACATAATTTTTCCTTCTGGATTAAATAGTCCTGTAATAGTTTCATATGAGTCCCTCAGTTGTCCTCAGTGTGAAAAGATTGTATTAGTCTGAAAGAAGAAAGTCATATACACCTGGGATGGCTTGATGTGAGTCAATCATGGCGTCATTTTCATTATTTGGTGAACTATCAAATTAAATTAAATTAAATTAAATTAAATTAAATTACTAGTCAAAAAATCCAACCACACAGTTACATTTTTGAATTGTCACTTGAATTGCAAAAATAAAGTGGACGCCTATTGATGCTAAAGCATTTAAAAGTTAAATTGTGAAGCTTTTATTTTGGCATTAATTATGCAAAAACAGTGAATTGTCTAAACTGTCATTTTAAAATGTGCATATTTTTAGGCGCTTGAACTTCTGATTGTGCTAAAACTGTGCTTTACATTGCATTCATGATTTAATATGTATATCATTTACTAGAGTTACATGATTATGACAAGAATTGACAGACTGTATACTGTGCACAGACAAGTGATTGTATTGTGCACTTGTCTCCTGCTAACACATAATAAACTCCACTTTGAAAACAGTGTGATAACTGTATATGTTAATGTTTATTTCCAGTGCTGCCCTACATTTCAATTCTAAGTTCATTACTGTTTATTTTTAGAAACCGAGGAACATGTGGAAATGATTTTCTGCGGTAAACATCAGAAGGCCACAGATGCCGTCGATAGAGTTGTTATTAAACCTGAAATACTCCCTTAAAGATTCACCACACCCAAAGGTCAATGAAAGGACAACTCAAAGTGTCCATTTATTCACATCTTAAAACTGTTTACAGAACCTAGTCCTGAATCTGCAGTCGAGGTGGTTCAAAAACACAAAAAGCCAGTGTTTAAAGCCGGTGGCATCACCACTTATCTCCAGCAAACAGGAGGACGGGCTGCTCGCCATCAGCCTGAAGTTGGTTCCCGCAGGTAACGCCAATGACTAGCAACCCAGTACTGTTACCCAACTCTTTCCTGGCCCTTGACCATCAGGAGAGAGAGGAAAAAAAGAACATCCCCTAGTCATTAGCAGCATTTCAAAGTCAACGCGTCCTCCAGCGTATGCCGTTTGACAGGCCCTGCCAGGGTAACGTGACTGAGGGATGATGGTACCATGATTAGACAGAAGCTCTAGGGAGAAGCCATGCATCCACGGATCTGATCACAAAGGACAGGAGGAGGAGTGGAAGAGGAAGATGAGACGAGGGCCGTGAGAGCTGACAGTCCAGCGCCAGATACATATTCATCAAACGTGCCCTTTGTGATCTGTCGAACTGGAGACACCACACACTTCTGCTGTTCATCAAACTTGCCCGCTTCCGCAAGACGACCATGGTCCCCGGCGTCCTTGTTGTGTCAGCTTGTTCAAACAACCCTGTTCACATCCTCAAGCACTTTCAGTCCACTTCCTAGTCCACTTCCATAGACTGGACTTTGTAAACACAACAACGAAGATAAATAATAAATGAAACCGGTGTTATCAGAAGGATATCGGTCATAGTGTGTTGTTGTTAATATCAGCTGTTTGGATGCACAGGTCCTGTCTAATAATTTATTAAAGGTGACCTATTTTCCCCTTTTTACAATAAGTAAGTCTCAGGCGTCCCCAGAACGTGTCTGTGAAGTTTCAGCTCAAAATACCCCACAGATCATTTATTATATCATTTTGAAAATGCCCGTTTTGAGTGGAAGCAGAAATGCGCTGTTTTCGTAAATGTCTCTTTAAATGCAAATGAGCTGCTGCTCCCCGCCCCCTTTTCCAGAAAAGGTCCTACCTCAGATCCCAACCTAAGTTAAAAGATTTTCCAGAAAAGGTCCTAGTCCCTCAGATCCCAACCTAAGTTAAATCAAATGATTCACAAACACGCTCCAACCTGCTCCGAAGTCCCGATCTAAATCAAATGATTCGATTTGAAGTCCCAACCTAAGTTAAACGATTCACAAACACGCTCCAAAATCCCGATCTAAATCAAATGATTCGCGATACGCGATTTGAAGTCCCAACCTAAGTTAAACGATTCACAAACACGCTCCGAAGTCCCGATCTAAATCAAATGATTCCCGATCTAAATCAAATGATTCGCGATACGCGATTTGAAGTCCCAACCTAAGTTAAACGATTCACAAACCTGCTCCGAAGTCCCGATCTAAATCAAATGATTCGCGATACGCGATTTGAAGTCCCAACCTAAGTTAAACGATTCACAAATATCCCGCGATATGATTTGAAGTCCTGATCTTAAACAAATGATTCTTTATACATGATCTGATTGGAGCGCTTCAAAACATCTGAATCACTTTGCAACGCAATGGTTTAACTGATTCAGAGTTTCAAAAAGCTCCATTTCACCAATCACTACATGCTTTTTAAAGTCATTATAAGCAATGTCATAATCAAAAAGCTTCCTAGTTTTATGACATTAACTGAAATATACGAAAAAGGTATAATGTTTTTTGAATTTGCTTGAATTTTGCGTAAAGATATGTGCTTGGAAAAATTGAGCACTTATTTCATAGACATTGTCTCTCAATAATTCAAGCACTTTTCAAGTATCTCTTCGGTAATATTGCTATTTTCAAGGGTTATCCAGGCCTTAAATTTTAAAAAGTAAAATTCGAGTACTTCAAGCACTTTAAGTACCTTGTACAAACCTTGGAACTAGAATGTAAAGAGAAAAAATCCATGACCGCAACCCTTTTAAATGAATTCCACGATTATTTCAAAATTCCCAAAATTCATTAAAACCCATGGTAACGGACATGGTGTTAACCAGACTCAGATGTTGCAAATGTGAGTGAATCCCTGAATCCTCTGAGCGTATTCAGAGCATGAATCAGAGGAGTCAGCATGTCTGCGTCCGACCACAGCACAGCATCTCAGCTCCACACGTCCGGCTTCGCTCCTGCTCTTCGTGAGGGTCCCTCACATAATAGTCTCAGCCACTTAATCATCACGATAAGGGGACAAAAGAGGAGCTTTCCTCTATGACAGCTTCTCGGGAATAATTGACCCTTTATTGTGCCCAAGAATAAAAGTTCAGCGCTGGGATCAAGACCAAGGTGGTCTATAATACTGGCAGAAAGTAGACATTAGCATTCCCATCTACTTCAATGGTCGTTACTTTGACCCTTGACCCTTCAGCAATGTCCAGGGGGATTGTATTAAGTGCAGTGTAAGTCACTTTAGCTAAAAGTATCTGCAACATCTAGGGAGTCATCCAAATTTCAGCGACCAGTAAATAAATAAATAAATAAAGCAATCAGGACTGGGCGATTTTTCAAATTTTATTGATTAACTCGATTGATTTTTTTTTAGAAATCAAGGAATCACAACTGAAGCGAAATATTACCAAACATTAGAATTAGTAAAGAGAAAAGAAGAATCCAAACACGTCCATGCACGTGATTAACCGTTCACGTGCTATATCGCTAGGTGCCATTCACACAAGAAAGATGCGACGTGGGCAGTGGAAGAGGAAAAACATGCAAGAAGATAGTAGTGAACTTCTTTTAACTTAAGCGCAGCGTTTTTATAATGCCATTTCATGCATGAGACGCTGCATGAGAGACGCGAGTGCAACAGTCAAATGTGTCCATGTTTATATAGAAAAAACATGGAAAAGCAGCGCAATCGGATAAAAAACCTGGGAAGAACTACTACTGTATGCCTGATATTTCATATTTGAATCATGAGGCTGAAAGCTATTATTTATTGTTTTACAGAACATTTATAATTAACAATAGTCTGCTGGTGTAATACCTTCAGTCATTTTGAATTTGAATTACCTTGAGATTTTTTCCTTGAGCATTTTTCCTGTATTATTTCTACATATATAATATGTATGAGACAAGACTGTACAAGATGTAACTGTAGCTCATGCATCTTTTCTGCAAAGATATTTAACAAGTGATTTGTTTAACATTTACATCATGTTGACAAATTCATGTGTGGTGCACTTGGAATAGAATTTTCTTTAAGTAGAGGGTTAATAAAGAAAACATTACTTGAATAATGTTGTAGTTTTTTGCCTTATCGCCCAGACCTAAAAGCAATAAATAAATAATTAAATAAGCGTAAGGTATATAACAAGATTTTTAATTAAAAAAATATATAATAATAAATTCCAGGAAAAAAAAAAAAATCCCCATTCATAAAAAGTGAAGCAATCACTCTCTTCATTTCCAGCACATAAATAAAAAGTGTTAAGATGTGCCTATCCAGAGGCTGTGAGGCTGTTAATGTAACACATAAGAGAAATTGTCTCGCATGTAAAAGTCAGAGAAGCTTCTTGCTTGTTGCTAAAGAACTGCCACCTTTCCTTTATAAATGGAAAATACGTATTGATTCATTTTTTTTTATATTCTTGTGTATTCAGTGTAAAATTTCCTTATATTTGCCAAAATTAATCAATCAAACATTCTATCTATCTATCTATAATGACATATATATATATATAGAGAGAGAGAGAGAGAGAGAGCATGTAGGTCTGCTAGATGTCTGTTAAAGATCTCTTGATCTGAAAAGCATCTGCTCTGTACAAGCGTCTGACCAACGTCTTTCAGATTTTCAGTTTTACACACAGATTAAGATGATCATAAACATCTTAAAAACATCTAATATACGTCTATTTGACATCTGATAGAAAACGTTCTATAGACTTATTGCAGATGAGCAAACACTCTTAAAAAAAAAACATATCACATGTACATCTGCAAGATGTCTGTTAAAGCTCTCTTGATCTGGAAAGCATCTACAAACATCTGACAGACGTCTGTAAGATGTCAGTTTTACACATTCTACATCACAAACATCTTAAAGACATCTAATAGACTGTGAGGTCTTGAGACATCAAATAGACGTCTCTGTGATGTATGTGGCTGTCAGGATATACCCTATACTCGGGGTTCTCAAATCTGGCATGCGAGATCCGTTTTCACGCAGAGTTTAGCTCCAACCTTGATCAAATTCACCTGCTGAAACTTTCTAGTGATCCTAAACACCTTGATTAAACTGTTCGCGTGTGTTTGATTAGGGTTGGAGAATGGAAAATGGATCTGGTGGACCACAGTTGAGAACCCCTGCCCTAGATACATTATATACTATAAAAAAAGTATGTATATACACTATTTTATTAACAAATGTGACCCTGGACCACAAAACGAAATGGAGATTTAGACATCACCTGAAAACTGAATAAATAAGCTTTCCATTGATGTATGTTTGATGGTTTGTTAGGATAGGACAATATTTGGCCCGAGATAAAACTATTATTGGAATATCTGGAATCGAAGGGTGCAAAAAAAAAAAAAAAAAAAAAAAAAAAAAAATCTAAATATTGATAAAATCACCTTTAAAATTGTCCATATGAAGTTCTTAACAATGCATACTATTAATCAAAATTTAGTTTTGATATATTTCCAGTTTGAAATTTACAAAATATCTTCATGGAACATGATTTTCACTTAATATCCTAATGATTATTGGCATAAAAGAAAAATATATAATTTTGACCCATGTAATGTATTGTTGGTTATTGCTACAAATATACCCGTACTACTTAAGACTGGATTTGTGGTCCAGGTTCGCACATTTTTAAATAAAAAAATAAAAATGTCCCTAGTGAAAAAAAAATTGATATATTTGAAACACATTTATTTTATACTAAGTATATTACAAAAATACATATTTATGTGCTTAATAAAATTATCCTGGAATTGCACTTCTGGTACACTAAATTGGTATATTAAGTCTGCTAACATGGAACAACTAACTTTGTGCTCAATACACTTTAACTGTGCGGAAATACTGCTGAAGTCCAACTAAAGATATATTGTATATGTATATATCTGATTGTGCTAAAGTAAAATTATTAGTATAAGTATACTTCAGGTGCACTTTAAATATCTTACATTTAAAAACTGACATTATACAGAGATTGTACAATCATTATATTTATATTAATAGTGATATTAAAACACATTTTGAGCATAATATTAAGAAATGTGCATTGTGCAATAAAGAAACAGTCCAGTAAGTCTTAAGTGATATATCACTAAATTTGTTAACGGATCTCAAATATACTCGGTATGGAATAAAAGTATTTTAAGGTGTTTGTTTTTGTAGGGGTGTCTAGTTATCAGCTCTGATAAAAGAGTAAGTACACAATAAGCTAAAACTGGGAGCTCTGCGGTCTACAAACAGCACTACGTTCTTACTTTTGCTAGCTACCTACTATTTTTCGAGGTCATCTTGAAGTTTTACTGACTTCTTTAACTAGCTGCTGACAATTTGTCACAACACTCTAAAAGCACTTTCTTGTAATTCAGCTTGTTCCAGCTAAGAAATAAGCACAAATGTAGACAAATTCATTATTCAGCATGAAGCACTCAGCTAAGGCCATTCTGTGTTTATGCCCTTTCTATACAAGCGTCAGATACACTTCAGACAGGAGAAACTGGACCCGCAGCGCACTCATGACGGTCACAGCTGTTCATTCAGGCCCGATCAGAAGTTCTCAGATGACCAGCGCTATGAATGGAGCGGCCGCAGCCTCGGCCGAAAGGACTATTAAGGTATGAACGCTGCACTGCTCTTAAGCTAAGCGGCAGCGGTGAAAAAAGATGATCCTCATTCCTCTTGTTGTTGGTAGGGACTAGGGAGTGAGTTTAGGGCCTCTCTCAGACTCTGTTCTGCTTTGCTCTGGTGTTTAAGCTCTGACATCATACAGGAAGGTATTTTTCCCCTTTGCATTGCCAAAGAACAGGCCCACGCATGGTCCAGACAGAGCGAGGGGAGACGCACAGGAGCAGAGGGACCGGCTCATGAAAATGTGACTGGAGAGATGGAACTGAGATCTGAAACACAGCGATTTGCTGCTTGAGATACGGACATCAGAAATCCTAGTGAACCTGGATACGCCGTGCACCTATAGCCAGTGATGTAATCAGCGCACTGGTAATGATAGACTCCGTACCAAGGGGGAAAAAAAGTAATTTAGATCCATATGTGTGATTTTATTTGTGGCGCTTTGCTCAGAGAGCAGATGATTGTTCTTGCGTCAAAGTTCCCGCTGGAAACAATCAGAGCGCACCTGAGATTTCCCTTTAAAATATCTCAAAACAAACACTCCTTCCTAGCCAATCACTGTCTAGCGTGACACCAAAGACAGAAGAGCAAAATGATCAACATGAACCAGATTCATATTCACTTTCTTAATCTAC